>NW_026017110.1:40843434-40845226 GCF_020466585.1 Dendroctonus ponderosae | reverse complement strand
CCCATTGCTACTCCATCCGTCTGCTCAAAGAATTCGCTGTTCCACTAAAAGTAGGTTGTGGTTAGACAGTGTTCGAAGAGTTTGGCGATGTCTGGTGGGAATTCTCTCGCAACAAGTTCCATTGCTTCCCTGATTGGTACCATTGTGAACAATGAAACCACATCAAAACTCGCAAGGATTTCCCCGGGCGACAACGACAACGAGTGCAACCTCTGAACAAAATGGGATGAGTCAGTATTGGATGTTGTCTTATACGTTTGATTATATTGTCCCAATCGCGGCTGCACAAATGCCAATATGTTAAAGTTTACTTTCTATAGAATCGGTTATACATATGTGACCTCATCCAGTTTTGCCAACAAAGTGCTTATTTTCTGATTGCAACTTGAAATATACATGGTATACTTACACCTACTCAGTACTATTGAATCTAGTTGTAGTCCTAAAAATGAATCGAGTCACTTTTCGTTTTCTATTTAAATAAATCCCTAAAGTCAGTTTTACGACCTGCTACCTTATCTTTCCTGACGCTATCCAAGAATATAAAGTTCTAAAGATTACAGAGTATCTCGACTTTATTTCTTAAATTTTTGAATCACGACCCACTGTCGTAATGCTCACAAAGTTTCAGGAAATAAATATTTCACAAAATCCTTAAACGTGAAAATTTTAGGGTCACGTCTTCTCTAAGTTAAATATCACTACGCTCTTTCCTCTTGGATACTTATCCAGGAATATTAAAAAGGAATGCAAGTGCTCTCAGCGACGATTAAGGAAGTATATATTACTTACATCCAGTTTGAAGTGACAGAATGACAAATGTCGCTATAAATCTTCCTTTTTTTAATTTTAGAATTTAACCGCTTGCTTTTGTCGGACCGTGATAGGCTTGGGATCTGCGTGAAGGGAGAAAGTTCCCGTTTATCTTATTAATTACATTGTTTTTTTGCTACACTACTGGTTTGCAGTTGTGGAACGTGTTGGGGGTATTAAAAATTCAGTCAGTTAAAGAGTTTAGTCAGATGATGTATTAAACTCGTTAGTTCTATTAAGAAAATGTAGCAGATTTTGTGTTGAACCCAAATTTGGTTTTTCAGTTTAAACCTTCCTTAGAGTTGTGTTTTTTGCCCATTTGATAAACTGAACACTTGTCTATGTTGTTATCCACATTTTTTTACTCTGTAAATATGATTTATGATGCATATTTTTCATAATATGTATAGGGGATCTGTTTAGGTTTGGGAAAATCTGTGATTTAATTCGGTGTTTTATTTGCCTGCATCATGCGGGTTAATGTTAATTTTGACTAATTCCAGGTGGACCAAGTTTATCATAATTGTGACAGGTAATATTGTTTTCTGATGCAAGAAAATATGTCAACATTTCCTAGGTTCCTTTCTTTGGTACCTACACATTTTGTTTAACTTTTTAATATAAATAATATTTATAGCTGTGCCTGACTTTTGTGTACGTTTCGAAAGAGAAATAACTGAGAAAAAAATGGCGAAAGTTTCACATTCTCAAAAAACAGGGAATCCGTTAACCACGTCTAATTACCATCAACCAAAACAATATTATATTGAAGGAATTTTGAACACATTATGTCTCAAAAATAAAGGAATTTAGGATTATCTGGATTTTTTGGACCGTGTCTAATCAGACGAAATAAAAGGCTGAAAAAGACAGAAAACGGGAAAACAATGTCTTTCTTTTCTAACATTTGTTAAGTTGAAAGTTGTTTAACTATACAGTATAGGGTAAAACTATATTTCACGTAAATATTGGAATTATT
>NW_026017110.1:40843036-40843220 GCF_020466585.1 Dendroctonus ponderosae | reverse complement strand
ATTCGAATATTCGTTAGATATTCGAGTGTTCGTTTTCCGTTCACCGTTTTCCACGAAGAAAAATCGTTATCTCATATCATTTTTGGTAACTAGCTGCAACGGATAAAAAAGTGCCTTTGTCGGCACATTAATTGTAACACCGCGCAAAAGTTGATGACGCGAATCACCAGAACACAGAGACGTA
>NW_026017110.1:40836965-40842257 GCF_020466585.1 Dendroctonus ponderosae | reverse complement strand
TGTTAAATACAGGTTTCAGTTTTTGCAAATAACTAGGCATTATGCGTCTTGCAAATCGATGTAACTTAATAGCTTCTTTCGAAAGGAATCTTGGCTGTGGCATCGCCATTTGCTTTACATAACGATGATATGGACTGTTGATATTGTGAATGACGAGGTTGAAGGTACCTGGAAAATCTCTCGTTACGGCCTCAGATCTATAAATTGGAAATCCAAACATGAAGGAAAAAAACACCATAAATCTGGCTCAAACTATTGGCAAATTAATATCCTAGTAACTGTGTTAAAAGAACGAAATTTATACTTTTTTAAATATCAACTATAAAAAAATAAACATCAACTTTTTTACTGAGCAACCGAATTCGATCAATATGAGGGATAATTTGATTGAAATCTATCCCATTTAACTACGCTCTGCTGGTTTTGGCGTCAAATTCGCTGTCGTTATAAACCATGAGTTTACGCTCCGTTTTACTTTTAACGCTATCATTTTCGGCCGTGGCTTTACAGTGTCACCTTTATAAGATTTACAGTTATCATTCGGTCGTTAGAAAATACTGTAGAAGTCAAATCAATGCAAAATGAGATTTGAAAACTTTTTGATATTTGTTTATGCGCACCGTGGAGTTCTTTTGATAATTTAGAACATCTGACGGTCTTTTTGCTTGAAAGTTTATTTTTTATTAATGTCTGTTATTGAGAACTTGTTGAGCGTTGATAGCTGTGTGAGACTGATGTCGAAAGCTTTGCAATCCCAAGGAACGATCATATTTAGAAAAAGTTCTTCGTAGACGACTAATAAATTTCATTTCGAGCCCTGCTTATAGTTTGATTTTTCTTTCAAATTGCTATGCGTGCCACTATTTGAAAAATTTCAATTTTAGTTTTATAAGGTAGGAAAGTGTAATTTTTTTAACGACAGCGGTGTTTGCCTCCCTAGACAAATTTGAAGATGTTTGTTTTGATCAACTAAAACCCTTTCCTCACTGCCAAGGTGGTGTTTGCCCTAGCACCGCCGTCATATCTGTCCTATTGTGCCCTCGTGTTTTACTCCCTTATTATCCCCGCGTATTTAATGAATTCCATCTTGAGGGGGGTATGCATGACCTGGTCTGGTTTATTCATCTTCTTCATCCTCTTCCAGGAGTCTTCGTCTACCTGTTGCATATGACGTGCAGTGACACATAATATGTAGAGTAGTTTTGCTTTTTAATTCGCACCCCCCCACAGCTCGGTTGGTCGCTCAATCCCATCCTGAAGAGGTGTTTTTTACAGGGGGCGTATTCTGTTAAAAAGGCCACTATCCTCTTTAATTTTTGCCTGCTGAGATCTAGCAGTTCGTTTTTAAGCACTGGGTGGATGTCCCACAAACTGCCTTCGCGGTGTCTCCTCCCAGTACTTTCTATGTTCTTCCAAGATCCATTGCCCAACTCCCGCCCTAACTTGGGCATGAGATATGCCACAAGCATGTTCTTGGTTTGTCAGTGGTTGCTCCGCCTCTGCCTTAGCAAGTTCCGCAGCAACCTCGTTTCCTTTGCTCCTGTTTGTCCCAGTTGCTCAAGTGAGTTTTACTTTGTTTGAGGTCCCAGCCAGGATCGTAACTGACTGTCGTCTGATTATACATTTATGGATATGTATTGTTCCAAGTAGAAAAATGTTAAATTTTACTAATAGAATACCAATTTAACTATGAGCTATTTTATAGCACAGTTGAAATTGTATCTGTAGGAAGCTTAGATACGTTGGCTTGTTGTTTAGTCAATTTCTGTCAATTACGTGATTTTCACTGTCTGTGCAGTTAGTACATTTGTTAAACTTCAGCTTCAACAATCTGTGCCAATATCGAAAGAAATCATGATCTATTTTGTTAGCGGATTTCTTTAATAGGTCTTGACGAATTACAGATTGCATTAGTAATCGGATTATGACCGCTCGTCCACCCACAGAAGATCGATTAGGCCGCATTAAGGGGTCGAGAGCCCATTTCTAAGAAAATAATAAAAAACTATCACAGGTTGCCCCATATATATTTTGACACCAATTTCCTTCGTTACTCTTACGCGATACGCATTTCTAGGGTTTCAGCCGTGCCTAAGGTGGAAGACATGATGATACATGATGTCTTCAAAAACTGTTTTAAAATAATCCGAATTGTTTTACGATGACATGTAAAGAAGAAAGGTGTATTTATCAAACGTGCAAATGTGTGACAACTGAGAACCGATAAAAAAATTAAGGGTTTAAGTATATTTGACAGAAGACATCAGTTTGTGAATTCTCAAAATATTACACTATTTGCACTAACATAAGTTTATTTTTTCCACTTTTTGCTTTCATTTCTTGCGCTCAATACTTTATATGTAAAGTAGTTTACATTTTTCCCGTAAATATCCTGTTTTTTGAAATCAAGACCAGTTTCAAAGTTACCGGGCATTGCTTAAAGCTCCCGGATATTGTCGAATTTTCAAACTCGCTTCAATCGAATTTGCTAAAGCATCGGTTTTGTTCATTTTTGATTAATTATTTTGTCTGACGGAAAATTTATGAATGATCGTTTTCCGGGTAAGGGTCGGTCCTGAACAGTTTAATATTAACTGCAAGCCAACATTAGAAGCCGGACTCCATGCTCTGGTATAATGGGTTCTCTTGCTTTTCTAGTTAGTATATAGAAGTGCTAACAATGAATGCCATCTTATGCACTATTCACCACCGAGCCGATCGATCCAAGCTTATTTGCAAATTTTCGCTCTTGCAGAATTTTAAACGATGTTTTACTTCGAAATTTACCAAGTTTATACTTAAGTATCTACTGAATTTGAATATAATTCAGTTTTAATAGTAATGGAAACTTGAAATCGATTGCTGGAAGGTCAATACATTTCCGTCCTAATAATTATGATAACCCTTCCAAATGCTATTTAATTTACACTAATTAATTGCAACGCTTTTATCTGAGATTAATTGGTAAACATTATCTGATTCATTATATTATTCGAACAGTGTAAACGACAACAGGGCTTAACAGCTGTTGAAAAAAGTAGCAAACCAATCGGGAAGAGAAAAATCTCCTGACGAAGTTAATTAATCTTACACTAATTCAGCTCGAAAGGGTCTGAAATCATTTAAATTGGGGGCCATAACAGGGCGATTTAAAATTAATGACATTTTAACAGGGCATCCAGATCCAAAGAACCAGAAAATGGAGACAAATTGATATACCTCCGAACTCTTTTGCTAAATAAATTTGTCAGTAAGTTGAAAAATATTTTGCGGCGTTGGTACCGGTAAGAGAGTTAATTGGAATATTTCTGTAAGATGGGATTTTTATGCTTGCGGTTTTTTAAACATCTTGTGATTTATTTGGAATGTTTAGAGCTCAGGCCAACCTAAAATCCGTTCAAATATAAATCGTTACAGAGCGTAAGAAAACAGTAGTATGTTTGTATTATTAGCGGCAGCGTCGGGTTTTCGGTTCACATAACTTATAAATTGCGATTTTGTTTTGTGTCAGAAAGTCTAAAACAACTCTTTTACTACAAGGTACTTAATGTGTTATTATCAGAAACCTTTTTGAAATAAAACGTAATAATTCTAGACTGGTATTGCAGTTCAGTCAGCTCGCCATTTTTACTTTTTATTGCAGTTTAAATACATATAGGATATATTTAACAATTTGAAAAGCACGTAAGTAGGCAGGACCTAATATATGCCGTAGTTGAGTTTACTGGAAATATGTACCATTTTGCAACTTGTATTCCGTTGTTTTCTGAAGATTTAAAAATGCGGGTTATCATTTTGTATATAGAAATTCGTAATTCTCCTTTGACCTTGTTGGTGTAGAGGATGTCATAAAGTAGGTAGGCTCTTCAATTCAATTACCCTGCGTGTGTTCGATTAATAGAGCTGACCAAAGCGTTTTATGTTCTTGACATGTTAAAGGAGAAGACATTTCCATCATCAATTGTAAATATAATCATAACTTTGAACACCAGTAACACATCAAGAGTTAAAGCAAAATCTTCAGACCACAGACGCAATTCAGACAACCGAAGACGTACCAACACTAACCTAATCGTTTGTAGTAAGGTCTGAAACCCACTGTAGACTTGTGCGTCGTTTATTAATAACAATGTCCTTAAATGACTTCTATCAAAATGTCCAAGAACAAAGTAAAAATGATGCAAAATTTAAAATGTGTACCTGGTTGAAAGTATGCAAATCTGGAATTATAGTCATATTGCTGAATTATTCAATTTACACCCAAAGATGTCTTAATTCTGTACTGGAATGCCCTAATATGCACCGGAACATGTCTTAGCACCTTAGCTAACCTGTTTATTTTCCGGAGTAATAAACCTTATATAATTTTTTTAAGAGTTGAGATTTACATAAACGAATTACAAAAATGGTGTATTTATATCTTCTTTGGCTGCTGAGAGAAATAGGGCCGATTAACGGTAGGCACTGGAGTGACTACATTGTAGGGTCTCCATTGCTTTAAAAATCCTAAATTTTTGTTCAAAATATTCGAAGAACCGTTTTTGCTGATATAGTGTTAACTAGTGGTGTGAGATTTGATTACTTTTGAATAGTCGTACCGACTACTTACTTTTGGAATCAATTATTCGAGTACTCATTCTAGTTGTAAGTCTTACGAAAGTCGAAGACCGATATTGCTATTTATTAGTGCCCTTCAGATTTGTTATAGGGACACTTTAGTCATACAAACCATATCCAACCCTTGAATTTATGATTTCCGTAATAGATAGGTATATTTACGTCTAAGAGTAAATATACAGGCCATGTTTATCCATTTTTAAGCCAGTTGTTAATTGATTCCCTATTGTACTCTCTATTGTTATTGTATATATTGTCCGCAGACATTTTGAACCCCCACGGTTGTTAATACCTACAGTATCTAAATAAATTGTTTTTTTTGAAAGCAAGTCATTTAACTCTGTGAAGCAAGATGCCACACATCCTTAAATAAATTTTGGTACAGTAGTAATACAGTACACTACAATTATCTTTTATCTATTAAAATACACTACAATTATCAATTTAATAACGTCTTTTTACAAATATGCAGTTTTGAAATATGTTACAATGCTGTTGAATAATGTTACATTTTATATTATAAATGTAATATAAATGTAAAAATATAATTGAAGTTTACCATGCGGCAGTGTGCAACGCTTTTGTTAGTGATTAGTAAAGCTCGGATTAAAGGCAAATTGCCTTTTTTGCCTATTTTGCTTATGTCAAACATTTATTGGACGTTTTGCCTTTTCT
>NW_026017110.1:40827650-40835966 GCF_020466585.1 Dendroctonus ponderosae | reverse complement strand
AAAGCTAAAACAACAGCTAGCTTATGATTGACTATGATAAGCTAGCAATCACGATTAGAATAATCGACCGACGTTGAAAATCAAACGAGGCTTTCGGTATCCATCCGTATCGGTGCCGGTCCGGGTATTGATACCAGTTAGTTTAGATAGTCTGAACGAGTACTCGGTATAAGAATTCGGTACGGGTATTGATTACCAGTTAGTCTAGCAGTCTAAACGAGTACGCGTAGTAGAGTATTGGACTTTGAAGTCGAAGGTTAGAATGGGTGACTTGATTTTCCGAGAACGATTACTGATTACTTCAATACTCGTTTGGTAGGTTGGTTCGGTATTCGTTACTTCGGATACTGATGAGTAACGAGTACTCGAATACCGATTAGTTACTTTTTTCCCACCACTAGTGTTAACCCTCCACAAACATATGTCCTTTATTTATTATTTCTGATAGAAACAAACGTCGTATCAACCATCCAGATATTCCAATTTGTAAAAATTTCATTAAGTAAAATTCAGTTCTGCTGGCCAACTCAATTTCCACTCAATTCGTGAGCCATTCAGTTTGAAGGGCGCGATTAATTGCCATTTCCCCATATGAGGTTTGATGTCAATGGTCAACTGTAATTAAGCCGCTCTGAAGCAAATGTTTTAATCAACATTTGTTACTAACATTGATATTTGACTTTTACACGTTCAAAAGTTTATTGTATCAAATATTTTTATATGCATATAAGTTGTCGTCTGTCATTCGGTTACTAAATAAATTAATATTTATCCCTTACGTTGTTTGCCCAAAATAAAACATCAACAAAAACTTTCACTTCCTGAAGATTGGTATACCGTACGGAAGAAGGTGAAATCCTAGGTTATCTTTAGTGATGCTCACACCGTCGCACGTCTTCGTGCACGACCGTCTTTCATTTTGATGTTTTTATTTCCTTCTTTTTAGAACGTACAAAGACAAAAGCGGATTTTACTTTTGGTTTCGAACGTTCGTTTCATGCGCCTCAAAATACTGCCAAGAAAAAATGTAGAAAAGAGAGTTGTATTGTGTTTCGCTTTCCGAAATATATTTCAACACTGTCGGCGGAATTAACAAGGCAAAATAAGAATTTAAATTGGAAACAAGTTTAATTTTTGCGCACGTAGTTATGGTACTAGTAGGCTGCGCGCGCACTTTTTGGACTTCGCTTCCGCAAAGCTTTCCGTACTCATGGTATCATTGGCACATTTAGCTCGCAGCAACGCCTTTGCTTTCTTTGTCAAGCACGCTGCAGTCTAAGTGCTTTAGCAACATGTCATTATAGGTTTCTACGAAATGCTTTCCAGTAGCTGTTCCAAACACCTAGAGAATGCAAGGTTAATTATGTTTGTTTAATGAAAAAGATGTCTTAATATTATTTGAATGAAAGACATATTAGTGTAATGAGATCAGGACCCATTTTTTTTAAGTAAATAATTGTTGCCACATATTTTTTAAATATATGCGGAATGCAATAACTTAATTTTTCTGGTTAGTTTGATCAACTATTCTATCCACAACGAGATGTTAAATGGGAGTAATTATTAAAATTCAATTTTGCTGGGGATCGATTTCCATTCAATTTGTCACCCATTACGTTTGAAGTGAATGATTAAATGCAATTTCCTCATATGAAGTCTGATATCGATATTGAGCACAATAGGGGTTTGATGCTGACTCCCTCTGTTTCATAGTATAAAATACATTACCGGGTTTAACACATATCACATTCCTGTTATAAGCTGCACTTTTTTAACATAAGTCAGTTGACGTCCAGAAACATTTCCAGAAGGAAAATTGCCCTGGCAGTGGATTAAAATTATAAGGAAGTTGGTGGTCGCCTATGTAAACGATATCTGTTCAATGTGATTGACATCGAATTTAATAGGATCTCTGCCCGACATTGAGCCACCACACAATTCCATTTAGAACCGACTCCGTCTTTTACTCTATCGTACAGAGCACTCCATTTGGCATTTGATGTAAGTTTCATTAAGACACCATGAGAATGTATTAGGTAGATCAATTTTACGAATTTCCTCAACGGATTAATTAAATGTTATTGTTCAGTGTGCAGGGCTTTTAACGAAAAGTAGTCACCTTCTATGCCATACAAAAATAACTAGTGGTTTTAAATCAACAAAGATCGCAAATGAGATATCTTTTCATAAAATCAGACTTTGTATGATCAATACTTAACTACCACGGCCATCAAACTAACCTATATCATGTGTGACACGTTGTTGCAAACTTCCTAGTTCACGTTGAATGTCTTCTAATATACATTTTGGGTAGATGCATGAAATTGACATCAAATAAAATATATTTATGCTTATTTTGGTTAAACTATTATATGCGACATTAATCATTTCTCTTCCTGTGCGGTTGATTTGGTTTGTCACTGATCCAGTTTTCATGAGTTTTTGTGTCAACTTTCAAAGATTGGCCACTGATGGCCAATAAATGTATCGAGATGAATTTAATTTAATTGGAAGCATGAGGCTTGTAGTGTCCCTGGTTATTTTGTAGCGGAAACGAACGGCGCAACGAAAAACGGAACGGTGTAAACCATGTTGGCACTTTTAATTTTAAATAAGCTGGAAGTTGACCCGACTAAACGAAAAACGAGAAATAATTTTTATTATTTGACAGTGTTTATTTCAGTATTTTAATATGGCTCATCGAGTTATTGATAACATATAGGCTAGTGCCGATAAGAATTTTTAGATAGTAAAAAAAATTTATAACAGGTAAAGACCAGGAAGAAAATGTTGTTGAGGATCTAACTTAAAGAAAAAATAAAATTTAAACACGAAAACATATGAAATGGGTATGCAGTTTAGGGGTTGAAAACACTTTTTGCAATTTGCCGCGAAAGGTTACCTAGAGGACTTTCAATGGCATGATGATCATGATTTGTTCAATAATTACAATTGTATATACTTTCCTGACTGTGTTTCAATTCCAAATCAAATTCATTCCTGGGTTTCAGTCATATTGTCTCTTTTTTTCAATCAAAATACGTTTCGGTGTATTTTTCCACGATCATCAGTTTTTCTAAAATAGCAGATAGTTAAAAAAATGTGTCATTAATTTAAAAAACACCCACAGTTCGTCAACAGCCTCATCATATCACACATTAAAATACATCACAATTGCAATACTTTAAAACATTCTAAAATTAATTAGGCCTAACAGGTGATTAGTCAGGACAATCAAATTTGGGAAGAGACTAGAATTCTTCGTTCAGATACTTACATGTGTAGCGTCATTGCTGCTTTAAGCCTTGGCATGCATTTGTAGTATTAATTTTGTTCATTATCGGACACAAAACGAATAAAATACTGTTTATATTGGAATTTGGAGACTCTTTTCGCAGTGGCGTCATTACAGAACGAATGTGTTATTGACAACACCAGAGAGCATCGACGGTTAAGCGAAAATGAAATTAGGGAAAAGGAAGCCAACTTGCTGAAGAACGAGCGGGCCCAGCAGTATCTGTCCGATGCCAATGAGGCCGAGAGCTGGATGAGCGAGCAGGAGCTCTACATGATGGTGGAAGATCGAGACAAAGATGAGACCAGCGCCAGAAACTTCATGAAGAAGCACGGCCAGTCTTGAAGCGGCCGTTGAAGCTTATGCGGACACCATCAGAGGACTGGGAAAGACAGAATTTATTCGCCTCTTTTATTGCAGATCGATAAACAGTGCTCTTTTTAAATTACCTTGACAATTACGTTATCAAAAGAACCTAAATAAACCTAAAAAAAAATGGTAATAAATTGTGTAACAATAGTAGGAGAATACAATATGTAAAAAGTGAAGTCGGTTTAGATTCCACTTATACATATTGTATTCTCATACGGCCACTGTATACTTAGCCTGTGTAAATGTTCTTATTTGATACATAACACATGACCCATACGGATGATAAAAAATACTTTCAGTTGACGATACCTGTATATGCGAAATATGATGAAATCCTTCCAAACCCAACCGGCCCAAGGTTCCATTTAACTTACAATGCGTGGATAGCTCCTTTTCGCACCGTTTCTGACGAAAGCAGTTCGGACGAAAACACATCCAAAGAATACCGACCGACGGACTATCCACTATTATACAGGGTGATTCAAAATTGGCGTTATTTCTCTGGAGGTGTTGTCTGGCGCTGTTATAGGAGTACAGAAAAAATAGCAAAATAAATTAATTGATATTAAAAACTGATAAATTTGCAAAAAACTATATCAGAGATACGGCAGCAATGTTTTTCAAGGTAATCTGACTAATTAACATTGCGCAAATACCTGTTGCTTCGTAATTATTAAAAACTCCGGTAACCATGGAATTATACAGAGTGACAATAAGATAGACAAGGATAACCGGTAAATTCAACAAGATTCGTTGACTGCGCAACGTACTTTTGAAATGTCAACCTGTTCTCATAACCTCAAATTCTGCGGGGTTTGGTGTTTACATAAATAATCCATACAACACCAAACATTTGAATGGTTAACTTCAAACAAGCTAGTGCCTGTGTAATCTCCTTATTACCCACTCTTATCAAGCAGCTTCTCGTATTCAGTTAATTAACTCCTGCTCCATTTGTATCTCCTTGTGCTGTGTGTATCGTACAAACGTGGTAGAAATGTAGCCCTCGGTATTTATTTGGTTCTTGGGAAAGTGTCAGTTATTGTGCTCTGAGTGCCCCTGGAAGGGCCTGACTCGATTATGTTCAATACTTGTTTCTCTGTGTCTGGAACCAGCACATCGAGTGTCGTCCACTATCTTCCTGGAACCACTCTCCTCGCCCTTTGTTGGCGTGAGTTCTTTCAGCTTCTGCTATTTTACTGTAGCATTTCCCCTGAACTAATCGCATATTAGCAAATTCGTGAAAGGAAATTCAAGGTAAGTCACAGTTTGACAAATTATTGTTTTTATGGACAAGTTTTATCCACCTGTAACTATTTGTTAATGACAGAAAATATCATTGCCGCTGTGATTTTTCATCAAAAAATTGTAGAAGAGAACTTTTTGATATAAAAAAATTTTTGAGTGCTTAAGTATTCCAATATGCTACCAATTAAACATGGAACAATTTCTAAATAATGCTTAAGAACAAAGTTGAAATTTGATCTTCAACTGTTAATATCTTCAAGAAATAAAAAAAATTTAAATATTTTTCTCGTACTCCCCAAGTGAGCCTCTATCACCCTTTAAAAGGAATGGCGCCAATTTTGAATCACCCTCTATTCACACGAACGGACCACAGTCTACACATTTTTATAATAGACCACCGACCTAGTAGAACCAGATGGAACTTGCGGGCGGCTGTGTGTGTGCGAGAGAGTACGTAGCTACTTCTCGTTATCAATGCTAGACATAACGTCGCCGCTACGCATTCCCATCCACTCACACCGGGACATAAGAAGTTATCACTTCAAAAATGCCCAAATTTTACTTTTGACGGGAAACTGAGTACCTATTCAAAGTTAAAATAACATTCTGAACAACTCTTTATAGTAACTTTTTCCGAGATTTCTAAAGCATGTGAAAATATAGAGAAATGTTCCTATTCTCAAGGCCAGAGTAGGCCTGGGTTACGTCTTAAATTATAATTATGTACTCTAAACCATTAAGCTCATAACGTTCTCTCTCTGTGCCAAAACTAAAAACCATATTTCTAGAAATGACGAAAATTCTGTTTACTGCTGTTTCTACCTTATGTGAGACACTCTGTATTGAGCGGATGTTATAATACATATTTCTTCAATTTACCTACTTTTTTTTACTACAATTTATTTCGAAAGCGATACTCACTGAACTGGAACGAATTACTTTATACCTTACGTACTTAAATATCTTAACTGCTGCTCTTTGAAACAACAAAACTAAAAAAGTTAAACCATCTGAGAAATGCTCTTTGTTTTTCCGATATATAGATACTGTTAGTACGGGACAAAATCAGTATGGCAAATCTCTTGACAAATTAAAATCGTGACATGAAACGTAACACACACTTTCAGAGAAACTACCAACGTACACTGACAATGAAAATTTAACAGGTTAGCGTTACTTGTCACTTTAGTTTCAATTCGACGTCTGATTAAATTGTCGAATTTAGAAACTTATTGTCAATTACGTTTACTGATGGTTTCCGTTTTACCGAAATCCGCAGAGTAAAGCGACTTACTTAGCTGAAGTAATTTTAATTTTGTTATCAAAATTTTATTTGTCTATTTTTCCTGCATCCCATTCTGTGACGATCTGTAAATAAGTTATTCTTAATACTAAGCAGAAATTAACAACGCATTATTTGACCTAGCTATTTATTAACAGTCCATACAGGACAGGATGGACACAATATGTCGTTTTTATGGGTTATTTTGGAAACCGAAGCTGATACCAAAAAGTCGTTTTGGATGTGATGAGTTCGATCGTTGAAGAGGCAAAAAAGGCGCTTGAAACTTTTTCCTTTCATGATTTGTTTTTGTAATGCACGGTGACATTGAAAAAAATGCTGAATTCGGTTTGGTTTTTACACCTCATTGCTTACTGAAAATATTTCAGAAATGTGAAAACATTTGTGCCAATTATTTGTAGATCATATGACCGAAACAGCTCAAAAAAGTTTGAAGATAAACTTGTGTGTGCCAAGAAATCCGGCGCATGCAGTTTAAAGAAAATTTAATGGGTATCCTCCATGCCCAATTTGTCTAAATCATTTGTTATATTGTGAGACTACGAGAGATAAATTGCTTTTGTAGATGGTATTTTGAAAAATGCGAAAAAAAGTTTAATTTTTAATTAAAGATAGGGATAGTTGAAAATCGTGTTTCAACTTTGTTGTTAAGTATTATTTTGCAATGGTCCCATGTTTGTTCGAAGCCTATTGTGATACTTAACCATTCGATTAGAAAAATTACGATCTTCAAATTATAAAAATGTTTTATATTAAAATAGTACTCTTCCACAATTTTTTGGTCACGTCAAAAGGGCTATGTTTTTGGTCATTATCAGGTAGTTACAGGTCTATTTGGGTATCTCAGTTTTCGAGCAATCCTCAGTTAAATAAAATGTGCTGCAATCCACAGTTAAGTAATTTTGTATCTTATTAGCCACTCAAGTGCTAACGGCATCCAACAGAATAAGATATTTGGCAAAAGGCACTCACGTATCTCAGAGCTTTGATTGGCACGGATTTTTTGGTAAAACAATTTTGGTGACGAATTGTTCTCGCATACGAAATTTTCACTATTTGCCTGAGTTTAAATCTGAGTTTATATAAAATGTAGCCTGAACCTGAATCGCTTTTTGATGAGCTTATACCGGAAACGATTTATATAAGGCGCAATAACATCTCAGTGCAAATGGAGTGCTATTTATCTTTCTTTTCATAATAAAAATACGCGGGTCCGCGGCATCTGGAATACGTCGCCATGAGAAGTATCTTCTAGAAAATGGGCAATTTTGGGCCAGATTTCGAACGGATTTTAAATTGTGAATGCCATGACACGTTCAGTCCTACAAAATTGGAGTGCTAGAGATTGCCTTGTGAATTTCGCATGATTTATTTTAAATGATCTGACTCTTGATCGACTGTAGGTATGTGAATGCTTGAAAGTCTTTACTTTGGGAATATCACATTGATACTAAATATACTTACTTGGGTGTGTTTTTTGTTTTATGGCACTGGTTTAACTAACTGGCCAGCTTTGAAATATACTCACTTGTTAAGCTGCATTGTGCTTTATACATGTACCACAAAACATAATACTATATAAAATTTATTAGGTACCACAAAAACAATCTTAGATAATCTTACTGAATAGGGCTGACAGAGGTATCAAAATTGCTAAACCTAGAAGTAGCTTGCTAATACTATTTTGAATCACCGCGTCAATTTTGAATCACCCCCCACGAATTTGCGGATATGCGATTAGTTCGGGGGAAATGCTACAGTAAGATAGCAGAACCTGCAAGAACTCACGCCAACAAAGAGCATGTAGAGTTGTTCCAGGAAGATAGTGGACGATAGATGTTCGGGTTCCAGACACAGAGGAACAAGTATTGGGCATAATCGAATCAGGGCCTTCCACGGGCACTCAGAGCACAATAACTGACACTTTCCCAAGCACCAAATAAATACCGAGGTAGGCCTACATTCCTACCACGTTTGTACGATACACACAGCGCAAGGAGATAAAATGGAGCAGGAGTTAATTAACTGAATACGAGAAGCTGCTTGATAAGAGTGGATAATAAGGAGATTACACAGGCACTAGCTTGTTTGGAGTTAA
>NW_026017110.1:40812869-40827437 GCF_020466585.1 Dendroctonus ponderosae | reverse complement strand
CGCAATGTTAATTAAGCAGATTACCTTGAAAACATTGCTGCCGTATTTCTGATATATTTTTTTGCAAATTTCTCAGTTTTTAATAAGAATTAATTGATTTTACTATTTTTTCTGTACTCCTATAACAGCGCCAGACAACACCTCCAGAGGAATGACGCCAATTTTGAATCATCCTGTATATGGACATATAGACATAGTCTATGTGTATTAAGTATGTATAATGCAAAATTAACGTTTAACATGGTATAAGAATTTTATTTTTTACTTTATTACGAACTTAGTCGCAATGTGCTTCAAGTCAATTTCTTCCAATATCGAGCATGATCGTTGTTAAATTTTATTAAATATTCAGTAAAAAAATTCACTAGAAAGTACCTTAACTTTAAAATCACACAAATCTTATCAATTTGAAACTAATTTATTTTAATCTCTAATTAAACCTGGAGAAACATTCGGATGAAATACTTTAAGAACTGTTTAAAATAGTCGTCTCTTGTAAAATTCATTGAATGTTTTTTGGCAATTCAGCAAACTTTTAACTTTGAGTAGTATTTTTATTTTTGAACAGGTGGGCCATAGTTTGATTTATGGTTCAAACTTTGGTCCAGCTAAACAACAGTTATTTCATGTATGCTATGTTCCAATTCTAAAGGAAAACTTGTGAGTACACGGAAAGTTAATCCACAGCGATATTGGCAACTTTTTGTTTTCACAACGCGCTTTGAATTCTTAAACCAGTCGACATGTTTTCACGATTTCGTTTCGAGAAGAACATTAAAAAGCCAAACAGTACGTAACCACGGACCTCCAGATAAAGTTTATAAAAATCTACATGTTGTTTCATGTTCGCGTCGATGACTATTTGGCACTTTTATCGTAAAATAATTGAGGATTGCGTTAACTGATTTTTTTAGTGTGGATGTGAAATTCAAGAAAACGCGTCGTGAGATTTCTGTGTGGATCGTTCACTTGACTTATTGCTATTTAATTGCTATCGAATACACATAATCATTTTTTGGTGTAATATGTGCACGATTATACAAATTTGGTAGGATGCTCACGAGCCTCGAAACCTTCGTGAAATTAGATATTTTGTGTTGTGAATTTACGATAAATTCATCTTGGACTTTTGCAGAGACCTTTTGCTCACTAAATTATGGTTTCACATTACAGCCATCTTTACTTGCAATGTCAATCAGAGAAGTCTTCAGTTTTAGAATGATAGAAACTTGAACTAGAAAATTCAATAAAAAATTATATTTTATTTTATTGTTGCTGTAATGATGTGACAAGTTAGTGGTTCTCAATCAATCAAAAGCGTACCAGAATAACTCCTTTTTTAGACTTATAAACTATCAAATGTTGATAATTATTACCTGAAAATACATCAGAAAAGTAAAAGTACTCAGAAAATATCATGATTAATTACATACAAAATACATCAGAAAAGTAAAAGTACTCAGAAAATATCATGATTAATTCGCATTGCATTTACCAGTAATTAGCAGTTATGCTTCACCGAGAAGACACTATACTTTTAAACGGTTCTCTTTCTTTTTGACGACTATGAGATTCTTTTTTCTGTAAATATTTAAGACACTGAAACCACTCTCTTTTCCCTTTTAGATCCGGGAAGATGAATAGCCTTGATGAAGAAAAATAGTGTTTTTATTTTCGTTCCATATCAATAGATGGTCACGGTCACTAATAAACCACAACATCGATATACTACTGCTATTTGATTGCGATCCGCTCTGAACAATTTAGTTTCTTGGAAGTAATTAATGACATTGATACAGTTACTCACCTCCTACAAATACTATTCGAACAAAAATTCATAGCATATTTTCTATCCTGTATTGATATGATTGATCAAATTCAAGCATCAAATCTCAGTTGCGCCTGTTGCCTGTGACAATGTCTCCTATAAAACGTGCAAGGTACCATGATAAATTGAGCTTTGAAATATTGGACATGTTTGTTCTTATATTTCAGTCTTAATATGAGAGAAAGTTTGTCAGCTACGGACTCACCTTTTGTCAGTTAATTGTTGAAGCAACTGGGAATCAATACGATAGCACTTAAGATATAAAATGATGTTGAAATATCAGAAACAGTGTGCAAGAACAGCAAGCTTCAATATAGGACTACTAATAAGTTTATTTATTATTATCAAGGAACAAACGTTTGATTGATGATTACGAATAATTAAGCATGCAATATTAACTAAAATTCGCCCTTACCACGTCTGTGGGTTGTTCATTGCTTGAATAGCAATGGTAATTCTGATTAAAGTTAAATTGTCGAGCTGATCAAGCAGTCAATTATTGTATTATTTTGTCTCTTAAGGGATCGTGCTCATTTTTTCGTATGAAGAGATATCAGGATAAGGTTTAGAAGCCGCTGTTGAGCTCGTGTTTTACTTCTAATCTACATTTTTTAGGTATACATGTCACTATCATTAATGTACGGCTTGAAATGTTTTTTTCTGGGTTTATAGAAATTGTTTGATAAAAAGTTTGATTGAAAACTCTTAACATGGTTAATATAAATAATTTACATTATCTGAACTCTTCTAGAAGTATTTGTCAAGCTTTGTAATGGAGCGATCTATTTCTTGGGTAGTCGCTTTTTTATTATATTAGTAACCGACGTCTTTAGAACTATTTTCGAACCCATCAGTATTAATCGCGTGAGCTTCGCTTTCTGAGGACGCCATGAAGAGTATGCACAGGGTGATCCAAACTTAACGCCCAAGGTCTTCTGTGCCAGAACCAAAACTGATAATTAAATTCTAAACCAAGGGTCTCAAATGTGATGCTCTAAGGTACACTTTCAGCGAAAATAACAAAAAATAGAGTACATTCAGGAATAGCATTAATGACTTTTTCCCCCTGAAACGTACCAATATTTTTTCACAATTAGATATCCCTTATGATTGCGATAAACTTTTATTTAAAATAAGATTATGCGGTTATTTCGGCTGAAGAGTTATAAGTCTTCAAAATAGAAAAAATACACGTCCAAGAAACCACACAAACGGGATTTAAATTCGACCTTAAGTTGGACCTTTCTTTACTTAAAAAAACATCAATTTTGCAGATAGGTGGATGGGAAATGATGGACCAATACAATGGCCAGCGAAGTCCTCAGACTTGACACCTTTAGATTTATATTTATGGGATATTCTAAAAAATTGTTTGTAGAAGTCCTTCAACAAGTGTAGAGGTGTTGAAAAAAGTTACCGTACAGGAAAAATATTGAGAAAATATATTGAATTTGAAGAAGATCACAAGGAAAATAGATTTTAAAACCATCAATTTAAATTTCAAATAATTTTTAATCCGGACTTTTTTTTGTTTTATCACATAATTTTTGTCAATGATATTTGCAAATTAAATTACATTCCACATTTAGTTTTTTATGGTTTTTACGGTTTTTTATATATTTTTTTATTTTTCCGGTTTTTTATGGTCATTTTTTTTACATGTTTTTTAAACTCTTTTATGGTTGTCAATAGTTTTTCAATGAAATAGGTACTTGAATTAAATCCTGTTTGTGTGATTTATTGGACGGGTTATTTTTTTCCAAATTGAAGGCTTATATTATCTACCTATATTGGCTCTTAGGCAGAGAATTAAAAAAAAGTGAATTGCAATCCTACGGGCTACCTAGGTGTAAAAAATATGGGTATGTTTCTGAGAAAAAAGTTGTTGATGACGCCATTAACGCCATATCTGAATTTACCATATTTCTTTCTTTTCTGTGAAAGTGTTCCTTAGAGCTTCACATAAACCCTACGTTTAGAATTTAATTATCAGTTTTGGTTCTGGCACAGTAGACCTGGGGCGTCAAGTTTGGATCACCCTGTAGGTACACTAAACTTTTCTTACGCGGATTTTAGCATAACTAACTAAAATGACGACTTTGTGATTTAAAGGTTTCTTCAGTCACACTTTCAACTATAAAAATAGGCGTATAGATTGCAAATATTTTAATAAATTTATGGACGTTCTTGTATTTCAAAAAGTTGGTAGTTCAGTTCTGTTAATTTTTTTCTTATTTTAAAACTTATTTTGTAATTCTTCATCTCGTCTAAATTAATTATGTTTTGTGCTTTTACGAATTTCAAAAATATGTAAAATATTTAAGGTTCTAGTTGAAGATAAATGTAAAGCACTTCTCCTGAAGCTTAAAATATTCTATACTTCAGGGAGAGCCTTTACTTTCCAAAATCTATAAGTATTATTTTCCGATGGTTTTACGCAATTTATTTATTTAATTTAGCGGTTTTAGTTCTTTTCCTGATTTAATTTTTTTTCGAGTTTTATTTGTTTAATAATAAAAATATTTTACATTTAAATTGAAATGACACAGTATTTGTAATATTCGGAAATTTATATAATTCGCAAATTTTCACTATGGAAAACATGAATTTGGATGTTAAATAGTGCAAAGAAAAATCATGGATGCAATGCCTAATACCATAACCTTTTTATCAGGTTTTGCCACAGCCCCGAATTATAAATTCATGGTTTTTTAAATCAACACTGTCCAAAAAGAATTAGTGAAAGTCCACTTTACTAAATCGATACAGGGGAATAAAACAGTTTAATTAAACCATAATAAACATTTTTCTCTTGAAAAGTTTAAGAAAAGTAAAACTAGAACTGGGGATCTCTATAACTATGCACTTGTTTGATGCGCCCTTAAGACATCATGCAAGGCAAGACAAATGATGCATACGGCCAATTGTTGAAGATTTTCCATTGGATTATGCCCTGTCCGACAAGCGCAATTTTTAGTGATTAATTCAAGGTTTGATAGTCTTATCCGCAGTGTGGGCTGTTGGGAAAAGCTATACCAGCCAAAAAAAGTTTCCCTCTAGGATACAGTTTGGAAGACAATTTTCGGCAATTTATATTCACATAAAATAAATAGACATCATGAACATTTTATGTAAATAATATGTTAGATTTTAAAAAATTATACAATTGGCCAAGAACAAGTGGATCTATTGGTCTGTCACATACAGAGAGAGAAATAATAATAAGCTGAAAATAATCTTTGATCTGAAAATAATCGTTGAGTACTGCTTTTATTGCTTGAATATGCTTTTGTCATCATTCCCGGTATCATGGCTGGGGGGTGTTTCTGCAGATTACTTTATCTTAGGAATTTTGCCTTCTTGGAATACTTTAGACTGGTGATTGAAGGCCGCTGATTTGGTTTTGTTTATAAATTACTGGTTCGAGATTTATGGCATTGCTTCTACGTATATGACATCATCGCAACAAGAGCTAACATATGTTAATTATAGTTTTGGCGTTTCAAAGGGCAGATTGTTCCTATCAACTATTATTAAGTTCTGAATCTTAGTAGATGCAGCAAATTTGTAGCAAGATATTTGTTCAGGAATGTTCTGCAAAATTCGAACAGGAATAAACCAGCTTATTAAATGTTGAAAATAATTACGTACATTAATTTCTTGTAGTTAACGGTAACAATTTATTGTTTCTTATTACTACAATTTTTTGGCAATGGTAAGCGCCTCACTGTATTATTTCAGTCAGTGCATTAAAATCTCAGTTTGTGGGTCTCACTTAATAAACCTTACTTTTCCAGTTCTCATTACAAATTTCGTCATTTCATTGTTATCAGTTTCTGAATAACCGGTATTCTAAACTCGACTCGTCTAATGAAGTGCATGGATAATGTAAAGTTTAATTTATTCACGTTTGCTTTGTAACGGTGCTGCATCTAACTCGCGTTGTTACAGTTTATAACGGGTGATTATACAAAGTTACAGAGCTTAAAACAATGCAAGCGCTACCTTCAACATTAATTAGGCTGCAGTTTCACAGAAATCATGGCATTATAGCTAATTTCCAAGCAAGCAACATAATTATCACGTAGAGATATGCGATGCCTTGGAAGCCGAATTATTTGCCACTTTGCTGCTTTGATATATTATTTCAATGTAAACTGTTTTGCTCGGAGGGCGGATTAATATGAGCATATCTACCAAAACAAAATAGGTTGCTAGATAGATACTTTCATTTAAAACAAATAATTACAGTATGTATTTTAATAATTATGTTTAAACATGTCAACGTGTTTGGGTAAAGACGAAAACAGTGTAAGCTAATGCCTAATAGTCAAAATGTTTGTGTCTCTCAAAACACCGCATTCTTTGTAATTCATTGTTATTTTGGAGAGATTCTTTATTCAATTTCAAGTGTAAGATTATTTATAAGTTTTCCAGCTATGTAATGTCGCTTACTATTCTACTTGGAGCTATATGCCTGTATAGGTGCTTGAGTTTATCGGTCAATAGAGTTTTCTTGGGTCAACGTTTCGCTTATATTTATGCCATCATCACACTTCTACTATACCAGTACTACTTACGACAATCTCAATGAAGGATAACTTTTTGGACGAAATTTGAAACGTAAATTGAGGTTCTCGTGGATTTCATGAATGATGGATAATCAGATTCATTCTTTTTCCACAAAAATGTAACTAGTCAAGAATAGCTTAACCCCCTGGAAAATGTCATCAAGAAATCAAATGAAAATTGTCATAATATTGGATTTTTTTTAATATGTTCGGGGCCCAGTTTCCTATTTGTTAATATTAAAAATGGAACTATGTTGTCACAATTCCGTCAATGTCGAAATTTATACATGACGTATTTATGACAACAAACTAGACACGGATAAACGGTACATTCAACAGGATTTGTTGAGCGTCGGAACGTAGCTACTTTTTCAAAATGTCAATTATTGTTCTTATAACCTCGAATTTATGTTCACAAATAAACAGAGTGCAATACATAGTGCAAATAGTATTCCAAGTAGTATGCAAGTATTTCAATATGCTACCAATTAAACATGGAACATTTTCAAAATAATGGTTAATAACAAAGTTCAAATTCGATTTTCAACTGTTAATAAATTCTAGAAATTATCAAAAAAATACATTTTTCGTATTTTTTCGTACTCTGTAAGTGAGCCTATATTACTCTTTAAAAGGAATGACGCCAATTTTGAATCACCCTATATTTGCCCACATTGCACTGAATTACTGCAAATCGTCGGTGTTTATGTTGTGAGTTATGCCAAAAGTTTTCATCCTTGATATTGATATTCATTTCCTATAACCGAACATACTTGTAAACTGAGTGCATCAGTCATGTCACAGGAAGGAAACACAATAAAGTTGCAACTGCATTGAAATGCTACACAGGCGAACGTAGCAATAATATCAAACCTCCGGCCGTTCTTTCTTATCAGGAGATGGTCAGAACTTGATTTAGTTGGCAATTCTTCTGGCCAAATAAAAGTAAAACTTTCTCTCCCTGAACGGTTACGAATCTTGTTTAGCAGTTTCGGCATACACTCGGTTGTTTGCTGGCAGAAAGGGTGAGCTATTCAAGATTTATTTGTTTTTCTTTTAAAGTCCTTTCGAAACAGAAAGTCAAAGATAACTATTCAGAAGTTTTCCACTTAGAATGGGTACTTATTATTTATTAGACTATCGAGGGTAGTTTTTTTGATATGATAAATGGACGGACTAAATCTTCGGGTAATGACGAAACAGTGATTTATTGCAATACGAGCAAAAAACTCGATCCATCGATTCGAAGCCAATATTGTGCTCGGATGATCTAAATGTAAACTGAAATGAAATATTAAATCTAGGTAAGGTATATACATTTAATCCAAAAATTTTCATTAAGTGGAAACGTGCTTAGCTTGGTAAGTCACAAGTAGTAATGGCTTTAAACCTTGTAATTATCTGCCCGTCATTGTGAGTTCTTAATTGAAGGAAAACAGAGATGTTTTAGCTAAGAGCCAAATTGCGACCCATGTAATTAAGGAAAATGCGAACTATAAGGATGCAACAGTAAATCATATTAGTCGCGGTTAATTGGAATGTTTATAATTCTTCAAATAAAAGAACCTGAAACGATTGAATGGACATTCAATGTTGCATATTTGCCTCAATGGCTGTATAGGGCTTGTTATGAAGTATATAAAACATATTTTCGGATGACCGTATTGCTGAAATTCGGAACACTCGGATTGTGGGTCTGGGATGTAAGATCTACTGTAATGGTACTCAAATCGTCATGGTTCACTAGGATCTACCTATATTTCCTACTTATATATATTGCTACTAATTATTGGTCTTATTGGAAGAATGAAGGAATAATGTTTTTTTCTTATATTAAGAACACGTATCTGTCTTATCGGTAGATGAATTACCCAGTTCTTTAGACGAGAAGGATTTATATCGCTGAGTAATATTTAAAGATGTAAAAATTACAAAAATATTAAAAAAATAGAAGAAAACATAACACCAACGACAAAGATTATCTATGCCGAAAAATTGACCGACCAAGATAAATGGCTTACTACCTTGTCTTCTCTCACGAGGTGAACATTTCTCGATTGCGAGTTCATTGCAAACATATTCATGCGTATAGATCGTCTTTTGTTTCGAAGTATCTTTTTAGAGCTTTCGAGAAAAATACAGTATATTTTGCTTGGCGACCATCTGGATTAGGAAATACGGATATTGGTTCGTTAAATTTAAATTTTATCTAAGTTGGATGAATCAATGTGCTAACATTGACCACTTTCTGGAATACACTGTCAAATAACTTTTAAATATAGCGTCTGCCTGTCTTAGCGGCACTCGTGAAAATATAGTCGGCAATCAGCATAAAACTCTTCAGTTACGTTTCTAAGGTCCAATTCGCCCCGACTACGAGATAAACGGAACCAAATTACTACAAAATTAGTCTAGTGACCTTGCAACACGGCCCCAGCTCGTTAAAAAAGAATGTAAAAAGAAATTGGCTTAATAAGGTTAAGTGCAGACCCTAGTTTACACGGTTTATCTTTCAAACGAGCAACAGGGAAATCAGTTTGTTTCCAATGACAAATTGCTTCCATAGTTAATTACCTAGTGACGATTGATAGATGGAGCATAGAATTAAAGTGCTAAGAGGGATGCAACTTCTATTAAGATAGCATTAACTTCATCAATCAATATTTCTGGAAGCCAATCTTATAGTAGCGTATGCAGCTCTTAATTCTTTGTGAACAAGCTATATTTGATTTTAATTTTTGATCTGAAAAAAACTATATTTGAGTGAAAATATGTTCAAGAATATTACTTTGCTACTCTTCGAGAAAATTTTCAGAATTTATTGATTTTGTGGGATGTTGCATTCAATGTGCCGGTTTAAATTCGACGTACTTCTTTTGTAAGATAATTTTGCTTTACATAAATTGCATTTTGCAAAATTAACATCTAAGGCTGAAAATAAAGTCCACAAAAAAGTAATTTTCCGTCGCTTAGCACAATACATACTAAGCAATTTTAATTAAAAAAAATGGAAAAGCAGATACACTAAGCGGATTTCCAGAAAATTATTTTAAAAATACACAAACAGGATATCGATACACAATCAGAATACGGCTAATGAATGGTGCATACTCAAATAGGTTCCTAAAAATATCAATAAAATTGGGTTCGAGCCACAGAGGGATTGGAGATAATAAAAGTTGAGCTTTTCAGTAGTCTTGCATTATGCTCTGCGTTACTGCACAACAACTAACACTTTCCCAGGTACCAAATACCGGAAAAGGGATACGTTTCTACCACGTTCCTACCACGTAAGATAAACAGGACATATACACATACAAAATCTCTGGTTTACCCAACATCAGTACAAATTGTGCACGAGTTGATAATCCGTATACGAGAAACTACTCAAAATGTGAGCCCAGACTGCCGTTAAAAGTGTACAATAGTGATGGGGCACAAACATGTTTGGAGTTAAACGGGATGAACTGCATGTGAACAACAGTTCATGTGATTTAACAACATGTTGATATCTATGCACTGAACATCCCCCTATAATATATTCTGTCTATCTATGGCAGATTCTGGTACACCATTTGTTTAAACCAAAAATGTTGCCCACACTGACAATAGTGACAAGGTTATCCTAACCTCGAAATATTTAATTCTCACTTTCACGTTTGTTGCTTGCTTATGTTTCAATGCTTACTACAGTTTGAAATAATGACGAAGCAACTGATATTTGCGAAACGTTAATTAGGCAGATTACCCTGAAAAACATTGTTGCCATCCTTCGGATCTAGTTTTTTGCAAATATCTCAGTTATTAATAACAATTTTTTTAAATAATTTTTCTTGTACACCCAAAGCACCCCCAGAGGATCGACGCCAATTTTGAATCACCCTGTATAATATACACGTTGCGCTAAAAATAACATTTTTAAAAACGGAAACCAGCTTTACAGACCTCGAACTGTAGCAGATGGATGATAACTCAGTTGACTGAAACACATAGATACATGAAACACACAAAATTGAAAATTGCCTTTTCGGGAACTGAGAACACCAGAATAAGGAAAGAAATTAGGCATGGTATTGATAAAGAAAGAGGAACTATCGACAAGCTCTCACAGAGTGAAAAAACTCGAAGAGGCGATGAACGCGTTAGAAACTAAAATAACAATGAGAATGCGTAAAATAACAATGAGAACAATAACAGTGAGGCATTAATCTCATGATTAAAGGTCTTCTTCTTCTTATACTTTTCCGAGATCTTGTGATCTGTTAATTCTGAGCACGCCTCTGCACTATTTCCTGGGATGTTGACTGCCAGCTATCCTTCCATGATTTAGGCGGTCTTCCCGCTGGTCTAGTACCCACTGGTCTTCCCTCCAACACGATACGCGGTAGACGGTTTTCGTCCATGCTCTTTACGCGAGTCTCTTTCTTTGTCTTTCCCATCGCACCATGTCCTGCACTCCACACTGTTCTCGGATATCCGTGTTTCTCACCCTGTCTCTTCTAGTTTTCCCCAGGATCGTTCTTAGAGTCTTCATCTCTGCTACTCGCAGCATGCACGTTGATTTATTTTTTTCTGCTCGTATCTCTATGCCGTATATCATAATGTGTCTCACGCATTAATGTTATGAATTAAGGTGAACACACAAAACGAATACAATAAAATAGATATACCTAAATACAGGGTGATTGAAAATTTTCAACATTTTTCTCGTACTCCCCAAGGGAGCCTCTATCACCCCTTAAAAGGAATGACGCCAATTTTCAATCACCCTGTATATTAAAGAAGTACATGTTGACTGCCAAACAGTATGTAGGCGTTGCAAGAGAAGATCGGAAAAGAAGTACGTACCATAATTCCGGAAATGGTAGAAAACGTGTAAGAAGAGTTTATTGATTGCCTTGGAAATATCAAAAATAAGTCAAACCAAAAGCTGACAACAGTTGGCCCTGGAAGATATATTTAAGAATTTGCACTGGGAAACAACAACAACAAGGTATACGTGTGAACGGAGTATCCTTAAACCACCTACGCTTCGCCGATGATATTGTGTTGATGCGACCCCAATGATATAGAGATTATAATGAAAGAACTCCATGACGACTCCCTGCGGGTGGGACTAAAAATAATCCTGAATAAGACCAAGATCATGAGTGGACATGGAATCACGTATGAAAGATGAAATAACAAAATTTAATTTGAATACAATCACGTGTTCGATACAGTAGAAGAATACGTATACCTTAGTCATTTAATTAAATTGGGTAAGGAAAATCAAACCTCTGAGATAACCTGGAGAATACGACTGAGCTGGGCTTCATACGGGAAATTGGTAGACATTCTCAAAAACCAAAGCATCCCTGAGCTTTAATAAAATGGAATGACAAAAACTCCAACAATATTTGATTAAAAAACCGTTTAATAACTAAATAATATTCTAAACCTACTAATTCAATTTTCCTAAATCTAATTTACAAAACTAAACTTTCCTTAAGCTTCAACTGAGAATTTAAATTAAAAAAGTGAAGGAAAAGGCCTTGTTAATTATACTTTGAAACTAATTTTCAATGAATCAAAAGTGTCACAATTAGTCACAAGTGTGTGCTCTAATTGCACATGCACCACTACCGTCAGTCCTTGACGGTGAGAGATTGGCCTCCAAAAAGGGAATTAAGTTTAAAAACTTAGAGGTTTTGGAGCCAAGTAGCCTGCTGCCATCAGCCCCTTGAGAAGTTGTGTGATCGGCCTTTTTTATTTGATCCAGAATGATTAAGCCTTGTCGAGTCTGCAACGTTGCTGCAGTCCGGTACTGCACGAATTTATGTTTCTATTAACTTTCAGGAGGTCGGGGTGCTGGGTTAGTTGGAACTAATTGTGGTTCTAATCACCGAAGTACTGAGCCCTTTTTTGCACAATACGTCATAAACCACTATAGGGGCCCGTGTCAAATTAGACAACGGGTAAAAGGAAAACATGAGAGGATGCACGCAAGTGCCTGTGGGTGCAAGAAAGTCTGCAACAATGATAAAATCATGTTAGCTTAAACTGCTTTTTCTTGGGTGTTTTCTATCATGTTATGCTAATATCAGACTCGTAATATTTTTCCTTGAACGTAGACTAAGAGCCCAAAAACGCTTCTTACGACTTGCAGTTCCAAACCCGGAGTATCTTCTCAACGAACAGAAACGATACATTTTCCTTTAATTATCTTCCGAATGACTAAGCGGATTAAATGTTTGTCTGCAAGGCAATGGTTTAATATAAGCAAGAATGCCCTGTCTACGTACAATTTACATTAATTTATAATACCAAAGGGAAAATAAGCGGTTTTAAATAGCAATTTGAAAGCGCTGTTGCTTTCATGCTTTATTCATTAGCAGTAACATAAAAAACTTGCATCTTTAAAGATTATTTGGAACATTTGTAGAGTCGACTCTTGAAGAAGCTGCGCAGCTTATGACGTTTTATTAACGTCGTTATATCTTAATATTGCAGTTGCATAGTTTCTCATTCCTATTCCATACTGAAAGTCACGAAGTTATCTGAGCAATTTTTAATGTCGTAAAATTTCACATGAGCAAGAGCAGCTTATTAGCACAGGGCTAAGCTGGAGTTCTATCAAACAAATAAATGTTGTTACTAGGTTGATTTTTAATTGTGTAATTACTAGCTCTTCTGTAAAAATGCTGAAATGATATTAAATATGTACTTTTCGTACTCGATAATATAAAAGAGAATGGAATAATTCAAGTTCTGAGTTGGCTTCTCACATTTGTATCGATTTTAAGAAAATATTTACGGGGTTGCTTCATTTTGCCAACATTTTTCAATATACGAATGCTCCGGAGCTTTCTGAGCTAGCTACGACTGACACATTCCTTTCTTGAATAACATTTGCGTAAACGCTGCAGGATAAATTTGTGCTTGAAAAATATAATTTGACAAGTTAAAATCAATTATTGCCTCTCGTACACCGCCAGAGATTATGTTTTATGTTCAAGCTGCTAAGCTGCTTCCTACCTCTTAAAAATTATTGTAAGGTTTATTTTACCTGTAACATGGACATGCACGTGTGGTGTATGTCACTCTTCTCACGTTCGAAAATGGAAAAGTGAAACGTTTCGTTGTTCCATTAGAGGAAACCCAACTTTGTTAATAGATCGCTAACTGCGGCTTGGATCCTCCTTCCTAATTCCTAAAAGGAAGTCTAAGTGTTGTGAAATAAATTATTTGTGCCTGTTAATTATTAGATTATTCTGTAATGTAAGAAAAGAAAACTGATAACAGCCCCAGCGTTGAACACGAAGCTGATTTTTAAAGAGGTGCCTTTGAGTCGTCAGTATTGCGTTTGTTCTTTGTAGTTCTTTCGAAAAACAATATATATTCAACGGTTCTGTGAATAAAGTGAGAAACTGCTTAATTAAACGTAAGATAGACACAATTTTTGAGCTCATTATTCCAGCTTCGCTCCTCCATTAAGTCGGCATTAATGAAATAACAATAGCGTTTAGCTGATTTCTGTGAAAAGGTTTAGAGATCTAGCCGAGCATAAAATCGGTTGAGATAGCAGAAACTAATGCAGGCAGTTAAACAATTAGGCCTGTCGAGTTGGGTCCTTTGTTCTCAACGCAAAACCGGGGTCCCATGAAAGTCGTCGGTCATTTCGTGTGTGTGCGGCAACTTTCAACTCCTGCGATTTCTTGCTGCTCTGCTGAACGTTTTGGCCAATAGCGACCTGCGTCCCCTTTCATAGAATAAATGTTAATAATAATTATTAATAACTCCGAGCTTTAATTGTAATTATCATATATATAATCCGTCTCAATTAAAAGGACTAATTTTCATTATTATTCCAACTTTTGTATGCAAGGTGCGATTGAAAAGTGAGTGAAGTAATTTAGTGGCATAACTGAATTGAGAACTTCAGAACCAACCAGGCCCAGAATATCTACAACCGGGCGGAACGAGCTTCTTTACGGGAACGGATATATGAAACCCGCCGAGATCTTGCACATATTGACAGTAGACTCTTACCTGTCAATATAGAACTGGCCAACAAAATGCACTGGATTCGTTGGGAAAAGGTGGATAGATTAAGAGCTGACCGAATTATGGTGGCCAAAGCAGTAGCAACTAATCGTCAAAAGAAGAAGTTTGATGCGCTGATGGAAA
>NW_026017110.1:40804371-40811870 GCF_020466585.1 Dendroctonus ponderosae | reverse complement strand
AGGCGTCGGACAATTTATCAAATAATACTTTTTCAAAATCAAACGGTTTAGCCGCAAATGTCCGTGCCGTATAGCGTGAATAACCCTGTACAGCTTCGAAGGAAGTAAGGAAGATAGAACGATTTATACTGCCAGTATGGATAAATGTTACAATAAATAAATAAACAGTTTGTAATCATGCCGCCCCCATTTTAACACTAGACGCACATCTAAATAATTGTTTAAAATGTTGTCCCTACTTACATAGGGCGTTAAAAAAAAATTTTGCTCAATCAAATTTAGCACATTCTTTCATTTTGATTTGTTATACATATACGAAAAATACACAGTAAAAATGCACTAAAGTAGAAGCATATTGCTACTTGGGCCAATATACAGGGTGTCCTCCGGAGAAGCACCTCGACTGATATATGGCAAACGATAATTAGGATAAATTTGAAAACTGCAAGGTATACCGAAGCCGTGGGGAACAAGAAATCTTAAATATTTTCAAGATGACCACACTTTCGGTTATACTTACCGGAAGTAAGTATCAACTTGCTTATTTTAAATAGAACAACGTACTTATTTATTATTATATTTTTGAATTCTGCTCCAAATTCTAAATATAATTTGTTTATAATAGCCTATACATAAGTCTAACTGTGTTCGGTATATTTGAAATTTTATAGATACTCGAATAACTATTATTTGTTTCTAAAAAAAGAAAATTTGTGTTACTTGATTTGAGTCACATTCCTTCTTGAAAAGGACCATTTTAATAATTATTAATGCAAATTGTTAAAATAAGTTTCAAAATTAAATTGAGAACCATCCAAGTTCAATTTTTTCAAATGGAAACACCAACATTTTAAAAGTTTTGTCTTATTAATCTTAAAAATAAGAGTTATTTAGTTTGTGTAAAGTTGTCTATTCCAAAAGCGTTTAGTTTTTAAAATATTGCAAATTTAATGTTTTTATATTGCTATTTTGCTGCGCCTTATGTTAATTGCAATTACTTTTAGTTGTCCCGACAAGCAAAACCATTTTTACTATCTGTGTTTATCTATGGTTACCTGAGCTTCTTATAGTTAAAAAGCAACAGGAATAATTAATACATTAATATTAATAAAAACAATATCTCATTTTTTGATAAGAATTTTTGTACAATATTTCCTGTACTAACTTCTCCCAAAGGAGTGACGCCCATTTTAAATTACCCTGTACTTGAATTTTCTAGGTTGCTCCAATGACACGTTTCTCCATCCAGACTCCATCCAAAGAGGTTATAGTGAGAGGATTAATTTTGATACTAAACTTAAGTTTTTTAAGAGATATTCAATGTAAAACGATTCCGTACTTAATGGACACCCCACCTCCTATGTCTAGATCAGCAGCATTATTTGAATTTTTATTCATTATGAAGGAACAATATAATTATTATTTTGGCTATATTAAATAATACTATATACTTTCAAATATCGAAACTTTTCATTGTTGTGCGTGATTCTAATGTCTTTTTTGTTCCAGGTAAGTGCAATGCCATGAGTAAAATATATCGATAACAACCGACGAGAATAGTAAGTAAGAACATAAGTTGTTCTAAGAGAAAATGTTATTATAGTCAACGAGACAATATTAGGTAATTAAAAAATTACTGCAAATTACCTTTGCCTGCCTGCCTGAAAGCGACATTTTTATAACAAATTCAGTCGGCGTAACATAAAAGTGGACGGTTAAATAGTTATTGTGTAAATCTGACTTTCTACCTTTGCGTAAATTATATAATACTGACAATTTTCTTTCATATGATCAAAATGACACATTCAAAAACACAACAAAAACAGTAGCTGAGAGATTTGGAAATCCGAATAACATAATTTATTGATGATTAAATTGAAGAGATTAATTAAATTGCTAAATTAAAGCAAGTTTGTGACACACATCGTACATACAAGGTGATTCAAAATTGACATAATTCCTTTTAAGGGGTAATAGGGGCTCACTAATACTTCGAGCATTCAAAAAGAAAAATTACCATCTTTGCTTCAAACTACGAACATTTTTCTAAAGTAAAGTTCTTTACTACAATTTTTTAATGAAAAGTCAAGGCGGCAATGATGGTTTTTTGTCATCAACAGATGGTTACAGGTAGATAGTATTTGTCAATAATAACAATTAGCAATAATTTATTAAACTGTGACTTACTTTCAAGCTCCTTTCACGAATTTGTGGATGTGCTATTAGAATCTTAGCAGAAGCTGTAAGAACTCATGCCAACAAAGGGCTATGTTTGGCTTTCAGACACAGAGGCACAAGAATTGGAGATAATTACAGCAGAGCCTTCCAGGGGTACTCAGAGCACAATAACTGACACTTTCCCAAGTACTAAATAAATACCGAGGAAGGGCTACATTCCTATTACGAATGTAAAATACGCACAGCACAAGTAGACATTAAACGAAGCTTACTGAACACCGGTACAAATTGAGAAAGAGTTAATTAACCGAATACGAGACACTGCTCGAGAAGAGTGCATAATAAGTTTATCAGAAAAGGTGATTACACAGTCACTAACTTATTTGCAGTTAAATACTAAAATGTTTATTTATTTGTGCAGTGTACACATCAATTCGAGGTTATGATAACAACGTTGACATTTCGAAAAAGTACGTTCCAGATTTAACAAATGCTGTTGATCTTCTTTTTTAATTTTAATCTTTAACCTTTTAATCTTCTTTTTCTTATTCTTAAGACCAATACTTTTCAAACTTGTTTAGCATTTCAATTCTTTTCACCTTTTGTGCGACCACTACTATAGTTTTTATCAAAAACTGTAACGTCATAAGTTTCTTCGAAATCCCTGAACAGCAAATAACATTTTCTCTAAGCCAACCTAAATTAATGATGAGTTATGGACCAACTTCGGCGAAACATTGCGGCATTAATTACACCATACACGTCTGCGCGAATCCGAATATGGCTATTAATTCGCCATTTCGAGTAATATCAACGATAGACTGTTATTAATCGCTCTTGATGATGGTCTTGAGATACAATTTAATCCTCTTTGCAGCTGCTAATTAGACGCGGTTCGAGGATGATTTGAATACGTTCCAAATTATCGTCGGTTTTTGGCAACTGATTAATGTATGTGTGATCTTTGAAAGTCTTGCAGTCTTAGTTAGCTTGAGAGTTTGCAATTTATTTTTAATGCTTTTAGTCGCACGATTTATGTTTTGTGTTACATATTTCAGAACTGCTTATCCAAAAGTGCTTTGGTGTAACAATATTAATATGATTTATTAACCGACAAGTGAGTAATTGCCATAATATATCAATAATACACCGAGAAGATAAAGAGAACATACGGCGAGAACAGAAACGTACCCATAGAACCCAGCCATATATAATTCAGGGACGGATTGCACCATTGGTGTGCCAAACCAGATATTTGGAGACGCAATAATTAGGAGTTGGAATAAGTTTTAGAAGTTTCTTTTTTCGAAATTTAAGGTTGTATAGCAAAAACGGTTACAAATGGATCATTTAAAGTATTTTCCCTCGCTAGCCACTACTTTTTCGCATCTTTCTGTCAATTTTCGGATAGCAGCTCGGAAGACCAGTTCGTCGTTTAATGCGATCCATGTATCGATCCATTTTTTCTTTCCTCATAAGAGGTGAAGTGCTGGTCAGCCAAGCCATATGCGATCGATCGGAACAAGTAGTAATCGGACGGGGCAATTTCTGGGGCTACGGCGGGTGCGGTAGAACATCCCGTTTCAACGTTTCTTTTACGTTTCTTCAACGTTACTTTTTGACGGGTTTGGAGACATGAGGACGAGCGGTACCATGTTGGAAAATTACTTTGTCGTGCCTCTGCTCGAATTGAGGCCCTTTTTTTTCTTCAATGCCTGGCTCAAACGCATCAATTGTGTTTATTTATTTGGCTAGAGGTCCCCGATGATCGTTTCTTTCGGTTTGTACAGCTGATAATAAATGACACCCAGCTGATCCCACCAAATACAGAGCAAGATAGATAGAGATCCATAGATATTCGGTCTTGGCGTTCATGACGATGTTTGGCCGGGGTATCCATACAATTTTTTACGTTTGAAGTTATCGTAATGGATCCACTTTGCATCGCTAGTGACGATGCGATGCAAAACACTTTCCTTTTTTGGACGCGCGAGCAGTTCTTCGCACGTCAGAAGCCGCCTCTCCTCGTCTCTCGGCTTCAGCTGGCATGGCACCCAATTTCTTTGCTTCGCAATCATACCCATCGCTTTGAGACCTTTGCCACCTGTTGACAAGTCAACTCCCAATGATATGGACAATTCTTGGAGCGTTTGAGACGGATCGTTGTCGAGTAACGCCTCCAATTCTTCGTCTTAGAACTTTTTTCGCTGACCGGGACATTCCTTGCCATCACCATGGTCAAAATCACCACTTTTGAAGCGTCTAAACCACTACTCACATGTTGAAATCAATGGAGTACAACCCCCGTAGGCTGCCTCGAGCAGCAAACGACTTGCAGCAGCAGTTTTATTCAAATGGAAGCAGAACAATAAAGCTTCCCGCAAATTGCATTTATTCGCCACGAAAGTCGGCATATTGAATGGTCTTGGAATGTATGTTGTTTACACTTGCGCAAGATGACACATACTTACAATCCAAGCTATAATATAGTGCTTTAGCACGAATATAGTTTTGGAGTGCCCACATGCAACATACGTTTCTAACACCATTTCTTAAAAACCCTTTAAAACTAATTCCAACTCCTAATAATATGTAAAAGTTTTAATAACCTAATTAACAAAGCAACGTTAAGGCGAAAACGTAATGAACCCACACAAGTACAAGGGATGTCCACTGATCTTCTCGATCTTCTCTGGATTGCGATGAAGAAGTGCTCTGAAATATGGGCAATTTAATTGGGAGGTGTACAGCTAGTAGTACTCATCGACATGACTCAGGCTGCTTCAAGAAGCGGCTACCTCACAGTCCGCTTGAAGAACCGGTTAACTCGGGAGAGTTTTTATTCTCTCTACTCTAAATTTGTAGTGGCAGCTCTGCACGATTCAGCCAGAAGATAATCTCGGTGCTCTGTCTCCCCCGTCATTGCCTTGTATTATCAAGTTTTGGAGCTTGTCTTTTGTTTTTTGAGTATTTTTAGAAGTCTAGGAGTATTTTTAGTCCGAGGCACAAGGTTTGAGTCCATGCTTTCATAAATAGTATCTGAAATTTAATAATATAGTCGGATTTGTTAGTAGATTGGTTAAAGAGAAACTTACTTCTGTTTTTCAAAAAAAATGCCACTCAAAAAATTGATAAACGGAAAAGTTTTGATCGCTGATCGCATTTGGTATACATTTGCCGATTAATTCTTGAAAGTACTTGCAGAATAGATCTCATATAACAGAAGAAATGGTAACGTTATCGACACCTGTTCATTGGAAAATGAGAAAAGAACTGAGCGGTGTATTCTATTAAAAAAGTTTTATAATATTTTGAAAAAAGAAATATGAATTGATTCAGATTGAAAAAATGTTTGAGACAGTTAATGATGCATCTCAGTTTTAATCATTTGCTTCCACTATTCAACAGCAAGAAGCTTTAAGTTTGTGCACTCCGTCTAGTCTACACGGCGAGTGTGTTTTTTAGTCGTGGTGCAGAGGTAACGCTTTAAATAAAGTACGTTGATCTGATGACCCCCGAAAAATGAACGGTTTGACTCTGTTTAACTGTTCTTTTATGTCTTCGAGTGATACATTTAATCAGCTTTTCAAAGCGTGTGTTGGATGAAGTTAAATATTTGCCTCGAAAGAGACGTTCATTGTTTAAAACTCTCTCCTCGTAGAGCATTTGTTAGTGCTGATATCAATTTCAACAGAGCTTTATTTTACTCTGATCGTATTATAAGACGAACGAAAGAAGATAAGTAATCAACTGAGATTACCAAGTTGTAGTTATGGAACTTTCAGTTCGTACATTCACTAGTTATGATATCCTATTTAGCCAACTTCACAAATTCATGATATTGTATTTCGCAACTGAGCGTAAGGAAATATCTAATTATGGTTACGAGGTACATAATGTTCTTTAGTTTCATAGATAGCATGTAAACTCATCAGCATTTAATTAGTATATATTCTCACAAGCCTGTAATAACGAACAGTTGTGTCTTGAAGCTGAAATCCATATCAATCGAAATAAAAATTGTTTTAAAAATTCCCTTTCCAAGGAAGTGATTTTAACTCACTTTCGATTATTGCTAGTTTTAGTGATTCCACTCCATACTATTTTTGGTCCTGGACTATTTTTTGTTCCGGGCATTGTAGTATACGGTTTTTATGATCAGAAATCCAGGTATTGTTAGGAAAACGCAATTTTAGATACTATTGTCACATAAAGATAAGTAGGAATTTTTCTATTCGTATTTCTATTTAAAAAAATTATATCCGAATTGTAGAATCAATTCTAACGAAATTTCGCACATCATTACATTGAAAACTAATTACGGGGAATATTGAAAATCATTATTGCTGTTGCCAAGTAAGAGAGCAACATTTAAGTCGCACGTCAGGAAAATATATACAATTACGTAGAAATTTAACATTTTGGTATTGGGTTAGGAAAGCCGTATGTCGGCTTCCGTTGAAGTGAACTGTATTTAAATAATTTTTTCTTTTTGTGCGCGATCCCGATTTGAAACGGCACTCCCAATACCGACTTAAGGCCGGCTCACATCTATCCGGTCCGACTCCGATTATACAATCGGACGAAGATCTGAGAGCAAAATGGTACTGGCCTTTCAACGCCTTAGTTCACATCTTTCCGCTACCTGTCCGATCCGTCTCCGTTTTTGTATCCGCTCATGTTCCGATTTTGCTGGCTATTCGATGGGTATTTGCTATCCGATTGTCGGAAGAAAAACGGTCCGCATTTTAGGTTGCGTCAATGATACATTTGGTTTTTAATGGACAATATCTACAGTAAGCTGTAAATATTTAAATATTTTGATTGGGCTTACAGAATTTCACTGATAGAAAACAAACTCAATTATTAATAATGCACATGATTCGTCGCAAGTATTAATTGTACATACTTTCCTGACTGTGTTTCAACTCCAAATCAAAATTAATTCCTGGGTTTCAGTCATTTATTGTCTATTTATCAATTAAAATACGTTTCGGTGTATTTTTCCACCATCATCAGTTTTTCTAAAATAACAGATAGTTAAAAAAAAATTCATTAATTTAAAAAACAATCACAGTTCGTCAACAGCCTCATCATATCACACACTAAAATACATCACAATTGCAACACTTTAAAACATTCTAAAATTAATTATGCCTAACAGGTGATTAGTCAGGACAGTCAAATTTGGAAAGAGACTAGAATTATTTTTTCAGTTACTTACATATTTTTACTTACATGTGTAGCGTTGTTGCTACTTTAAGCCTTGGCATACATTTGGAGTATTAATTTTGTCCATTTTGGACACAAAGCGAAATACT
>NW_026017110.1:40795145-40804298 GCF_020466585.1 Dendroctonus ponderosae | reverse complement strand
TTGTCGGTATCCGATCTGAAATTCATAGCATTGTTATGTTTTTTAATCTGTATCATTTCATGGACTCTTCTCTTATTATAATTACTCTCGTTAGTCAGTATTTTTGTGTTATCAAAATCGACATTTACATTTCGAAAGTTCGTTCCGTCATTCAACGATTCCTGTTGAAATTACCGTTTATCTTTATCTATCTTATTGCCACTCTGTATAATTCCATGGTTACCGGAGTGTTCAATAATTACGAAGCCACAGGTATTTGCGCAATGTTAATTAGGCAGGTTACCTTGAAAAACATTGCTGCCGTATTTCTGATATAGTTTTTTGCAAATTTCTCAGTTTTTAATAATAATAAATTTCTTTTACTAGTTTTTCTGTACTCCTATAACAGTGCCAGACAACACCTCCAGAGGAATGACGCCAATTTTGAATCACCCTGTATATATTTCTGAACGTTTTTTTCCAGCGTCTGTTTTTTACAATTACTTTAGTTACTAAAAATAAAACATCTTAAAACAAAATTCTCATATCGCCCTCTAGACTAACTTGGGTGGTTGGCGCAATAGAGACAAACAGATTTTACATATTTACTCATTTCCCAACACCGTATGCTGGAGCTTCGTGTACAGCAATTTGTTCCTTATTAAACAGAATATCTTGAAAATACTAACCTGACCTTTCGGCTAGATATAAAACTGCTCAAATTACATTTTTTTCAAATAAAACACCCTGTATATTCTGTAGTTCAAACACGGGAGAAGCATTAAATTCCCTCTGAAATTATATATTATCTATCTATTTCTAAAACTTAAAATTTACAGTACGTATGAAATCTTGAAAATCTAATCTTCAAAAGTTTCTAGAAGATATTAACAGTTGAAAATCAAATTTCAACTTTATTATTAAGTCTTCTTCTTCATATTCTTCTTCAGCCCGTTTGAGTCTACTCCTGAACATAGGCCTCTTCCATTTCCTTCCATGTTGATCTGTTTTGTCCTGCGAGAATCCAGTTCTTTCCTGCTCGTCTCTGTATATCATCTCGCCATCTCAACAGTGATCTGCCAAGACTTCTGCTTGTTAATCGTGGTTTCCACTGCATGATAATTTTTGTCCCCTTCATATCATTCCGCTCGCTGTTTTCGCCATGATCTCTTCATTTGTTTGCCTTAAGCTAACTCCGAGCATTGCTCGTTCCTTCGCACGTTGGCAGAATCGCAGTCGCTGTGCAATTTTTTTAGTTTAGGTGACTGTCTCGAGTCCGTATAACATGACCGGTAGCACCCACGCATCATACACCTTTCGTTTAAAGTGTATTGGTATTTTAGGTTATTTGAGGATATGTGCCAGATTTCCGAATTATGTTTACTACGAGTGTTTGGTTAGTGAGGATATAGGAGGTTAACGCAAGCTATTGATTCGGCAGTTAAGTACGTAATTTATTGACGTGTGTATTATGTGTAATGCCGTGAACCATGATTTTAAAGCTTACTAAATCATCCAACTTTACCTAGGTATATACTGAATGTGGAATATATTATGTTAACGTCAAACATTTAAAGAATCCGGATGTCTAAGAAAAATAACAAATTAGCGGTTGAATAACGAGAAAGACGATATATCGAGTTATACTTTTATTTTAGAGCAGCTATTGCGCCTACTATATTTAATAGCGAATTGAAAACCGCAGCATGACCATGGGCTCTAGAATACGTAAAGGTATAAAGAGTTTTACTGAAGGAGTAACGAAAAACCGACATCGACCTGTGTTGGAGGCAGCGTGCTTAAGGTAGTTCTTAAGGTAGTACAAAAATGTCTCTTCTACAATTTTTTGATGAAAATTCGAAGCGGCAATGACGTTTTTTGGCATTAACGGATAGGTACAAATGGTCAAAAATAACAATAATTTGTCAAACTGTGACTTACTTTCAATTTCCTTTTACGAATTTGCGGGTATGCGATGCTACAGTAACATAGCAGAAGCTGAAAGAACTGACGCCCACAAAGCGCGAGAAGAGTGGTTCCAGAAATATCGTGGACGACAATTGATGTTCCAGACACATTGGGTTTCAGATACAGAGGAACAAGTATTGGACATAATTACAGCACAGCATTCCAGGGGCACTCAGAACATTGCACAACCAGTGACACTTTCCTAGACACCAAATAAATACCGGATAAATTCCTACCACGTATGTAAGATTCACATTGAACTAATGGATTACTGAACACCGGTATAAATTGGGCGGGAGTTAATTAAAAGTATACGAGAAACTGCTCGAGAAGAGTGCATAATAAGGTGATTACACAGGCATTTGTTTGGAGTTACAGACTCAAATGTATGTTTTCTAATTTGTAAACAAATTAATTATTATAGGTTGTGAGTTTCAAAATAGGTTCTGTCATTCAACGATTCCTGTTCAATTTACCGTTTATCCTTGTCTATCTTATTGTCACTTTCTCTATTTATCCATGGTTAGCGGAGTTTTAAATAATTACGAAGCAACAGGTATTTACGTAATGTTAATTAGGCGGATTACCCTGGCAAACATTGTTGCCGTTTTTCTAATATAGTTTTTTGCAAATTTGTCAGTTTTTAATAACAATGATTTTTTTTACTATTTTTTCGGTACTCCGGTAACTTCGCACCATTTGGAATAAAACAATACATAAATGCTCGGCACATCAAATTTTAGTGTTATTCTCGGGATTTTTTACCGATTGGTTCTAGTGAATGAACCTATTGATTGCTACAGAAAGATAATTAACTTTACTTTATATTTTAAATATCCGAATAACATTTGCCTAAGAAAATTCAATTAGAAACAAAATATACAGGGTGATTCAAAATTGGCGTCATTCCTCTGGAGATGTTGTCTGACGCTGTCATAGGAGTTCAGAAGAAATAGTAAAATAAATTAATTGTTATTAAAAACTGAGAAATTTGCAAAAAACTATATCAGAAATACGGCGGCAATGTTTTTCAAGGTAATCTGGCTAATTAACATTGCGCAAATACCTGTTGCTTCGTATTTATTTAAAACTCCGGTAACCATAAAATTATACAGACTGACAATAAGATAGACAAGGATGAACGGTAAATTCAACAAGATTTGTTGACGAAATGTCAACCTGTTCTCATAACCTCGAATTCTGCGGGGTTTTGTGTTTACATAAAGTCTCCATACAACACCAAACATTTGAATGGTTAACTCCAAACAAGCTAGTGCGTGTGTAATCTACTTATTATCCACTATTATCAAGCAGCTTCTCGTATTCACTTAATTAACTCGTGCTCCATTTGTATCTCCTTGTGCTGTGTGTATCGTACAAACGCCTTTCCTCGGTATTTATTTGGTGCCTGGCAAAGTATCAGTTATTGTGCTGTGAGTACCCCTAGAAGGCCCTGATTCGATTATGTGCAATACTTGTTCCTCTGTGCCTGGAACCCGAACATCAATTGTCGTCCACTATCTTCCCGGAACCACTCTCCTCGCCCTTTGTTGGCGTGAGTTCTTGCAGCTTCTGCTAGGTAAGGCATTGTTAACATCGCAGCCTAACCTCCACTTACTACTCCTTAAAAATTTTCAATTCAGGATATTATATATAATATTGTTTTTTGTACAGTAGGCATTGATGGGTACTGCCAGAGCATGAAATACTCTTTATAAATTAATTTATTATACTTATACAATTTGGATAAATTATAAAGAGTAAAATAAGAATATAGTTGCATAGACTAAATCTACAATTTAAAGGGGATTTCATGATGGAAATAGTTGATCAGCTTTGTAATTTATTTAAAACTTCTTTAATTCGATGCAACGCTTCTGCATTAATAATTATAAAAATTGCTAGGACGTACCCCATGTTTAACTCTCATTAGTAAAGCAAATGTGACGTAACATTGACGAGTCATTGCTCAAACTGTATACATCATCCGATTTCGTATATTCGCTATACAATATGTATTGAGGTCTTGCATAAAAAATGTTCACCTTTACGTTAGGTATTTCACCGGAAATCATAAGTTTACGTTCAAGAATAAATATCATCTGCATTCACTCTAGAGGAACAATATTTATGCAGGTGCACACATATTTGCATAATGGCAGAGGCAAAGCCGTGGGCCAATTTTGCATATCTCTGTTTACCTAGCCAAATCGGAAATAGTTCCGCTTCCTAAGGCTGGAATATATTGCCGTGAAAGGTGTTGAACCATTATGCATTTGGGAGAATTGCTTTCTTATGACGACTAGAAAGTCAAATAATCAACATGTACCTATCAGTAAACATTATTCATGCATTTAGTGTCCGGTTATTTTTTATTCTTCATATGATTGATGATACGATACCTACACGTAGTAGTTCGTTTGACATAACATTTACTGCAACAAATTATGTCAATTATGGACGAAACTGTAAACATACATAAAATTCTTTGTTACTAAAACCACATTTACGTTTGGAACGGACATTGATCATTGTCTGGCTATCATTTGGATTAAGCGGACTGTCAAGCGATTTATTTGAATGCTCAATTATTATTTTAAAAAAATTCCTCACGCCCAAGTAATCCGAGTAAGTCGCACTAAGTTTGAATCAATTAAATCCCTCTATTAATTCTCAGTTATTACTGCAATATGAAATATAAAAGTAATCATTATTACGGCCAACTGTTTCACAGCGGCACGAGATTCTAAACGCTTCGCAATGAAAATGGGGCCATCTGTTTTAATTTTCATTTTGCTAAAATGTGAGAACATTTTTACATGTATCTCGGAATGGCTGCGGTGTAATAAAAAGGATGTAATATGCTAAATAGGTGCTTAAATACTTAACATTTGTGCAAGAAATTAAGAGGTAAGATAGACTGTGTAAACTTTTATCATCCCATGTATCATGCATAATGCAGCATTTTTCACGGGGGAGCTCTTAACCGTCTGTTATAGAATTCTAAATTAATTAATCAAATATTTTTAGGGGACATAATGTTGAAATGTTTTGAAAATTATATTTTATGTTGGTTTTTTAGTTTATCTTCAGCTTTCAGTAAGTGAATTCATTCATTTGTGACCTCCTGAGTTGTGTTTCATTTCAGTACTATGCCTAAAAACCAAATCTGCGTTTACCTGATCGTTGAACCTCAATGCGGCGGAGGACAAGGAGTTGTTTTATAGATTAGCCGGTTATTACTTTGTGACTTGCGATAGAACTCCCTATCAGGAAATTTGTGTTAAAATATTTACATATATACGTAATAAAGATGGCGTTAAAATTTAAATAAGAATCTTAATCTTTCCGGCTAATTCGTTGGTTCAGCTCTGGAATAAGCACAGAAGTAAGGCAGATCTAATATGCTAAAAAGCTCATTTTATCACTGCAGTTGAAATTAGTTTGAGACAACTCGCAAAACTGGGCTGGATAAAGTGATATTACGAAAATAAAGTCCATAACCCAAACCAGAGCTGTACGAAATTCAGCAGCTTTGAGAAACTAAGGCAAAGTTTTTAGTTTGGAGAGATCATACGGTTAAATTAGAGGAAATGAACGAGCATCTTTGAATGGCGTATATGCATTTATATTAGATACTGCAAGCTGCAATATAACTAATCTGTAGATATAATTGTAGTCCTCCTTCGGACAGCGTAATAAGTATGCTGATGAAAAGGCTATGAATTTGATAATTAACTGAATGTTATTATGTGCACTATATTTTTTTAAATTCAATTATCAGTCACTGTTGGAGGACATGTGCTTCAAAAATTTGTTAATAATCTAAAGTAAATTAAATGAAGTGTATTCTGGAAATGCGACGTTTTGTGATTTGGTTTAAAATATTTATACATTTTTACTGGAATAAACGAAAAATATGCTAATTTGGTGCATTCAGGTACTGAATTTGACGCTTCATTCCTTAAACTTCTTTAGTACTTGTCGGATTAGTCTATTTCTCAGGCAGGAGTTGCGAGATGCGGATTTTGTTCGTTTTGTACTACAAGTGTTTTAATTGTAGCCACTTGTCAACTGCCAAGGGTTAAATTTCATCTGTGAGCATTTAATTTTTGATCATTTTGATGGAATGGGCTTTTATTCTTTAACTTAGAAATCTTTATTTTGTAGGATGGTTCTCAACTAATGTGACAAAATTCACTCACATATTGTCGCTACTAACAGAAAATCTACATATTTGCTACTAACAAAAGAATTATGTTTGGTGGTTTTTTAGATCGAAAAATCCAACTCTCCTATTACTTGGCTTGCAGTTCCTAGAGGGGCTAGCTGCAATAATCTAAAGTCATTTAAAACAAAAGATTTTTTTTCGGTTTTGAAATATCGCTATTCTGTTTTCGATTCGATCGACATTTTTAAAGTGGAACATGGCAAAATTTGTACTACAGTGAGTTTTACTGAACAATAATTCAGTGAATTTTGTCACATTGGTTGAGGATCACCCTCTAGATTCGAAACTCAATTTGATAGCACTCCTTAATGACACTGACTGATTTTTTTATTGTATTAGATTAGACAGAGCTAATTTAAAATTAAATTTAATTTAAGGATCAACAGATAAATAGTGCAGTTACTCTGATATAATGAAAATCTTAAATATGTTTACCTTTGAATTCAATAAAAAACTGATATTAATGTGTTCAGCTGTTTTGAGACTTATCTTTTTATCGATCTTATTTTCGGATAGATAGATTTCGATTAAATTTACTGTGTGTTAAAGTGTTTATCCTCCGTACCCTTGATCGAAGTTTTCATCTAGGGCTCATTAAGAATAAGTATAATGTTTTACTCATTTCAAAGCAGCTCTACGAAATGTGATGAAACTCGATTGCTTGTGCAATCTTATTTTTTGGAAGGATGTGCGTTAAAGACGATGTTTCTCACATTTTGAATTACACATTTTTGTTGCTTTTACCGTGATGGTGGCCTAGGTGAGACGAACAAAAGGGCCACGACGTGTTTGAGTCACATCTCACATCTGTATGGTTAATGAACATTACAAACGATTTCAATCTCCTAATCAGTGAGAAAATATACTTCTTTTTGTGGGCCACTAACTCTTTAAAAAACGAGAGTGGTTATGTGGCTAAATCAAGTGTTTTGACCGCACAAAAAAAATACTGAAACTGCTGTCTGAGTTGTGTAATCGACCAGAAAAGGTTCCTGGACGTAATAATAAAGGCTCTAAAATCTCAAAAACTTAAATGTGCAACTAAAACGGACATTTATTTGTTAATTTGCATCCAATATGTAATCTTCAGGGTGGATGGTTTGTGAAAAAAAGGGAATGCAAATGTGCATTTCTAATATAAAAATCATCTAGTGGTATCTGACATTCGCAAGAAATCTGCAAAAAATGTAGGATCTGTGTTGAAATCATAAATTATCAATAAAGACGCAACTAGTCCAAGAACCTGCAACTACGGACAAGCAAGGAAATTTGTTTTCCCAAGGTATCTGTATTACGGATATTTAATTCTTAGATTTCCAAAATGAAGAAGTGCTACCTTGAAACATTGCCGCGATCTGTGATCGCGTGGAATTTGAAGGAGAATAACGTATTTTAAAAACCCAGAATTAAAAAAAAATTATACATTTAGTCGAACTAGAATTATACCATCGTTATACAGGAGGTTCCGTAAATATGTTAAAATATTTTCACAGCGTGTTCTTCTAGTCATTTTAGAAAGGGGTCTTTCTAGGAAATTTTTGATTCGTTGTTGAGGTATTTGATTTCCAAAATGGTGGAAAATAATAATTTTTGATGTTTTCTTTTAAAACGGTTAAACATAGAAACTTCAATTTTGGTATACATTATAAGCTAATTGAGTGCCATTTTATGATAGTGTTTATGATAGGTTTGAAATGTGGAACCCCTACCTTGGTTTTGTTCAGAACTTTTTTCTGTGCACTTAAACTTGCCTCGACATAATTTTTTTTAGTTACTACAAGTTATTTACCAACTTTTTTATCTCTTATTATTTTTTCCTAAGACCACTAGTTTTTTCCTAAGTCCAAAAAAAAAAAAAATAATTTTCTTTTGCCGTTCTCGAAATGTGTAAGTTAGTTTATTTTTTAAAATCTAATAACGTTTTCATATAAGAATTTTGGTACGCATTATTAGTTGATTACTAACAACCTAAATTATTTTTCTAAATTGTGTATTTTGGTTCAGATTACAATTATTAATTTTGAATAAATTTTACTTAAATAATAACATGGAACAATATGCGCAACGATATAAACAAACACAATTAACTTTAAATAATCATTCTAATATTTACTTGGCAGCTGTTAAAATTGGTCACCTTGACATTCTTGGCATAATCGCAGTCTTTTAATGAAATAAAAATTTAAAAACCGTATAGTTTACACTGAATTATTTCGTTAGAAATATTAAATATTCTTTCCTGAAGTTCTTCGATTGTATTCACACGAGGAATTATACAGACTGACAATAAGATAGACAAGGATAACCGGTAAATTCAACAAGATTTGTTGACGAAATGTCAACCTGTTCTCATAACCTCGAATATAGGTGTTTATAAATATACCCTACAACACCAAACATTTGAATGGTTAACTTCAAACAAGCTAGCGCCTGTGTAATCTCCTTAGTATCCACTCTTATCAACCAGCTTCTCGTATTCAGTTAATTAACTCCTGCTCCATTTGTATCTCCTTGTGCAGTGTGTATCGTACAAACGTGGTAGGAATGTACCCTTCGGTATTTATTTGGTGCTTGGGAAAGTGTCAGTTATTGTGCTCTGAGTGCCCCTGGAATGCTCCGCTGCAATTATGTCCGATACTTGTTCCTCTGTGTCTGGAACCCGAACATCGATTGTTGTCCACTATCTTCCTGGAACCACTGTCCTCGCCCTTTGTTGGCTTGAGTTCTTTCAGGTTCTGATATCTTACTGTAGCATTTCCCCTGAACTAATCGTATATCCTCAAATTCGTGAAAGGAAATTCAAAGTAAGTCACAGTTTGACATATTATTGTTATGAATGACAAGGGCTATCCACCAGTAACTATCTGTTAATGACAAAACACATCATTGCCGCTGTGCCTTTTCATCAAAAAATTGTAGAAGAGAACTTTTTTGATATCAAAAATGTTCGTAATTTGAAGCAAAGATCGTAATTT
>NW_026017110.1:40763924-40794146 GCF_020466585.1 Dendroctonus ponderosae | reverse complement strand
GGCTATGGAAACAAGAACTATATTATCACACAAAGCACAAAACAATAATGAATCGTTTAAATTAAATGTTCAAATTGACTTCCGTTTACGTCCAGATATTTTTTGGCATCTTCACATTCAACTCGTGACCTGTGTGAAGGTGCACTATCATGTTGAAAAAATGCCAATTTTCGATACGATGCTAACGGAAAACTATTCAACATGTCTTCAAGTTCATTTGGTATGCAGTGTAAATATCTTTCAATATTTAAATTGCGATTATAAAAGAATGGACCAATAATTTTATCACTAAAAATGCCTCACCAGACATTCACAAAAAAAACTCGTTGATCTCGCCTATTTTCAATTAGATGATGATTTTCATTAGCCTAGTAAACATGATTGTGTCTGTTAATTATTTCATTTTTGTTTTGTGTTTGTGTGATAATATAGTTCTTGCTTCCATAGCCTACTACACATTTTTTATCTTCTTTTTTACGGCAACAAAAGGAGAAAAACATACAAACAGTTATATCGTTAAATTCAACTATGATTACCATTTGAAAAAACATAAATTATTTTTGATCTCGTAAATCAAGTTGACTATGACAACGAGTGCTGGTTTATTGAATTCAACGCAAAAAGTTCTACGAAATACAATTTTAACTTTTTTTCTAATTTAAGCAGTTTACGAATTATATGATAATAAAAAAAGTGATTTCGTGCCTTTTCAGGATATTTCAGGAACCAAGTCGGGTACCTAAATTTTGAAAACTGTAATGAATATGTAATCAAATTCTGCCCAATTTTGCCCATTTAACGGAATGTCTATCTTGAAAAATGTAGAAATTACCGATGCAAAGATTCAGAAAATGGCCACCCTGTTTTTGTTTTTGTTTGCAGGCCTCTTTTATTTCATGCCCAAGGGCTCTATTTTTGCATTACCGACTGAGAACTAGAATTTATAGACCAAGCTGTTTATGACTCTCAATAGCCAGTGATGCTAAATCTCTCTAGTGTGAATTCAATTCAATAGTAATTGCCCATACAGGTTGTCTATGAAGGCATAAGGCTAGGTACCAGCTCTAATTGTGGGCCTATAATAAGTCCACAATAATTATCCCTATTGTGCATCGTCTGAAAATTCATTAATTCAGAGCACAATCGACATCGCTCAACTTGGGCACATCGATCTGTGGACGTCCCCAATTAACGTCCATTTCAGTCTGATACAGACGCGAATTTGGCAAATGATACTTGCCGTAATTTGCCTGATGTCGCCGATGCGACTTGCCGAATAATTGTGTTAATCCCAGTTGGATACGTGTTTGAAACTGTCGGGGTGGCGTCCATTTTAGGCCGACGCATAGACAATTAAACGTCAATTACTAAATGCAAGAATTTCAAACTGGCCTGCTATTTGATACATTTTCAATCATTTTTCGATTCTGGTTCATGGGTTTAAACTTAAAACAGCACACGCCCATTTTTCCCAGTTAATGCTTTATTAAGGCAACATAATATGTACTCTGTGTGTAGTTTTTTCGTATGTTTGCATTTGTTTCTTTGCTGGCCCTATACTTCTTAGAAAAATACAGTTTTGTTTGATTTACAAGCATAACATATGCTTGTAAACGTGCTGCATATACACAACATTGATTGAATGATAAATGCATTCCGATCTACAATTCAAAACGAACCCCAACTCTGTTCCTGTTTCCTCTGTTTTATTCATTAAAAATGCTGAAGGAAGAATCGTTTTCATATTTCAATTGTCTTTTTTATCTGTTTGATAATTGATGTGATTGAGATGCCTAACATTCTTCCATGATACAAAGTCGCTTAAAATAAGTATTTGTTCTTCCAACGTTGTGTTATTTTTTCTAAACTAGAATTTATATTTTATCTCTATGTTTTGATGCCGCCGACTTCACTATAAAAGATAGAGAAATTCTCAATCCAAATTCAACCGTTATGACAGGCTCTTTTGCAACCATCTTAGTTATGGAGTAATTTTTACAAGCACTCATAAAACAACCATAAGAAAGATCTTCACCTTCAATTCGATTGATGCTTGCGGGCAGAAGTGACAACGAGACGATATTTTCTCTTTCGTGCAAAATTCTTCTTCACTCGTCACTTTGAGTAAAAGCCATGCATACAGGCGCTCAATAATTAATATTTAGTATAAACAATGATAATCACTAACTTTAGCTTCATAATTTCTAGTGATGCGAAAAAGAAGCCCTCGCGACACTTAGGACAAAATTTATAGTACCTACATAAATAGTGAACAATACTTTTATTGTTTCATTTTTTTTACTCATTTATAAATTTGTGTTAAAAATTGATTTTGTGTTTGTGAAAACATAAAAACTGCAGGAATACAATTTTCTTTTCTCATTTCAATAGATGATGATGATGATTCTCTTATGATGAAATGATGCGAGTTACATAACGATTTGTTTAAAAAGCCATAAACTCGATCTTAAGTGAATGTGTTTAAAAAATTCCTACTGAAAATGCATCTGAAGCAGTGGAAATTCGCCAGAGAAGAAGCATTATGTAATCCATTTAGTCCTAATCTAATTTCAAATCCCGTACGTCCTAATCTCAGGTTAAATCAGCCCAATCCCATTATGGCCGTTTTTATTTCTCCCTTTTGGTTTTATTTTCGGCTTCAGGTTTAGGAAAAGTGTAGTCAAACGCAATTTGCAATTCTCAGCTGGCCGCACTGCATGCAACCACCGTACTTTGTGTAATTTGCGCCGACATTTATCCTTCTGAAAAGGATTAAGAGCTAAAAAATGGGGCGCGTAAACTATAGCATTAAAATGGCATCATATAAATTAGTGAGCAGTCTGTGCTAAGCCAAGCTCAGTAGATATATCGGGAGAAAACAGAATCTATTTTGAAATCCAGAACATTAGATACGAGTTTCTTGCTCAAATGACTATCTTGTCACTAGATTTCAACTTTTATACGTTGTTATTGGTTTACGGACTATACATTTATTTGATATGGTATACACTGTTATATTAATTAATTAAACATTTCTTTCAGAACATTTCAGGGGGCTTTCTTGCCCCATGAGAAACATGTCAGTTTTACATGTTTTTCAGAAAAGTGCATTACATGTTCAATTACGAGTTTTAGGATTAGTTATGGAGTAAGAGCAAATTTCAAGTAATTTGTACCCGGATCGATATTGATGTGAGAGATTAGTCTATCTATCTATATAAGTACTTCCATCAGTCAAACGATCTATTTTTTCATTTACAATTTTAGACCATCAAATCTACCCAAAACTGGACACGTTCAGAGAGCTAAATTGGCAGAACAAGGGTATCCATAAAAACGGTGAAATGCTAAGTCACCTTAGATTTGCCGGTAACATCACATTGGTAGCACGGGACCACGATGAATTACAGAGTATGATTGTAGAAGTATACGAAAAATGAGAGCAAATAAGTCTAAAAGTCAATATTAACAAAACTAAGTACCTAACCAATGATATACATCAGAATCAACATATAATAACCATACATAACCGACCAGTTCAAAAAGTAGAATCATATACAGGGTGCCCCGAAAAGGTCCGAGCAACACTTGACCGAGGTAAATTTACAGCAAAAATTAGTGTGACAAGTTGCTAGATACTGTTGCGAAAACTCAATAATAGCGGATATACAGGCCGTTACAGTTATATTTAAAAATATAATTTTTTTAAATAACTTTTTTGCTGGTTATCTTAATGTTTTCAAATTTGGCACACTTAATACTTATGATTATTTATAATATTGTTTTTATTTCCTACTTTTCGTTGTGTATGATTTCAAAAAAATAAAGAGCGTTCAAAGGTACGTTAAAAGCTTTACTTACGTGGCTTGTGTCATCGGCGACTGCGCATTCTGTTGGCTGTTGCTATCCTCCGGTTAGTCAATTATCTCTCCTGTCTTGAGCTGTTGCTCCTCATTGCTGTTTTACTCGTTGGTGAGTGCTGGAAACCATATCCTGTTCAAATTGTCGCCGTGTTTGTAGACTTCAATGGGTTCTGCGAATTGACCTGTGCCTCTGCGAAATTGATGTTGTGTGTTCCATCGCAGTTTACAATTCTGTCTTTTTTTTTCTGTTCTTTTTCCAACCGATCTCTTCGTAGTTCTTATCTAGACGCTACCACAGGAGCATGGAATTCGGTAGATTCTTGCAGTTGCGAAAGGAGGTCTTCTGTCTTTAACTTATGTTGTGCTTTTAAATGATTTTTTCAGGTGCTATAATTCTGTGGTTAGGTGTTGTGGTCCACATATTTTTCTGGCTCTATCCCCAAGAATTTTTATCATTCCTAGCTGCTGACTCGGAGGGTGGCTGACTAGCTTGTGAACGTCTCTGTCCGTGTGGGTGACTTTTCGATATACCCCGTGGTCGAACCGATTCCCTTCCGTAGACACCAAAACATCGAGGAAGGACAGTTGGTGGTTTCGTGTAACTTCAATGGAGAATTGGATGTCTGGATGCTGATTGTTTAGATGGTTGAGGAAAATGTCCAGATTTTTGCGTCCGTGCCTCGATAGGACGAACGTGTCATCGACATATCGATACCAGGTCGTTGGTTTATGGGGTGCGAGGCTCAACGATGTTTCTTCAAACTTCTCCATGAAGAGATTCGCCACTATCGGCTGACTGGGCGTGCCATGGCGACCCGTTCCTTTTACACGTAGTACTGTACATTCCACATGAAGTAGCCCTTTAGACAAGCGTTGAAAATATGTGTTCTACTCTCTTCAAATAGCAACGCCACTAATTCTATTGATTCGTCCAAGGGTACCTTTGTGAATTTAACATTGAAACTGACCAACATGTCCGTAGGTTCCAGTCTGAGGTCTTGAATCTTCTTAATAAAATGTTCGGAGTCTTTGATGTATGTTTTTGGTCCAAGTGGTATTCCTTCCTGGTGAACCTTCGGCAATCCATACAAACGTGGGGATAGGTATTCTGACTTAATGATTCTCTGCATGGTGTTATACGTCTATTGAGAATATTTTAATCAGGCAGTTAATTTTCCTGAGCTTGGCTTTAGTCGGGTCTTTCTTGAGCTTCGTATAAGTGACTGAGTCCAGCAAGTTATGGATTTTCTGCTCGTACTACTCTCTGTTCACGATGACTGTAGCGTTGTCTGTATGTACGTTTGTATTCTTTCATATTTCTTTGAGCGCTTGTTGTTCTTCTATACTTAAGTTGCTCTGATGGTTGCGCTCTCCGTAGGATTTGGGTAGTTTCGAGATTAATTTTATTGCCGTTTGTCCTGGGAGCCGTTGCAACAATGTCTCGGTGCTTGAGATAATTTTCCCTATTGTTATCTTTCTTGGGCGAATAGCAAAGTTTTCTCCCTTGGCCAAAACAGATTGCTCCGCAGGCATTAGTGTACAACTGTTCAGATTCACATTTCTTTTTTTGCCTCTATGTGGCTATCCAGTTCTCGTTGTATGCTGTTGTGGGAGATGGCGTTGATCTTATTCCAGTCCGCGTGATACAGACTGTTTCCCAGTTTGTAAAAGAGGTCTAGAAGTTTGCTGTCTGTTTATATCGTATCTTTATTTAATTTATTAGATCGTATATACTATAATATGTTCTTAAAATAACCAAAGCAATAAACCACGAACAGACACTGTAGGCTGTAGGGTTTTACACTATGAGATTTCAGCTTGGCACAATCTCGCTCCATCTAATATATTAGAACGTGGTGTTCGGTTTTGCGGTTACAGTTTACATTTTTCAAACAGGATATTCCATTCCCTTTTTCCATCAGGGTCATGTTTGATCTTGTAATTTCATTACTATCTACCATAAATATGTCCAATCCGTTCTTCATTTCAGTCATTCAATGATAACGTATTCAATTAAGGCCTAAATATTACTGATCAGGTAGATCTATATCAATTGAAAGGGATTTTGATAGTCTTTCAGGCTATTCGATGATACATAGGGCGTTGTATTAAATCAATCGAATTTTAACTAGTTTGAAAGTTATCTGTAAAAACACTAATTTTACGCGACTCTGTATCATGTAGAACATAATTTTCTAAACAGAACTAATACACAGTACATTTATATGCTACTCTGAAAATTTTAAGATTTTCCGCATTCAGATGTCGCAGTTATACAACAATCCCAAGTTGCGTTTTCCATATACAGGGTGATTCAGAATTGACGTCATTCCTCTGTATGTGTTGTCTGGGGCTTTTTGGGGAGTACAGTACTCAAAAACTGATATATTTGCAAAAAACTAGATGAGAAGTATGGCACGATGGCAACAATGTTTTTCATGGGAATCTGTCTAATTATTATTACGTAAATACCTGTTGCTTCTTAATTATTACAAATTGTACTAACCATGGGTAAACAGAAAACAAAAAAGGTGCTAAGAAGACAGAAGTATTTTGAGGTTACGATAACTTTGCCACAGAACAGGAATTTGTCACTTTGCCCAAGGATGTTCTGTGCACTTTTGCCGTCAGTGCTGTTCAAGGTTATGTATCAATGATCAATATCGATTATCTAAAATACAATTAACTCGTTAAATTACAGATGTTCGAAGTTCTGTCCGTTTAACTCCAAATATGTTTGTCTCCCAATGACTTTATCGTGCAGCAGTCTTTGCTGCTGCTGCACGCTTTGAGCTTCTCGTATTCGGCTAACTAACTCCTGCTCGATGTGTACCGGTGTTCGGAAGATCTTAGATTTAATGTGTTCTAGTGTCCTGTGTATGTTACATAGATGGTAAGAATGTAGCCCGTCCTCGGGAGAGTGATCATGAACAATGATCCAGTCAGTTGTTGTGCAATGCTCCGCATTCTTCTGGAAGGCTGCTGCAATTATCTTCAATACCTGTTCCTCTTGGTCTGCAACCCAAGCATCTCAAGATCGTTCACTAACTGCGTCAGTTTCTGGAGCCAATCGTTCAGTGTCTCTAGCCCTTTGCTGGTTCTTACAGCTTCTGCTATACTGTGGCATTTCCCTATAACTAATTGCATATTTGCAAATTCAATGTTTGCGTACATTGTCTGAAAGAAGCTTCAAAGTAAGTCACAGTTTGACAAATGCTTGTTATTATTGACAAAGATGGAACCATTTAAAAATAGTCCTTAATAGCGAATTTGACATTCAATCTTCAACTATTAAAAGTTTCTAAAAATTTTCAAAAAAAAAAAATTCCTTGTACACTCCAAGTGAGCCCCTATTACCCCTTAAAAGGAATGACGTCAATTTTGAATCACCCTGTATATCTTACCGTGAGCGACCGCGAAGTAGTATAACACGTAGAAACCATAATAGTGTATTTTTTTATTTTTTGGGTTAATGCGTGTATCCACTTGTGACCGATTTTAAACAAGTGCTTTAGATGAAAATAGCAAATGGCAATTATTGGGGTCACAATAACTAATGGCCCAGTTTATGTCTGCATTTACATGCCAGTGCAACCTGCAACATTTTATTTGAAATTGATTTTTTGTAAACCCAGCATTGCTTCCCTATTACGGTATCGATAAAACAGCAAAGTACGCCCGAACAGCTAAACATTAATGCTCGGTTATGATATTTAAGGGCTGGCCCATACCATTATTTCAGGTATAATTGCGAACGTTTAAAGCCCCATGATCATCCGGAGGCCTGCAATTACGACGGACTGTTACGATGCTGATTACACCCGTTGTTCAGTGACATTTTCACACAGATACATACACAAATGTGCAACTAAATCTGTGCATTTAGCAGTTGTCGAAATAGCAGCCATATTTAGGCGAAACATGAAAAACTAAATTGACGCTTTTACGCTGGTATAAACTGATGATTGCGTTTTTGTCGATCATCGCTATTTTCCAGTTGAACATTTGTTTTCAATTTGCTATATGGGATTTTCTCAGTCAGTGTGCTTTCAGTGGATGCAAAAGTAGGGACATATTTTAGGCAATTGCAAATATTGCCACCTAAATATTTAATATCTACATGTATATTATGTTAAATTTCTTAAAAACCCGTTTTCACAATGGGAGCTACATTCAAGTAATTAAATGAAACTAGAAATAAAACATTTTCGTATCAAACGGGTAAAGACCAACTAAGTTTCAAACTGACAAGATACTCAATACAATGTAATCACGTCGCGATTTGTCAATAATCACATTATATATTTTAAGAACATAGTTTGCATGGCTTATAATATTGCATTAGTTCTAAGCTTTTTATTTTACTGCTTTCAAATTCCTTGAGACCACCAGAACCTTCTGCAAATAGCAACTGTGATAAAATCAGATTTGAGATCTGATACTTGAGAGGGATGTTTTTTCTCTTTAAGCTGGAAACTGCAAGCAGCATTAGAAAACGCCTTTGTTATGAACAATTCTTTTGCCGTATATTTATTTTATGCTTCAGCTCAAATGGTGCTCCTAACATTAAAATTAAAATTTTAATTAAGAATAGCGGATGGGAGGAGAATCGTGGAAAAGCGAACTTGAACCTTGCTAATTTTAATTAGACTGTTCGACTAGTATTTTAAATGGCAAGCAATAACTGCAGTTTTTATCAGAAAAAGTGAGATACTACTTCAATTTGCAGTATTTTTCTAAATATTCAAATGTTTTGGCATTTATTGAATAATTGGTTTAATATAAACGAACCCAAATCATTTTGAAAATCTTGGAAAAATTGAAATTTTTTTCTAATCCTATTTTTAAAAAGGTTGAAAAACTGGCGAGACTCAATATAATCTTCATTAATGTAAGTCACAATATTAATGCCTTGAACACTAACATAAAATCGATAGATGGTGAGATCTACTTGTCTTGCGCGGTTTTAAAGCATAAGGGCGAAATATATTAGATAGTTATTAGAAATTGTAAATACTGTCAATGGCCACTATTGATGCCAAATCGCATAAAAACAATTTTTCAAAATTTCTCATCAGTTAGCCATACTCTTTTACTCCTTCTTGGGTTGCACCACCCTGTATAAGTTACGTAGGTAGGTTATGGTCAAAGCAGAAAAAGAAGTTTTTCAGAATTAGCCTTTTCTCCTAGAGCTTGGTTCTTTTTATATCACTTATAATATTTCTAACTTTCAAAATGACGTGTTTTGAATATTTTTTGCAATCTCAACATAGCTCCGACGGCATAAAACAACAGCTCATGCAGAGATGATTAGGTTGGATTTAAAATTTCCGGCTTCTAGAACTCTCGATAAGCAATTATGCAAATGAAAATTAGGGTTGATTGCCTTATTTAATTAACATAAAAGATTGAGCACACAGCGAAGGGTTAAACATTACCCTTTCGGTTACTGAAAAGTAAGCCCTTCTACTTTAGTTTCCCTAGTATGCCGGATTTGACAAGGCCAATATAAAGAGAACAGGAGCAATACAATTAGGTCTACGAAGATTTCGCTTTACCAAGTAAACCAATCTAGACCGGATACTGTCCGTAATTCCAGCAGCATCGATAGAATGACCCGAAGGGCGATTAAGACCGCTAAGTTGTTCGCATTCGTTACGTGTTATCGACGATGTCGACCCGTTAGGACGCTGCCAATGCTAAACCTACGTAACCCTTTCATGTCGGCTGCTAGATACCGGACTGCACCGCCTCCATTAAACAGACCGGGGATCTGCTGAGGCTTAAAAGGGTCGACGATGATGATAGCGATGACGAAAGGATCGATTATTTGACATGTTCAGCTAGGCCTTTTTCGGCTTCGATGACGCTCAGCTATTCTTGAAACGACAAGCAATTATTTTTTATCTTGCAATGGCCGTAATGTAAAATATTATTTCACAGTTAGGCCCCCACATGTTCTGCTGGTTAAATTTAGGCATTTCTCACTCTTGAATCAAATTGAGCATATGCTCGTTAACTAATTTAAGTAGTAGCAAACCCAACGGTTCAAGCCTGAACATGCTCACCTACTTAATATACAATACATTTTACTTAATTAATAAATTCCAAATACTTCCATATCATATGCTTGTACATCTTAAACTGAACACCTTTTTGCAATTGTAATAAAATTCCTGAAGTGGAACTGCCGATTTGACGAAATACATATTTGATTGAGAAAGTATTAGAAAGCACATGAACAATTTAGTTTTTGTTGTTGACCATCCGGCGCAGACATATTAATATTTAAATGACAGTATGTTGCCGACCATAATTCAATACGCATACATGACGAGAGAATTAAACGGTAGTGAAGAAAAAGGAGATGCTTTTTTAAGCCAAGCAGAAAAACCAGGGCACAACCCCGCCAACACAGTTAAATATTTTATATCAGATAGTAATGAATGCAATTTGACTTGTCGTTCTGATTGTGGAACAATTTCCTCAATCTTGGTACATGGAAAATAGACGGAATAATCAACCGTTGAACAATGATCACAGCAGACATGACACGTGTAACATAAATTCACCACAGCAAGGTAGACAAATATTTTAATTTATCGAATGTAAAGGATATCGCAAGTAATTTTGCACGTTTCACAAATTCAAAGACTAGCATCATCTAAACAATTAAAAAATTAGTATCTTCTAGGGAGCCTATGAGGTCTTAAGCTAATAGGGCCGCAGGACAAGGCGCAGGTAATGGACATTCGACCATATGGCTAAATTAAATTAACAGATAAACCACATTTAAAGATGCTGACTCCACTGACCCAAAACTGTTTTCGACATTTGTAATTATCTCAAATCTACTGGTTTAGATGTGGGAGAAAATCTGCACCTTATAACTCAGCCTTATTGGAACCAATCGGCAGAGGTGAAAGTTGAGGAGTCTGACCAGAATGTGTCGTGTCCCTACTTCTCTTTGATAGCTACTCCAAAGCGGATTTCTGAGAGACACTAGAGTATGTGCAGAAGCCAACTGATATCAACGGTACTCTCACTAATAACATACGCTTCGTAACTGTTTATAAAAGTTGTGGTTGACGACAGTCTCCAGCGGAGGACCTCATCGTCGAACATACAACGGCATAGATTCTTTTCAAGTGTACTTTCATTGTCGTCTCGTGCGTATATTCTAGGAAGACGGTATAGCTGACAAAGAATTACTCGAAAAATGGATCAGAATAATAAGTATCAGAGTGATCAAAAAACGAAAGCTGCAAAGCATGGGAGACGTCAAGAGGGAGAGTGCCCAAACCCGAACTAACCCAAACTAACATGTGAGAGTCTCACCCTATGGAAAGAAACTTACTAAGATAAATTTCAAAATAGGTTTATCTATAGCGAGATGTGGATTATTAAGAAATTAAAAAATATATTTAAATATTGTTATTGAAATAGAAAGGAGACGAAAGTGAAGAGACCACGTTGAGAGGATTGGCAATACCAGACCGCCAAAAGTGAACAGAGAGGGAGTACCACGATTAAAAAGACTCCCGGGACGACCACCAACCCGCTGGTATGAAAGCTGGAGTTCAGGGTCACAACTGAAGCTATGATGTTGATGAAAAACAGGATGTAATCCTAATATAAGAGGAAGCAGAAGAAGAGAAAGAAAGTACAGCTTCTTTTTCAGCATTTGTAGCTGTTCAATCGGGTGATATTTCAATCTTGCAATTGTAGTTTCTTCCTGATTAATTCATTTGGGACAAATCTGGGAGCATATACAGTTTATCGCAGGCATTTCGATTGAAACCTTTCAATATTTTCGATCTTTGACTTAGAAGATTTTGGTTTGCGAGTGCATTTGTAAAGCAACGCCTCGAGGGATAGTTTGGAACTTTTACCTAGTCACCAGTAGATTTTTCTTAGCTTTAGGTTTAGTTGCTTTCGCCTTTGTCCAGATATGATCTCGCCAAGATAGACGACGACCCAGGTGAAATCTAAGATATTTGACATGATTATTCTAAGAGTAAGATTATTATATTACCTTCGTAGGGTATATCTGCCGTGTAAAGCAGATACAATCTGGGACCCAAAATGCTTCCCTGTGGAACGCCGGCTCTGATTAGGTATAGTTTTGTAGTACTTTCATGGATTTTAACTTGGAGAGTTCTATCTTCAAGATATGATTCGATAAAATTTTAAAAAATGTTGGGAGACATTTGGACAGCTTGAGTAAGAACCCTTCATACCAAACTTTTCCGAAGGCCTGAGCTACGTCTAGAAATACTGCAGAGCAATATTCCTTATTTTTGACATTCCTGATTTACCTAGTTATTCTGTGCACTTGCTCAGTTGCACGATAATGGTTATGGAAAGGATATTGGTGATCACGAATTAGCTTTTTACGGCACTTCAGCTGGTATAGGAAGAAGACTTATTATTACCGTTATTCCAATTATTTACCTGGATCCTTACCTGCTTTTAGGATAATAATTATCTGCCCTACTTTTCACTGAACAGTAAAGTGTCTCGTGTGACAAGTGATATTGATTCAAATCGATATGAATATTACTGCTTTGTCTGGCAATTCGTTTAGTATTTTTTCGAAATATCATCGTATCCTGAAGTCTTCTTGACTTTTTTCTTCTTGATTTTCTAATTATGTTTTACTCCTTTGTAGTTTTAGTTTTTTATAGCAGTGTCAGTTACCCCGGGAGATTATGCTTACTGTGATGGCGGGGCATGGGTTGCATCTCACATCATCCTATATCTCTGAGTCCTGCATTTCATAGACATCCCTATGATGTTCAGCAAATACTAAGGGTTTTTCAGCTTCTGTTCTTGCCCAGCTTTCATCATCTTTACGAATAGGAGGTTTGAATCTCCGAGGTTGTTTAATTTTCCGATTTGCTTTTCAAGGTGAATATTCACAATATTTTTGTGGCGTCAAGGGATTCAAAAAGCTTTGTATGCTTGAATTTTCCTGATTTGCTAAAGTTATCTACTTGAATTCTGTCGATCCCCTGTTTTGATTTCTTTTATCAAAACGGAACCTAGTGTTTTACGTGATCTTCCTTAGTTTCCTCTTTTTTAGTATTTTCTTCTTTAAATTGTATGGTAAATTTCATTGAGTAAATAAAAATTTTCGATTTATTTTTCCAGTTCTTGACGATTTTTGAGAGATACGCTTCGAACTAAACGATTGTTTATGAAATGTCTTTACTCATTGCAGTCCGTTTCTTTGGTTTGAAGTGTGGTCTCATGTTCTTTTATGGTGAGTTTTGTGTTAAGTGCAGTGATAGCTAACGAGTTGTTTGAAGATAAGTGTAGCGAATACTTGGCGGGAAAGTGAGCCTAATCAATGCCTTTAACAGGTTCAAAATCAATGAGGTCCGGTTGTTGTCAGTTAGCCAGTAAGTGGGTTTACCAGTATCTACTGGTCTACATATCTATGGGGAAATAATTTTTGGCTTGCATGACTGCATACAGTTGACGACCTTCAGGATTGGGAAATTTGAGAGAAAAGTGTATGTCGGAAGTATATAGAACTCTGGACATACAGATCTGCATGGGGGGTTTAGAATGATCTCTATAGAAATGTTCAGGGGTACGGTGGGAACGCCCACCTTCGGTGGAAGACTGCTACCCCAGAACAGAAAGTTACTGGGAGATACGTTAGATTTCCGCTAATTGTACAAAATATATATTTTTTTTATTTGTTGATGTACCTAATCTTAATTAACCAGCATCCTAAATATAACTTAAATTACTAAAGTTAGTTACTGTGATATTCCCAGCGGTCCATAACAGGTTTTCACATTTTTTCGCATACTAAACTGTTGTGGACAACTGGCCTGCACTCTGCTTTTCTACAGTTCATTTCATATTAGTGTTACAAGCTCAAACGGTTTAGTTCTTTTAGGTCACCCCACGGTGCTATGGCTGTTGTGTCTAGCGGTTGAAGCACTTCAACATTCGGATGGTTGTGTAGTCTGTCTTCATGTCTCCTGGCTGCTATCGCTATTTCCTCCTTGACTGTCCGCACCTGCAGCTGACGATGCAGATCCTGCTTCCGAACACTCCAGGGTGCATTCACAATGTTCCTTAGTATCCGGTTCTGGAACACTTGTAGCCAATTGTAATTACTTTGTTTGGTATAACCCCACAACGGAAAACCATGTGTCCAGACTGCAGACAAACCAGCAGTTTATTTTTGATGGAAAGCTGCGAACCTCTTGCCAGCAGCCAATACATGCATAAAATACATTTTATATTTTAGTTTTAATTGTTTAGTTTTCATTTTTACGTGAGCTTTCTATCTAAGCTTGGCACCAAAGTTAAGTCCTAAATATTTAGTAGTTTCTTTGCGAGGATCTATTTTGTTATTTAATTTCACCCTAAGATGATTTATATTTCTATTTGTAAAATTGATTGAACTGATTTAATTTCATTTAATTTAATCCGCCACTGTGCGGTCCAAGCGTATATAGCGTTCACTGCATATTGAAGATTGGGATTTGTCTCTTCTATGGAATTTCCTACTGCTAGAACTGCAGTATTATCAGCAAATGTTGCTAGTTTTATGTTATCTGTTCATACGCTTACGTATGGCTATCACAGACAGTAAAGCATCATTCGTGAATCGCTCAACAAACATTTTGATAAAATAGCGAATTATTTTGTTTTAAATTGCAGTTTGCAGCTGGTAATTTTAATGGGCCGAAAACAATATTACAACTCGCAATTTTAAATACATCCATCCCGTATTTTGTATCTTCTATAAATATTTACTGGATATTGAACTGGTTATTATTTAAATACCTTCATTCAGACCACATGAATGTGTTTTCTCTAGCGATTTAATTAATTGAGTTGCGAAATTTGAGGCCTTAGAAACACTCGTTAGTGTGCTTATCAGAAATAATTGGAAAAGTTTTACAGCAGAGTACGTGGCAAAATAATGGGTTGGAACTTTTTCATGTGGAAACAGTGATTTGATTTTCTTTAGCATTAAGCTGTATAACACTGCTTTAATCCTTACATTTTAAAGTTAATCCAAATCTAAAATTGATACTTTTTGTTGAAGATTATGTTAAATGCGCGTTTAGATCTCGAAGAGATAAAAACAGTTCTCAACTTTCTTAATTAACTTTATCAAGAAGAAGAGAACAGTTTCAATGAACAAATGCTTAACATATTAATGTGACATTAAGGTGTTACTATGTGATTTCAAGAGGTTGTAAATGTTTCCCTGTTTATTTTTAAATGGATCTTATAAAACTGCACATTTTTTTCAAGACTTGCATGCTATGATATCCTGAAGATTCGCACCTTATGAAAGGAGCACATTATATAACAGAAGCAATATTTGTTATCCAAGAAATGATTTTTGTAACAACTATTTTAAACCTCGGATATATAGACTTCTGCGATTTTGATTCGTTCTCTTGATTATCCGATGTATCGGGATCTACCCACCCTAAAGGTTTATCACCTAATTGATCCAGCGAACAAAATATAGCGTCAGTCAATGTGCCGCAGTAACAGTGATCTAACTGTTGGGTTGTCCTATTCTTCACTGAAATTTTCTTATCGTTTACACTAAAGACATTAATAAATAGACCAAGCTAGTCATTCATAAATCCCGATTTGTTTGGGACCAACATTCGATTCTATCGATCGGCGATTTATCAATGAAAAACCGGTGGTAGAGATAAAGTAGGTACCGAGCAAAGTTAGTTAGTTAGAGTTAATCGGAAAATCAACTGGCCTGGCTGCTAGCCATAGGCGTAGTTAAAATGTGTATTATCGATTTATTCTGAGCACGAAAGATTCATTCACTTTCTGACCTTTATCTCTATGTTTGAAATTATAAAGGCTATAATAGTAACGCAATTTTTTTAGCGATTTAATAGGGATCGAATATGGCTTTTAGCTTATAAATTCAAAATAACTCGCGCCACTGATCCCTGTTTACAATCGTGCAAAACAGTACAGATTAGGAAAATTCAGGACGATTTTCCTGCAAATGAAACGACTTCGCACGATTTCTCTTAAGCGTAACAGTTTATTAATATCACGATTATCACTTGTTATCACCAAAAACACGAGAAATTGCCGTATTTACTTGTCCAACAAATCCTTTTTCCCTCTTACTATCATGTCACTATCACGTACTCCCCCTTTTGCGGTGTTGTCATGATGAATTTTTCATTATGTTTTCTAGTAATTACCACCAAAAACTCTTATGAATTTTTAAATAGAAAATTTCGACGATGTCATTTTAATGACATTTGATTGTCGCTTATTACAAACTAAGCAAATATAACACTAAACATATTCATGGCTGCCGTTTTCTTGCTATTTTTTTGTTTTTGCCATATATATCAAATTGAATACCGAGCCGGCAAAGCAGCCTCGTAAGTATCTACTTTTGTATAGACTGTGAACCAATGCTGCTCCCATAGAAAAACGTAAACAAATGCATCTGTTTAATCTGAGGTTTACACAAATATTGCTGAGCTATCGTCAACTTCTGGAAGCCGATTTTTACCCGAAACAAGCGAAACGCAGTTTGACAAAACTAGGTTTATATTAAACGCGTTTAACGACGGACCGTTTTTACCAACGCTTCGGTGTGTATCACAAACTGCGTTTAGTGAAACGTAGTTTAAGAAACTGGAAACACTGGTCAGGAAGGATTTTACTGGGTAAACAGCTTGGCTGGAATCTCGCAAAACCCAGAACGCTAGAATACCAGCTCTATGGCGGAGCTTTCCCTATGTACAATTGGATGTGATGTAGTTGTGCTGATACCCTTAAAATCTCCAGCAGACATTTGCATGCATTCTGTGACATAAAACCGCAAAGCACCAAAAAGTTGGCTTATCGACGACACAATTACAGACAGGACAGACAAAGTACATAAGTAACAATAAAATACTCGTCGACTTCTTCGAAAATTAAGTTATAAACTGGCATACGTACCATTTCTATTTTATTATTTTTCTATCGACCGACAACAACAACAATTCTTTAGACAGTGAGGTTAGATCAAGTCTTTAAACCGCGTTTAAAGCTATAAACGCCCAAAATTGGCCAGTTCGTTTCTTTAAATGCGTTTAATCACAAACTAAGTTTAAGGTTCTGCTGAAATCCGTTTCGCCCGTCAAACTGAGTTTCAGACGTTTAACTGGTTTAAGATCGCATGGTAAAAATCGCCCTAAGAATCTGATTAATTTTAAAGTGGTAAAGCGCATAGCACACTATATAAACCGCAAACTTCTTTTGTCTTTGTTTGGGTATTTTCTTGACTATTGCTCGCATTTGCATAGGTAATATCTTGCGATAATTTATTATCGTTAGCAACGTATTTCATCTAATTGTCAAGCGAAAACGCTGTTTAACATGTTAATAACATCGGAGAGCACAATATATGAGTCAGTAGCATCTTTGGTCAGTTTCGTTTCAACTGAAAACTCTTAGCTATTTCTCAGCATTCTCAATAACGCTCATACCAAAACTTTCAGGCAGCGTGTATATCCATAACATTTGGACAGTTATAAATTGCCCAGAACTTTGCTCGTTCCGCTGTGGGCTTAGGCTCTAGCTCGACGTTGTCCTGATAGGTATAACTTAAATGCCTTTGAATCCAGAATTTCTTGGCGCTTGGCTTTAGTCTTTGTTGAAAATGTCCAATTAATTATTTCTTGCGTAGAGAGCCCATTGTCAGTTAAACTGGTGCATATAAACGACCATATAATTGCAGAATCTATTTAGTTAACTAATGTTTTTGAAACTAGTTTGTGGCAGTTGGAAAGTGAATGTTTTTGCTCATTTTGGCAAAACCACATCATAGGAGTATCACAAATGGTTGTATAATTTTATATTTATTTATGCTTAATAGTTAAGTACTAGTGACATAAATTGGTCTTCACAAGCCGGGCAAAAGTTGCAAAAATCTATACACAAATACTTATTAATTTTTGGAAACCCTGCCAGACACATATCATCATCACAATTTATTCAAGAGCAATAAAGCATGAATCTGCCTCACACCAAGCGTATTCCTATAGAATCTATATCATCTTGTTTTTTTTAAATTAGCTATATATGATATGTTTTCAATTCGTTGAATCTGTTTTCTCTACTATTACTGTTTTTATTTTGTACGATGTTTCTCATTGAAATTTTTTTTATTAGTTGTGCTGGCATAAGTCCAGGATAACTCTGGCCTACTTAGTTTTAGACTTAATAATTTTATCCGGATGTTGAAGGCTTACTGGTATATTATTCTTGAAAAATCTAAAATCTATAAAAATCCAATTTAATCTCACCAAAATCCAATTTAATCTCACCTAGATCCAAAATGTTAAGCAAGTAAGTGAATTTATCCAAAACGTAATCAGAATAATTGTGTGCCATCATACTCTAAAAACTTTGAACTGTGTTCAGACTTCGGTTCTGTATTCTGATAATATTAAATCCACTGGAATTGTGCGGCATGTATCCAATAGGGAAGCTTATTTCATCAGTAATAAGTCTTAAGTCTGTTAAGAACGGCATTACTATGGTATCCGTTCCATCGTATCCAAAGAATAATACAAACAATATTTGGGTTCTGATGCATCATGCTTTGATTATGCCGTGAAGTGAAAAATATATTCGTCATCACCTATTTTTTTATTCAAATTGATCGTAACATTGGGGTTGCTGATATATTATAAGATTTTGTTAATAATAATTATGCTTGTATTAAGTTCATCAGCTAGCTTTCGTACCTAGATTTTATTAAATTTATTTACTTGCACTTATATCAACATAGGAGCTTGGGATTAAATGGCAAGCCAAATTATTTATTATATTTTGCTTACACTTTCTTGCAGCACATTGTATATAAAATCTACGAATTTAATGTTTTATTACTTTAGAAAACCTTTCAATTTATATTTCACTGTTTTGTTAAAGAAAAAAGTCTTCACTCTATATAACTATCACGGGAAAAATAGTCTCATTTTGACACACAGCACTTTACTTAGCATTTACGAAAATGCTCACTTGTATCTCGTGTAAACAATTTGCGTTGTCGTGTAAACAATTCGACGATATAAATCATGAGAAGAATAGCACCAAACTGATCACCGGCACTTAGAGCAACCATTTACTTTAGTAAATTGGAACCTTTTAAACTTTGACAGCAGCTATAACAAAAAGGGAAACTGGATTTGCGATCTGCGTCTGGCTAATATAAACTATTATGATCATAATGGAAATGCGTCATCCTCTAAAGGGCTTTAGATAGTAGTGCTTGCTAAGAGGAATTATGTGTGTTTAATCAGAAATTTTATTAAGCAAATATTTACGATGACAAATAATTATGAGATTATTATCAGGTAGTAAGTCAAAAAACTTTTTGTGAACGACGTATTCCATATTTTTCGGAGTTATATCTAAATAAATGTTTTGACGATTTCTCTAAATTAAATTGTCAATTAAGAGTTGTCTGCTCGACGGATGAAATTGCTCCTTTACAGTAAGGTACGTCATCTGTCTTCTCCTATCTTCAGATTGTTAGAATCTCTAATTCTCTAGAATCTCTAATAATCTAGAATTATCGATATTTTTAGTTGTTGCAAAGAGCATTAAGTTCAAATACCTTTTATTAAAGAAAATATGAGTTGCCAACTGCATAATGTTAGCATGGCTTAAGTTAAATTTTGGGGTAAATTTCGTATTTCAAACTATCATTTTCACATTTTGTGTATCAACCAATCTACAGTTTCTATTTATTATTAATCATTTAATAAAAATTTCGTCAATTAGAGATAATGTCGTTTTGTCAAAAATACTTAGTACTTCGGTGTCCTGAAGTAATTAACAAATAACTGATTTGTTTGAGTTGGGTTGAATTAGTAACCCTCTCACTCAATTTTATGTCATATACTTTAAAGCTGTTTCTAAAGATAATCCACAATCAAATACACCAAAACCTGGACATGGATATAGACGAAACACAGTTTGGATTCTGTAAATGTTTGGAGGCGCTTGAGGCCCTCTTTACATTTAACGTATAAGGCCCTCTTTACAAAGCTGTTTGGACGTCAATCAGGACATGTTTCATAGATTACAAGAATGTCTTCGGCAAAGTCCGTCACCATGAATTAATGAAAAAATGATCCAAACGAAACAGATAGACCGTAACGATCTTCGGATCATATCAAGGTTATATTTTAAACCTTGAACAAAGATGCGCATTGCTGACCAAATATCAGAAGAGATCGAAATTAGAAGAGGAGGTGGGTACTGTCCCCGCTGCTTTTCAGCGCATAGTCTGAAGATATCCTGGAAAAAGCGCTTGAGGGAGAAATAACTGGTATTAGGGTCAATGGAACGCCGATTAAGAACATCAAATGCGGGAACGATACGGTTATGTTAGCAGACTCTTCCCAGTCTAGAGAACCTTCAGAAACTAATGAACAAATTAGTTGAATGAGGTCAGAAATCTGTCAATTAACAACAAGACTCTTGAGCAAGTGGACAACTACAGATGTTTAGGCACACCGATCAGCTCTACCAACGACTACTCCAAAGAAATCAAAATAATAATAATATTAGAAAATGCACCAACAAACTTTAATAAGCTGTTAAGAGTGTACAAGGAATTTGAAGCTGGATCTAAGAGTTAGAATAGCAAGCTGCCGTGCCTTTTCGACTTTGCTTTATGGAATCGAGGCGTAGACCCTGAGCGCAGCTGAAATCTTTTAAGATATGAGTGAATAAAAGAATTTTAAAAATATTATGGACGAAACACGTGGCAAACAATCAATTCATGAGAAGAATGAGCAAGGACCTGGAGATTGTGGAAACTATCAAAACTATAAAGTTGCAATGCCTGGGACCCGTTATACAGGGAGATAAATATACCATGTTGGACTTGATTATGATTATACAGGGTAAAATCCAAGGCAAAATATGTTTAGGAAAGAGCAGAATATCATGGCTGCGCAACTTGCCAGAATGGTACGGATGCACATCATCGAACTTTTCAGAACAGCCGCCTCCAGGTCAGGATCGCTATGATGATTGTCAACCTCCGACGCAGAGATGGCACATGAAGAAAAAGAAGAAGAGGAAGTAACCCTCTCATTCTGAACATATTATTTGATATTACATGTCATTACATTGACTAATCAAGGGCATACATTACATTGACTAATCAATACACTATTCAAAGGAAAATCGGGTGTTCAAAATATATCCAATATATTCGCCGTATTAAAGACTTTCACCGACTCTGTATTTTTAAGAGCAGCTTTGTAGTTCTTTTGCTTACAGATTACAAGCATACCTATAGCTTCACTTTCAGGAAAATGAAAAGTTTGGTAATTTTTTAGAGAATATAAGTAGTAGCCGTTTTAAACCGATGAGCAAAGGGTAGCACAGTCATTATGGTCCTGTAAGTTATATTTTAATTGTTTCTGTAACTTCGAAACGCAATTATTCGAAAACCTCTTTACAAAAAGCAATAAAGTAGTAACTATTGTAAAGAAAATTGAACGTCCTTTAAAACGATGTGCCACTTGACACCCCTTCCTATGTAAGATTCTAGGGATGACATCTACCCGTCCTAGGGGGTTGAAGCAGGGAGGCTAAGACTATTAATTTAAAGTGTCCCCCTTACAAATAGAATTGACAGGTCTTTCCGATTTTTCATATTTCTAACTGGAAGCAAGATATTAAGGGTGGGGAGTTTTCAAATTAACACCCGGTATGACCTTATAACGCTTTGCCTAAGCTGTTGGTTTAGATTGGCCGACCAGTTAATTTCAAACTTTAATGCAGCTAATACAGATCACGTAAAAACTTAGATGTATTTGATTAGATCTCTAACCAAAGAAAGTTGTTTAGTGAAATATCAGCGTTCCAAAGTTTATAAATCCAAAGAACTTTCCCAGCTTAAAGGTAATATTAACGTTGAATGATATCTTGGCACTATGAGGCGAAATCAATAGTCTTAATGACGTCCAGCTAAAACACTACCAAATTCGTGATAAAATTTTAAAAATATTTCCAACCGAACATGAGTTGAATTGAATGTATCATGGTGTTAATACTGCGCAATCATGGAAAGATTCCCAAAAATTCTAGAAGTGCTCTTCTACACACAACACTCTTACCAGAGTTGAACATAATTGTTCGGGCGTTAGTTCTATAAAAATTCAGATTGCGAGTCACAAGTGCTAGAATTAATATGGCAGCAAACTGCTCTCAAAAACTCTTTGTAACGCGTTAGAACATGACGTCTACCTTATGCAGTCACAGTCGTCATCTTTTCTGCCTGTCGTGTCAGCACCATATATATTTATTGCATAGAACTCCAAGATTTGTTCGTCATAGAAATGTTGTCTTAACCTGCATGTGTTGTTTTCAAAATGGTACATAATAAAAAAAGGTCTGCTTTATAATGCAAATTTTGTATGTATAAAAACTCACGTAATATAAATTCTGATTATTATGTTTATCGATTTTCTCTATTTTTGGTACGCAAAATCGGATCTGTTTAATACCACTGCCTGAAGTGAGGCATATATTTTCGTGAAGTGACCTTCAAGTGGACCATTTACTAAATTTCAAGAAGGATATGCTGTTTCTCTAAGTGCTCTAAGCCGTCCCTTCGTAAACTGGCTTTAAAATTTTCATTCTCCAGCCACTGTTGGAGAAATGCGTGCTGAAGAACTCAGTGATAACATTTTACGATACGGCTCCTAATGATTATAGCCTCTAATTACGGCGCGGGTCGGTTGAAACCTGGTATGATCTATGGCAATAATATTGAAGGCACAAGGCCCCCTTTATGTTACCACTGCGACAAGGATTCCGGGGATTAGCTTTCGAAGGCTCGGTTGTCTGATATCTCAATCTATGACGGCACGTGAGCCGTAGGGAAAACCTCGGTGCTCGGAGAAGTTTGATTATATCTTTCTTTTGATTATGCTAATGTCAGACACAGAGCCTATTCAATTTGGGCTGTTTTCATTGCTATAGCGGTCTTGACGGTTTGGTATCAAAGAGAATCTGATAGGTTAAGGTTGCTGTGGGGGAACTTAATATAATAGGTAAGTGGAGTTATAATGTTTAGCTTGACAGTTCTTTCGCGTATTCGCTTTCACTCTCATGTCTCAGTCTAAAATTAATTATCATAACTACTGAATTATGTATCTCGAGGATATTCAGTTCGGTATTATGAGGTTTTCATAAATTGGGTTATAATGTGGAGGTTTTTGTGGAAATTTACATAGCAAACGGCATTTATTAAGTGTCCGGTGTCTAAAAATCAGTACTGCATCCCATGGATTAAACGTGTAGAGTTCCAATGCAAAAATTACGTTTATGAAGCGCCGAGCTCATTAGGTGATGACCTATATGTCCACCAGCTGTATAGTTAAAGCCAGATAGTATGATTTGTTATTAAATGTAATATGAAACAGCTTTTGAGACTTCGATCAATTATGTTTAAATTGTTTTATTATGTGCTTCATAGCGAATTAATAGCGCTGACGAATCAATACTTTTTCGGAGCTTCCAAACCTTTTTGTTTTGTTGCGCAGCTTTACCAACAAAATACCCCAGAAAGAAGAATTTTCACGTGTGTAACATTTCAACATTTAAATTTTTGTTTGGCCTCTACTTTAAGTAAACACTATTATCTGGGCTATTAAAACTTTGCTCTACTTTGAATATAAACTCATCAGAAAAGACAGTGTTCGTTAACTGCCCAGTCGCGTGCTGGCGAAGTAACTCCATTGCTTTTTGGACTCTAACTTTTTTATGCAGCCGTAATTTTGTGTTCTTTTACGAAACGTCGCTTCGAGGTCAGCTATTCAACTCATCTTTCAAAGTGTGCTGAATTAGTTCCAGCTATATGTGCAGTTCAGTAGCCATTTTTCTTTCACTCTGGACGGGTTTTGTTCGATTTTTTATTCGACCTAGAATAGAATGCTTTTAAATGTATCTATATAAATAATAAGGTAATTAATTAGGTAAACTAATAATTCTGAATACTCTGATAAAGTTAAATAATGATAGTTATCTTGAATTATCGGAGTGTATAGGTCACATGACCTGCCTTGTCCAGAATTCATAATGAATTTGAAGGTTCACCTTAATAACATTAATAACAGAAAAAATTGTAAAAACCATTAAATTTTTGGTGACTTCAATATTAATATAATTGAGGAAAATGATATGGCATGAATTTCTTAATAATTTTTTAGAAAAAGGTTTCCTTCCCGACTTCACTGGTATAACTAGGCCGTCGGATAGTGGCAACATGAGAACATGCATTGATAATATATTTGTCAAAACTGAGTCTTTATTCTTCAAAACTTTCAAACTAACAGTGCCCATAACTGATCATTTCCACTTTTCATAATAATGATTTATATCTAAAGCAAATAACAGACCAATGAAATATTTTTGATTATAAGTGTACTTTCGGTGCATGATATTAATGAAGCAATGAATTTCTTGATCGGGGAGATTCAAGACTGCTTGGATAAATCTAATAATATACCGATAAAGACCAAATCTAAGTTATAACTAGGAAAGGTTGGATCTCCAAGGCGATTATGGTATCATGTGATAAAAAAGAGATATTGTATAAAAAAATGAATGCTTGCCCTGGTAATGAAAATCATAAGCTTGAATATAGGAATTACAATAAACAGTTAGACAAAATAACTAGAGCAGCAAAATATAAGTATAGTAAAGAAATGATTGGAAAAAATGTGAATGATACAAAAAGACTCTGGAATTACATTAATAGTAAGCTAGGAAGAAATGCGAATAAGAATGATAATGCTAAACAATTTACAGCTGCTAATGGTAGTTTAACAGACAATGCCACGAATATTGCTAATATTATGAACAGTTTTTTCTGTAATATTGGTAAAAATCATAGTGACAATATTGATACCCCGAATAATAAACAACTGAAGCTTCCACCAATGAATAACAAAGCAATATTTTCTAAACCAATTGATAACCTTGAACTCAGAAATCACTGATAATATAAAGCTTAAAAATATAGGTATTGACAGAATTAACACCAAAACTCTAAAAACAATATCTTGATACATCACTGATCCTTTGTCATAAGTCGTCAATCTTTGTTTGAAGAACTCAATTTGGCCGAATGCATTTAAAATAGCTGAACTGGTTCCTATTTTCAAGTCTGGCAAAAGGACTGATATAACTAACTATAGACTAATATCTATTGTCTCAAACGTACAAAATATTTGAAAAAATTATATATATTAGGTTATATAAAGTCCTTGTCAAAAACGGCATTCTAGCTAAAAACCAATATGGTTTCGTAAATGCTAAGGGTACGAAAGATGCCCTAAGTTATATAACTAGTAAATTGTATGAAAATCTCGATAAAAGTAAACTTGTTGCTGTTGCTTTTATTGATCTTGCGAAGGCTTTTGATACAGTAAATCACAGCATCCTTCTGACGAAATTGTATCAGTTTGGTATAACAGGTAATGCACATAAGCTTATGGCTAATTATTTTTGCTTTGGCTTTGGAATCTATTGCGGTAGTGTTCCAAAGGATATGAATATTCAAATAAACAACAGAAGAATAAGTATAGTTGAATTTTGTAAGTATTTGGGTAAACATTTTGATTATAGCTTTGTACCGACGCAGCAGTAGTAAACAGTAAACAAAAATATTTTACGTATTTTATAATTAGTGGATTCATTACAAAATAAAGTGAGAATTTGACTTTCTCCTATTTTTTTAGAAGCAGTCGTAAAATAGTACTTGTATCTGTGGCAACAAGAGAAATAGAATACAACAAGCCAAAGCCGCCGATATTTTAACACCTTTATTTTGAATTCGAAATTAAACTGAGCTTGGACTTTCACTCTTTACTTTGTGTGATGGAATATTTAAAAATCTTGACATGAAAGTGCGGGCATGGGTCACTTTATTTAAAATAAAGTACTTTCTAACTACATTTATGGATTATTTGAATGGAGGCACATTACTGCATTCTACTTTAACGTTGGTCGAGTAGAAATGCATCAAATTGCTTTTAATGAGAAAAATCGGGCAGCTATCTATTTGTATGTTCATACGTTGTTGACTTTCAGAAACAATACTATGTAGTTCATTCTTTTGGCTGAATATGTTGTGTTTCTTTTGATTGTCAAATACTCAAAAAACTAATTTAAGAGACATGCTTTACAGGCCATTATACAGAATCAGGACTAAAGTGTTATATGCAATTCATGCATACGAAATTCTATTTTTAGCAGAAGAAATGCTGTTAATGCAAGTTGCATGAAGATGCAAGAAATATTAAAAATAGTAGATATTTTTTTTCCTGTATATTCTGGACGAAGTGTTTCCGATTTTTTCACAAGGTTTTAGCTTAAAATTTAATTTTGTATGCATGATTTTCATATGACACTTTAATGGTTAGTCATTCCGTATTATGCAAAAACTGCATTCAGTAGTTGTGCTGTGGGGTTCGAGTTGCTGTTAAAACAATACCTGCCGCTGATGAATCTGCTAAATGTGATACAAATTTATGTTTTGAACAGATCAGGCAATTTTTTTTCTGTTTCTGTATGCCATTTGCTTTTATTTTCCTTTTGTCCCTGAATGTTTAAATGCTCCGCACATAATAATTTTTTGAACGGAAATGCCGCAGTGCAGTAATTAAAGTCCAGCAATTCAATCTCCGTTCCGCATCTCCAATCAAATCAGAATTGCGGTAGTCTACCTATTAAGTTTAAAAGATTAATTAAATTTTAATCTTTCCATTTTTTACATGATTTATACCTGTTTTGATCAAGTTTGTCTTAAAATATGACATTGTGATATTAATTATCTTAAAATTATATATTGATGTATTCCAAATCTTAAGGTCACTGTATTATTGTTACTTGAACGTTATGTACAACTGTTACTATTTATGTACTACTGTTATTTGCTTGAGATTTAGAAATATAAGACATATTACAATTTCGATTGTTTGGTTTTGGAAAATTGGCGTTTATATAGTTTCTGCTAAAATCTATTTACTCCTAGTTCTGTCTTACCAACAGTGAGATGCTCAGCTAACTTGCGCTAATATGCGGGAATGAATATTCAATATGCTGGAAAAAGTAATAGCATTGTCCAGGTCCACTAAACATTTGTTAATGACACATCGAATATAAATATCACATCCCTCATTGTGGGAACTGGCGAAACCCATGCAATCAAATGGTTTCTTATGTGTTACTATTTTCCCAGGACAGTGGAGGCTAGTTATGGAGGCCCAGGGGGCAATTGAGAGATTTCTTACGTTTCTTCACTCGCACCTTTGACAATACTGTTTTCCAATCCGTAGATAACACAAAAAAATGATGAAAGAGCTAGATTAATCGACAACTTAAGAGAAATTACCAAAGTATAACGGGATATACTACTAGGACAGCTTTGGAAAAGAGGAATAGCGTCCATGTATCATAAGAATAGAAATAATCGTAGCAACTGAAAAACAATATTTTATGAGCAAGGAAGCAACGGATATACTCGAGTACGAACAAACAAGTGTGTTGTCGGCAATTGTCAAGGGTACTAAATAGAAGAAACATCAAAGGAATATCCAAAGAGTTTTTTTTATTATATCGTACTTTTTAAGAAAGCTCTAATATGCAGAACACTTTGGTAATCTTGTTTAGCTTATAAATTTTAAAGTCAACAGTGCAAAACTTGCCAAATACGGTGACAAAATGCCCAATATCAATCTAGGCATCGAAAATCGACCGGTATGTTTGAATCCAGGTTAAGCTCGTACATTTCCCTTCGAGCTTTATTTGCATCAAACGAAAACTCATTTTTTGCTATTGCGGATTTCACACCGTTCCCCTTCGATGATATACGGCGAATGTAAATAGCTGATGTTATGTGGAAGTTTTATCGAACTTTGAAAGCTGTATTGAAGTTTTTCAATTCAGTACATCTAATGTGCGAAGTAAACTGTTTACAAGTTTTAGCCTTAGCTTATACTACCCTAAACTAAAATAATTATATTTTTTATTTTAGTTTAAAGTAATAGTTAACTGTGGCCATTGGCTGAAGTAGAATCAGTTACTGGGTTGGGTTGAAATAACAGCCCTTAAAATTTTGGCAACAATGGATGAATAAATTTGGGTTAGGTGTCGTGTTGCAGTTTATCAATTTTTGATAACATCGTTCCTGCGTTATATCTTCGAATTTTGTTATAGAAAACTACTAAAGTAGCAAGTGATAATTTCTTTGAATAAATGAATATTTTTGTATTAATTATGGAGTAAAACAATAAATAAGAATAACTATATGTTTATGGTGGCATCTTACGTTAAAAACACCGAAAGTTTTACTCTTGCTGAAGTTCGTTGTTAAAGTTAACAGGTAGATTTATAGACAAAATAGTCAATAGTTTTACTTATATAAATTGATGAAATGTTAGATTGGGGAGGGATTTTTGATTGCTCTAATTTTTGCATTAAAATGATCTTCACATACATGGGCAGTCGCCTTCTCAGAAATATCCTTTAACTATTTTCAACGCCGGCTTTTATCCCGTGGTATACTAATAAATTGCTAATCTGGCGTTTTAAAAGTTGTATTAGGACACAGTAGCATCATACAGCATTTGTAATATTGTTTTTTTGTTGCTTTTATTATTAATAAGGCACAGCAAGAATTCTGAACAGTCAAACACCTAAGCAAGTCAACGACAAGTCGTATTCCCGTATTGCCTTCCGATCGTATGAACTAGCGCTATGACGTCACGACCATTACCACACGATTAGTGTCGTTTCAAATGAATAGCCTGCTGTCACAACTTTAATTGTTTATTGCAAATGAAATATTGCGATTTGAGCGCTAATATTTGGTATGCGCAATTTCTATAAATAGGCAAATATATTAAAGAAATAGAAAAAAATGTTCAAGTTCTCAATTCCATTGATGTCATGTTTTTAGGATTACTTGTGGTTGTTAGTCGACAATTCCATACTCTATCTCGAAATGCTTTCCTCGTTTTCCTTACTGATTTGTTATAAAGCTGAGAATTTATTGCTCCGCTGATAAGTTATCCATAAATTGTGTCACTCAGCAGAAAACTATAATTTTTTCTCGCACTGTTCTCTTATGCAGTCTTGGATGGACAATGTTTATTGTAGTATTGGTGGTCCATGTTATTCTAAATACAGTGAACACTATTAGACACCATAGAAACATCTGAGCTACAAGACCCTGGTTTTACGTTTAGAGTAGTCACATTGCGTCTTTTCTTGCTTTTACGATTCGAAATTTTATTTTCACTGTTTGAATTTTTTGATACCATTGATGACCATTGTTTTGGTCTTGTTTCCGTATTGTAAGGTTCTATTCATAGTTTTTTTAATCTGTTAATTGTGTCTAAGCCTTCCACATTGGAATGATCTGCAGCATCTTATTGTAGTATGCAGTATTGACGTAATTATTGTCGAATTAAAACACGGTTGATCAATCACGCGTAGCTCTTTTGACTTTTTCATGGGTTCGAATTTAATATCCAGACCGGCAAAACTAGCTACATAAATGTTTTTTTGCTGTTGAAAACAGGTGTATTGCATCAAGTGCATTGTTTTGCTGTCCTCTATGCTTGAATAGGTCTGCGTATGTGGTTTTATGTTTGCGGTGTTTCTCTGAACAGCTACATAAAAATGTTAAATCACAGGAATCAGTATTAACACTACAATTTGCATGAGTTCTCATATTTACATTATTTGTATGTTTGATTCGCTTTTGGGTTCCGTGCGATAATTTAGATTTAGATATATTCTAGGTCAATATCGATTAACCTGGGTTTTAGCAAGAAATGTTGAAATAAAGTTATCGGCAAAGCGAACTTTTGCTCAGTTAATATTTTCTTAATCTTAATGAACAACCACTTACACCCACAGAATTATAAAGGGTGATTCAAAATTGGCGTCATTCGTCTGGAGGTGTCTGGCGCTGTTATAGGAGTATCAGAAATACGGCAGCAATGTTTTTCAAGGTAATCTGCCTAATTAACATCGCACAAATACCTGTGGCATCGTAATTATCTAAAACTCCGATAACCATGGAATCATACAGACTGATAATAAGATAGACAAGGATAAACGGTAAATTCAACAAGATTTGTTGACAAAATGTCAAGCTGTTCTCATAACCTCGAATATGCGTGTTTATAAATAAACCCCACAACACCAAACATTTGAATGGTTAATTCCAAACAAGCTAGTGCCTGTGTAATCTCCTTATTATCCACTCTTATCAAGCAGCTTCTCGTATTCA
>NW_026017110.1:40731528-40763565 GCF_020466585.1 Dendroctonus ponderosae | reverse complement strand
CATTGCCGCTGTGCCTTTTCATCAAAAAATTGTAGAAGAGAACTTTTTTGATATCAAAAATGTTCGTAATTTGAAGCAAAGATCGTAATTTTTCTTTTTGAATGCGTAAGTATTCCAATATGCTACCAATTAAACATGGAACCATTTCAAAATAATGCTTAACAACAAAGTTGAAATTCGATTTTCAACTGTTAATATCTTCTAGAAATTTTCGAGAAAAAAATTTCAATATTTTTCTCGTACTCCCCAAGGGAGCCTCTATCACCCCTTAAAAGGAATGACGCCAATTTTGAATCACCCTGTATAATAGTAATATTTAAAAAAATCAAAGTGTGGATGCGGTACCTCGAATATTGATTTTAATTTCGGATCAATATAAGAAATATCTACTCAAAGCCATCCGTAATATCGAATAATTTATTGAGTTTAGGATTTATCGTACTTTGCTATGATTATGTTGCGCGAAAGTTATCGCTTTGCTTATCTTCTAACACGAGTTGAGAACATTTCTCATTACATCCTATAGCCAATTATCTTTGTTTACTACCCGTACCCTTGTTAACATTGCAATAAAGGATAAGAGCCCATACACGATGGCCACTATCTTGCAATTAAGTCCCTTTGCTGTGTTAGAGCTGTCCGTCTCATATTAAATAATTAACCATGATGCTTTGTAGTTAAATGTTAATCTTAAATTCTATTTCAGAGCCAGATATAAATTAAATTAATTTCTAACAACTTTTAACAAATCGAATGTGTGCTTAAAGTATTTCAAACCAATAAATTATAGGTTTTAATGGTAAACTAAGGACACTCGATTCTTAAAAAAGTGGTTAAAAGGACTAGTACTAACCCTAAATATAATTTTCCCAGTAGGCATAAATCGATCAGAAATATATATTGTGCATTTCAGACACGTCTCATCCAAAAAACTCATCAGCATTCAAGGAAAGTACAAAAAGGAGACCCCAATCAGCAAGAAGCGGCAAGCTTTCACCCTTTGCCTTGGAGCTAATTGCGGTTGGATGTCGACTAAAATGTTGTGGATAATGATTCAACTGTGATTGACAGTTTAACTACCAAAATAGTGCTCTTTGGTGTAGAGGTTCACCTGTCCCCTATTTATCTAGAAAGTGCCGCTCTGTGGCATTTTTATGAGTCAGTCTTTAATTTAATGTAGTTAAAGGACATATAAAGATGTTGCTATTGTTTGAAAACTATCAAAACTTTTTCAGGGTTAATCTGGTCACCAGTCTAAGTTTTGAAGAAAAAGTTATTTTGAAGAAGAACTTATGATTCGTGTTATGTTTTTAATTCGAATAAAAAATGTTGTTCGATACGAGGGCAAACATCCGTTTTTCAAATTCCAGACGGATTGACACTTTTTGCCCTTCTATCGAAAACTACTATTAATCGTCTACTTTTACTTAACTACCCTGGTTTCTGGTGGTCTATAACTGGGCGGTCCACAACTGGAACATAATAAATATGTATGTCCATAATTGGTGTGTAGGTAGCAATAGAGATTTACGCTAATTTAGCTTAAAACGCACATAATAGGGGCGTGTACCTTATCCCTCATCACTTGCGATAACTAAATTGACTTGTTGTGGGGGATTCCAAAACGTGTGCGTCTACCTAAAACATTATGAACTACGACATATGAATTGCCTTGGTAGATTGGGTCAATCTCACTAGATTTTTGAAAAGTTTTACTGTTTTAACAAACTTTAACCTTCGCTTGCTAAATCAGTTGAGTTCAGACTGAGTTGAGTAAGTGACCATTAAGGCGCTGGAAACTGGACGTACAAGTGGTTTTTTAAAGTTTTTCACATATGTGTTATATTAAATCTGCTTTTGTGCAGTATAAAAGAACTACACAGTATGAGTTTGAATCGCTAAATTGTTCCAATACCAGAAAATTTGTTATCTACTAGTATTACACAATAATGATATCCTTGTAAAAATATATCCTGTAGATTTCTGCGAAATTCGTCGAGCTTTAAGAGCAAAACTTTCCAAACTAGGCCTGGGTAACACGGTGTTGAGTTGCGCTTTTGAGTTATTGCCGCTCTCTGAGTCAATGAGTTATAACTCATCCGTTAATTAGTTATAGTGCATTCAACAGCATTCAACATATTACTTAATAACAAAATCGAAATTCTATTTTCACCTGTGAATATCTTCTAGAAATTATTGAAAAAAAAACAATATTTTTCTCGTTTTCTCCAAGTGAGTCCCTATTACCCCTTAAAAGGAATGGCGCCGATTTTGAATCACCCTGTATATAGATATATTTGGATGACAATAAACTGATTTTTAATTCAACTCTAACGTTGCGCTTAACGAATTCCTGTGTTATTTGACAAGTTAAGTTGATATCATGAAATGCTTGAGCTCTGTTGAACCGCTATGGCTTTTGTAACAATATTTCTATGTGCTCGATGCTGCCAGAAGTTTCGGCTCCGAGAGGCAGTATGCATTGAAACTATTGCGATAACAAACATGCGGTGACACTGCACAAGTTTCCTGTTGATATGAGTCCCGCTTTGATGACAGTGAGCTAAAATATAAAAGCTAAACAGCTGGGTCATCCAAGATTCTAGCAAATCTGAAATTCATGTTTAGGTTTGATTATTAGGGGTTTTAGTCATTATATTACACTTTTTCCTTTTAGTGGTTAGTGTAGTACACGCATTGAGCTATTGCCTCATTTGATGGACGATTCGTCATCGAATTGAATGTAGAATCCTGAGTTCAAGTTTAGTAAAGGTCAATGATTTTGAATCATTTCACTGGAGCAATTTGTTTTGAAAAGTATTATTCTGAAAATTGAGAAAAAATTGAAAAGTTTCACTTTTTAAATGATTTTCTGACTGAAGATGCGCTCTACGAATTACACCATGTTAATCAAAATAAACTTATGTTCAACAAAATTTATTTAAAGCTAAAACACATACATTGATATTACTTGCTTATTAATGATTTCAGTAATACTCTTCATTTATGTATATGATATTGTAACTTATTTTTTGAAAAAATATAAGTAAACATTAGCTTTTGCGTTTTGAACTTTCGACGCCTGGATATGTTTCAATTAACATTTTATTAAACTAACTTATAATAATATAATAAGTTTAAAATTTTGGAAAATTTTGCCGCTTTCATTATTAGAATTTAAAATTTAATTTAATTTAGAAAAATCCTTTAGCATAATGCACTCATTTAAACTCTCATCAATGACTTATTTTGCATACAATTTTTCGTGTTGTTAACATAACTATCGTATACATGTGATGTTAATTCGAATTACATTCTGTATGTCCGAAACATTGGAATTATTATGATTGAAAATGAACTAACCGCCCTTGTTTCTTTGTTATCGATAGCAAATGCTACGATATCGGCATGGTTGGTTCATATATGCCAGTCTACTTTTAACGTAAAGAGCAGCAGCAAATTTATAAAAAACATCGTTGACATGTTTTTTGAATACCTAATACTTTAACGAAATGCCTACATCGTTTGGCGTCGTTATATATTTTGTATTGAAATGACTATGCGTTTTTTTTTCGACGTACATAAAAAAAAATCGCTAAGTATCTTAATTGCAGGTTTTGTTAATTTCATTGTTCTATTTCTAAAAGCGGAGGCACCTTTGAATAAAAGCTCTTCAAAGATTATAAATTAAATTAACTTTTATTAAGGAATCATTGCATTCATCAAAATAGGCAATAGATGCGGAAAATTTTTTCTCAAGTCATTTAAACTTGAAATTAAGTCAAATTATTCAAGTTCGAATTTCTAGGTGTAATTGAACCTTGTATTTAAATAATATTTCTACCGTGGCCTGAGAAAGAAAGGTAGACGTGTTAGGCAATATTAAATTTTTCGGAATACCTTGGAGAACAACATTAACCAATCCTTATAACTAGAGATCAGTATATCCAGGAGAACCACGCCTATTACTAATATCAAATCTTAATGTTACTAAAATAATGTCTGCATATTATAAATAATTACTGACATTATTTGAATAATGTGAATGCTCTTTTGTTAAAGTCAGGATTTGTCGATTAAACTGCGGTTCATGCATATTCCTATTAGGTATATTTTATTGTGTCTCCTTTTAAATAAAGTTTGAGTTTTCACTACCAACCAAACATTTGTCGCTGATTTCAGTAAATGTGGTTTATATAAAAACTTTTCTTATCTGTTGCTTGCTAAATTGTTCTAAACAGGATCTTACTGAATGCCAGCATTCTAAAAGAAAAACTATGATTGTGTTCTTGGCAGTGATAAATTTGGGCTGAATGTACTGTCTGAAATCCGCCCCTATCTCGGGAAATTAACCTCTTAAAAGTTCTTATAGAAACACTGACTTTCCATAAGCACTTTTTATAATAATTATACCCAATGGCTTGAAAGGAGTTGAATAATTTCCGTTGATGTATTATGTGATGTTGATCCAACTTGAAGATGTCTTTTAAACGAGCCCACATTTTAATTATTTTAACAACCACACAGGAATTTGAAAGACCTTTTCCAAAATATTTTATATATTACATGTATATGAAAATAGCAGCTAAAGCGAATATATGCATTATACGTAGAATGCACTTGAAATAAATTAGTTCCCCTCAAAACTGAAATATAACGAGTATTCCTACTATACCTATGCACGGTTGGAACGCGCTTTTACAAAATCGAATCAAGGCGGGAAATTGACTGGCATTCACGTCAAGTATAACATTTTCCGGTCCCATTTATATCTTTTCGTCTTGCAGTGCTTTCCGACATTTGGTTTTTAGAACCTCTTTATACTTTTTCATCACAATACGGGGGCTTTTTGCTCTTTGGAGAGGAAAATATAATTTTCGACTTAAAGATTGCCGCGTTGTAAGTTAGACTATGTATTTTTGAGGAAAATGTAGGAGCAAATTTTAACTTGTGTTTTATACTGTATTATTATATATATTATATATTATCATATTAACATGATTACACTCTTGTCTATTATTTTAACCAAAACGTTAGCAGGGTGATTGCTCCTTCGAGTTCCGCAATAAAATCTTTAAAGTGAAACGTGAAATATCTGAAGTGCTTTTCAAGTTTTTCTACAATTAAATTAGGTAAATATGTACGTGTTGCCCAGTTTTTATTGTCTAGCTTTGTTGTTTACCTAATAGTAGTATAATATGTTTTATAGCCAATAATATAAGCGAAGCGCCACATACAAGCTGTACATTGTTTATTGTATATGGGCCATTGAACACTTTTATTGTATATGCGCAATGATACTAATCGTAAGAACTAAAATTGGTAGATACTTTATTTTCAGAAATTCTTGGTCAAATTGCTCTCAATCACAATCATTTTGCATTCTTGTAAATGATTTTTGAAATACTAGTTAATAAACAACAACTAATTAAAAAACGTTTAAGGTTTTCAATGTGATTTTTTAGGGATTTTAAGCCTCTAGCGGGCGCGCCTTTAAAAATCTCACGAACGGACGCGCCGCGGCTATTGCACCGCAAATGCTTTTCTTTAACAAAAACGTCATTTGCTACTTTAATATGTATTTAATAAGTGAAATTAAAACAAGTAACCCAAAATAAATGCAATTCTACAAATAATACTTGAAAAAATCCTAACAAAATTTAAAAAAATAAGTAAAAAATCTGAAAATAAAAATCTAAAGTACCTATCATTGTTTTTTTCCAATAAACAATTAATAATGTTTGTTTTGTTTGCGTGGTTCAAATTCTGCTTGTCCTTCATCTGCTTATTGTTCAGAATCACTGCTATAAACGTTACTTTCAGCAACTCCTAGCTTCTGGTCTGAATCGCTGTCAAAATTGTCATCAATTACGTTACTTCTCTTCACGTGAATGTTTTATTGTAGATCTTCTTCTTCTCCTTATCTTCTAATTGTCTCACCATCTGTTGCAACAATTTTTCGAATTCGTCCGGACTCATTTTTTTCCGCCCTATGCACAAATTAAAAAATCTGTAAAAAAGTGTTTAATTAAAACGACATACATCTACAATACGTTAACATAAAGAATCAAACACTGGACAAGAATAACTGGAACTAATAGTCTAGAGAAAACATCTAGCTTTGAAAAGTATTCATAAATTTTGTAGCAAATTAAAAAAAAATAGATCAATACATTAAACGTGGATAGTTCAACTTTATATGAAGTTTAAAATGAACAAGGCGGTCTATGTGTAAAAGTATCCGAGTACATGCCTTAATTGTCAGCTCCTGATTCCAGAGCCAAATAGTATTTTCGAAACCGTAGGTTTTTCTTCCCGTGTGAGGTTGCTTGTCCTCCATCGGAAAAATCAAATACTCGAGGCGGACCAACACTAGTACAGGACACGACGAATCTCCATGTTAATAGCGGTACTCCGACAGCGTCTGACCCAGAGTGCGCGGCTGATCATTAACTTAGGAAAGCAACGGGCAACTACCTAGTTGTACACTTCCCCTGGATACTTATTATGGCTGAAAACAAAGTACACGGGCCTCAGTCTCGGCCACCCGAGACACACGAGAGGGTGCGAAGGATCGCACGGTCAGCCGGTTTCCTAAAAGTCAAAACACAAAGAAAGATAGGCACATGGAATGTCCGAAGCATGTTTCAGGCAGGAAAGTCGGCATATACAATCAAGCAAATGAGACGACTTAAAATGGACGTGCTGGGAGTCAGCAAAGTGTCATGGTCGGGATCTGCAAAATGCAGGGTAGAGATCTACTGTGGAGACGACAGCCCGCAGCAAACGCCGTCGCCATAGTAGTCAACAAGGAGGTCGATGGATATGTGCTTGGCTTCCTAGCCGTGTTCTAACTTTCCTAACCTGTAAAGTGAATGTAATCCAATGCTACGCACCAACATCGGGAAGTAGCGAAGAATAACTGGACAAAATCTATATGGATATCAGAGAGATTCTAAAACACACTTTATTAGAATCGAAGAAGAGGATTAAAGAGGCCAAAGAGACTTGGTTGACAGGAAGAGGCGCATAAATCGAATAGGTAGAACGCCAGCAGGACTTATTCAACGTACACAAGAAGATCAAGGAAGCGGCTGACATGTATAGATCAACAAACGCAGGAATCACAACGAATAGCGAAGGAGTTGCATTACTGATTACCGAGCAAAAATTGAAGCCCTGGAAAGAATATGTGAAAGCTTTACTCGACGATGAAAACCGAGGCAATCGAGATAAGACGCGAGTCGAGAGAGGACCATATATTACTTCGGGAGAAGTTGCAAGCGCAATTGGTAAACTGAAAGATTGATGGAATAAAGCAGCAGGATCAGACCAAATTCGGCCAGATCGGCTCAAACTCATTGAAGAACACCACATGGATATTGGAACTGAGCTATTGAACCACATTTATGAAACCGGTGATATTCCAAAGGAGTGGTTGTTATCGACATTCATCCCCATCTGACAGAAATCTACGTCTAAGAATTGTGAAGATACAGATCTATCAGCTGATGAGCCACATGTTTAAGGCATTTCTAAAAGATATTCATGCACGTAAATATCAAAAACTAGAAGAACACATAGACGACACACAGTTTGGGTTTAGGAATGGACTGCAAACAAGAGAAGCACTATTCAGTCTCAATGTTCTGGTCCAAAGACCCCGCGGAGTAAACTGCGACGTCTTTGCCTGATTTCTTGACTTCAAGAAGGCCTTTGATAGGGTCAATCACAGCCAGACACGCTCCGTCAATCTGGACTGGACGACAAATATCTCCGAATAATTTACAATCTGTACTGGAGGCAAAGAGCAGACGTGCGGGTGGAAGATACCCTCTCTGAGGACTTCGATGTGCGCCAGAGGGTTCGACAGGAATGTGTGCTATCTACGCTCCTCTTCAATGTGTATTCGGAACGACTGTTCAGGGAAGCCTTGGAGGATGCGGAGGACGTCATTTCACTTAATGGAACGCGTAAAAACAAGTTACCAGTTCTGGTTGCAGAGAAGGCAGAGGGACTTCGTAGACTGGTTGCCAGAGTAACACCAACATGCGCCTGAACACGAATGAGACAAAGGTCATGATTGTTAGCAAATTGAACGTGAGTGGTCAATTTTGCTCCGAAGGATCTAGGCTACAAGCTGTTGCCTCGGTCGACTACCTGGGCACGTCTCTTAATAGCGAATGGAACCAGTTGAGAGAAATTAATATCAGAATTGAGAAAAAGGGAACCGTCATAAAGAACGTACAACGTATTTAACGTCATAAAGAACATAATATTTAGCATGAAGTCTTCAGGTCCGTGGTCCTGCCGACGCATGTTGAGAATGTCATCAGTAGACCTATTTCGAGCAGCAGTAAATAAAGTCAGATGTGCCAGAATAATCGCCAACGTTCACACGAGAATACGACAGATGAAGAAGAAGGAGAAGGTTTTTGTTAAAATGATAACCTTTTCCGGTAATGTCTGGGCTATTGTTGGATATACATGGTTTATCCAAATATTCTACCGGCTACATTAAATGGACCAATTTATCGGTATTTGTTGCCTAGGCCTCCTCCCTCCTTAACCCGAATGAGATATTGTGAATGTCACTGATGTTTTACTGAATGTATTATGTTTAATAGTAATGTCTTTGACTGTTTCGAAATTTCACTTCCTTTAACAGCAGATTAAGGTATTCTTCCTGATGGAAAAAAGAAAATATACGTAAAACTTTGCATTGTTGCTCGGTGGAAGTGGTCGTGCTTGTTTTTATCAAACTCAAAACGATTTTATTCGATGCCTATAAGTATTTCCTTTACTATGACTTCAGAACTCTATTTTTCAGTTACAGCAAGTTTCACTATTTTCAACAACATTCATATTTATATTATATTAAATTATATACCGTTTACTTTATTTACAGCGCCTGCATTAAACTTTTTGATACCCACAATCATTTGTTAGTTATTAAGGTTAAAAGCTAACTTTTATAAAAGTGGGTCATGGCATGTGATTAACTCCCCACGGGTAACCTTAAGCTTTTTGACTAATGTGAAAGTTTATTGGTCTTTGACTCACCGATAAGCAGCGGAAGAAACTGAAATAGCTCTGGTAGCCTAGAAACAATATACGTCGGCTGCTACATTATTTTCTCGTGTTGGGTTTGAACTGCATAAAGTAGAACATTTGCAGTTGTAATTCCGCATGCAAAGCTGCTCGAGAAGGGTTGCCTCATGGAGCTTTCACAAACATTAAAGTACTTATTTAAAATATGTTTTATTTTGATATAGCTGATATGTAATCTATGGGATTTATGTTGTTCGTTAATTTTTGTTGGATCCCGAGTTTCCACAACGCGTTATTTAATCGCGGATGCATATATCTGGCACCACTTTTTGCAATTTTTCTGAATTAATACCAAGCCAGCTTGAACTTTTATATGCACCATTTAATTATTTTCTTTGAACTTTCAGTTGAACGAAATTTATTTGGGAATACCATGAAAATACGTTCTCTAAGTAATATTATAAGATCCGTTTCTTGACAAGACAGAAATACAATAAGACAGATAAAAGCCACTTCGAGCGCTCAGTTTCCTTTATAAGTCCAAGACATACCACTATAAATCTTGACCTTTTAGGGGAACACAGAAGTTTGTCATAATTTTTCCCGTAGTTTCGCACCCGTGCCTCGAATATGTGTGCAACATTTTCTATAAAGTATTTTGATTTATATCCTTCTTCTTTATTTCGTATACTTTCAGTTACATTTTTTAGAAGAGAAATTTCCGAATGCCGATTTTATTGCAAGTGATGGCGACATTCGGTTCGCATGGGAGAAGAGGATAATTGAGTGCGACATAGTGTTGGCAGACAGATATTGGCAGCAGAAACAGTAAATTGCGACTGATCAATATTGGTAAAAAATCTGTATTGTTTCTCGACATAACACTAGTAGAAATTGACAAAATATTATTTTAATTTTATTTATCAGCATTTAGCTATATGGACAGATATGAAATTGTTAAAACCTGCAACACTAAAACACCAGCTTCTTGAGTTTTCTGTGAACAGAAAAAGTACCTTCTAACTCAAACCAAATATTCGTTTTAATTGAAACTATTTGAAAAATTGTTACATTCATATTTTCATTGGGGGTCCCTAAAAATTAATCTAAATCATATCTTAAATTATGTCTTACGTATATGACTTTGAGCCAGGAACATGTATTTAAAATGCTTGACTGGCATGGAAAAGGATAAATACCGACGGAGGACGTCTAAGGCACTTGCGATATGCGGACGATATTGTGATCATTGCGAACAGAGTTGAAGAGCCTAAAAGCATGCTTGAAGAACTCAGTCTGGCTTCACTGGAAATTGGACTCGAAATGAACAAAAGCGAGGGTCGTCAGAACAGCGGACATTCAAGTAACAGTTAACCACTATCCCCTGGAAACGGTCTCTGAATATATTTAGGTCGGCCACAAACTTCAGTTTGGATAATGAAACCAAGCTTTCGAAATATCAAGAAGAATAGGCCTCTCCTGAATAACTTTTGGAAAACTAGGATTCAGCTTGAAATCTTGTAAACCTAAAAAGACAACGGATTAAATGGATATGGGCTGGGAATACAGCTAGGCAGGTTGGCCAAAGGTGGACACACAGAGTCTTTAGTTAGAGCTCAAAAGAGGTAAAACGGAGCATTGATAGTCTCAGGGGCGATAGCGGGTCGACATCCGGTGCTTCGCGGCAGAGACTAGATCGAGACTGCTTGGGATAGAGGAGCATGGAAAATGTTGGAAGAATCCTTTATCAAGGAGTGGATATACACCGGCTGAGGAGAAGAGAAGATGACGTTGAACCTCGATATCGTCTAAGAGCTGATCCTTGTCTGATGGACTCGATCCTTCGAGATAAACAGTTTACTATTTTTGGGATCTTCACAAAGTAGATGCTATGTTTATGTGCAATAATTACACTATTATAATACTTCAATATAGTCACTTCCTTTCTTAAACTTTCTTTGATACAGACTGATACAGTAACGGAATAATATTGTTTTTCAAACATTTTTATAAAAGTGGTTGTAAGTTGCGCCCCTAAAAAATCATTATGGAACAGTCTGTAATTAAATCCCCAATTTGCTTAGGGCGGTGGGAACTGGTTTATTTCAGCTTGATACAATTAAATGCAGAGACTGAAAACAGCGCTGTGTTGAAGATATGAAATATACAGGGCATTAATGAACGAATTACTCCAGATGGGATTTCTAATAAAGCAAAATGAAATTTATAATGAAGCAGTCAACCGCAAGTAAATTGAAATTGGCCTCGTAACTTCTAATTTGCACTGTTATTAGATGTTCTCCCTGCAGACCACGTTTTACCGTCTTGTTTGAGCATGTACAATACTATGTACCCGTCACCCCAAATTGTTAAGCGAACTTGCTTGGACTCGGCTTAAAACAGCTGATAAAATTAAAAGAGTATTTGTAACCCCGAGACGATTGGGTACTGTTTCTGTCTGACGTAGGTGACCTAGTTTACGCCCCTAATTTTGTCTTACTATTCAATAATTATGCTTAGAAAAAAAAACATACAATTAGCAGAATAGCTTATTCTTAAATCGCCGATCGTTCATTTAATTTATTTATCCTTATTTAACGAGCTTTTACAATATACCACATCCACTGCACCACTATCACCTTACATGAGCAGGAATTCCTCTACACCCAACCCTTCTTTAGGTCAAGCATTTCAACACTTATAGGCCAGGCGAATTACAACGAAATCTTTCAAATATGGTTCTAACGTGACGTAACTTAGATAACTATTGGAATCTTAAACTTAAAAACTTAAAATAAAATATTCTACAATCAAAAACAAAACATTTACTTAAAAAATAAATAAACTGATAATAAATTAGAGTGATTAAACAAAATATACGGTTTATATACAAAAATGTTTAAAAATCTCATTTTTATTTCAAAATGAATTCACATTTAAGAATAACATTTTTTGCAGATGCTTTTTACTGATTCTAGTTCTTCGCGCGTTTATGATAGCACCCGCTTAAGAAAAGAATCTATCGCATTTCGCTTCCGAATAACATTAAATAATACACAAAAACAACAAACAGAAATACGTGTTTGACACGCCTGGACGAAGTATTACTCGAGTTAATTTTGGTACCACCAAAAACTAATTTAAAAAATATGTCGACCTTACAACGTTTATTACTATTAAAATAAATTTCATTTCATATCTGACTGAACTTATATTTAAAAATGGCCAGCTTCCTTAAATGCAGGTGCGTATTCTGCTTAAAATGTTTGTTATTTTGCATTTCAAATGTGATGGAATTTATGTCTTGGACTCTTAGTTTGCTCATAGCTCTTATGCAAGTGTACATTCTGCTTAGTTTGCAGGTTATGGGCATATAGCTCCAGAGCTAAGTTTCTTGAAAAAATTTTCTTTTTTTAAGATTTATTACAGAGTGTCAGTAAACTAAATACTTATATACTAAAAATCCTGAATTATATATTTGCAGCAACTAAACAAATTTTAGTTGGTTCCTGGAGAACTGAACAGTAATTCTTATAAACGAAAAGTGATACACAATTATCAAGGCAACGCGCAACTCCATACAACATATTTTCCGTTGACAAATGGTTACTGAACCTACTGCAACTGGATAGAGGGTTCGACGGTGTGCGAGGTGCGCACCGTTGTTTCGGTTTTAAGAGACCGTTCCAAAAAAAAACGGGTTAAATCGGCTAGCTGTAACTACGGTTTCACGTTACACGTTTGAAACATTGTTATTTAAGCGGCTACGTTAAATACCGACCATCCCTATTACCTAGACGATCTCACTTTTTGCTGGTTGACCAAATGTTACGGTTCGCAGTGCTTCCAATTTGGTAGTTAAATTTGCGAATAATGTTGGTAGCCCTTGTAACAATGTGATATAGTATTTGGAAATTGAATCAAAAAGTGCTTGGAGAAGTTGTTTTGAAAATTGGTTGTTTATTTCACTGATATCAGCGATAGTCAAATTTAATTATAATTATTCCAACGAACTATTATCTGTAGCACTGGTACTAAGTAAATATGAAAATTTGTTAATTGAATCCATTCAATTATTAATTTGGCTAAAATGTTAACGATGTTTCAAAATGCGCCTCATTTGCACCAGTACTTAATATTATATTACTCGAAATATCGAAATATAATTTTCTCAATATTTAGAATGCATTTGTGTTCCATTATTAATAGGGAAATTTAAAATTATATACCCATGTTAGGAAAATCCTTAATTTCAGAAAAGCGCTCAAACTGAAAAGACCTGTAGGTGTTTGAATTAATTATTTGAATTAACCACCGCTGAGAATATAAATGTGATTCATCAAAATTATTCCAATTTGAAATAAAGGAAGGAGATGGCTGTTTAAAAGAGGTATAATAACTTTCAGCCGCCGGGAAATGCGTACAATTTTAAATGGAAAAATAATTATTCAGGACCGCCTGAAAATTATTATTAAATAAAATTTTGGCTTATATGTATATGAAACATTTTATGTGTGTGTTAATTAATTAATTTAACGGATTTGGAGTCATTTACAGCAACTACATTTTTTAAGTGTATATCTGGTTCACAAAGACTAACGCAGTGTACTCTTTTTAATGAATAATTATGAAAGATGCTCAGTTGCAATTGTAAAACAATTTTTTCATCCATTAGAAATTGCAAATATTCATTGCTAATTCCTTTGTTTCGTTTTTACAGAGAACATGAAAATACAGGACTTGGTGGAATCGGAACAAGGTAAGTGAGCATGTACAACCTTACGTATTTAGATACTCGAATAAGTTGATGTAAGCAAATAAGATGATTTAACATCAGCACATTTTGTCGCATAAGACACTCAGATATCGATGGGAATTTGTCTATTTATGATAAGATTGCGGAGAATGTGTTTGGTTCATTTCTGGAACTCCTAAATATAGGTTTTGATCCACGACAAAGTAATTTTCAGGTTTAGCTAAATCATGCTCTTCACTTTTGTCTTTAATGTGTGATTCCTAGAATTTAACAACGTACTTTACAATTGCTGTTCGCTAAAATTAAATTTGCCATCATGCAAATACTTTTTATTATTTTCATGCTGTCCCTATTTGTCCTCATCACTAAAACCCAGAGCTGGAAGCTGGATGGCTCGCACTTAACATGGGTCAAATTTAGTTTGATGTGATTATTTGCGTAGTACAACATTAGCTTCTAGAGAATTTCCGAAGACATAATAGACATAATTTTTTGGTACGGTTATTCAATAGCTGGTGAGCCAGAGCGCTCACTTCAATGAATTAGATTCGTGCTTTTCTTTATGTGCTGTATACTCTCTGAGCAACTATTTTGTAACTGACACAAATAGCTGCACAGGATGGCTTCTGGCAGTTGCTTGCCCTCGATAGTAGCAATCCTCAGTGTACTAATTTCCTATTTTTTTATTAGGCCTTGTTTGGAAAATGCCATATGGCAAAGCAATGATTCTCTCTCTTTGCTCTTTGTGCGATTTTAAGAACACGACAACCCGAGGAATCTTCCAATTAATCGAAGCCTGTCTTTGTTATTTTTCAATTGATGCTCATCGGCCAGATTATAAACAGAGGAAAACAGAGTGAACATGTTGTTTTCTTAAAATCTTATTCTCCAAATTTTGGTACCAACTATTTTTGAAATTTTTTCGTTGGGTAGCCTTTGATGAGCTACTTGGTAAAGTATATTGATTGATGTTTAATTTCCATGTTGTTCTGGTGCTGTGTTTTATGTTGGACTATTACAGAAACTGCCACGATTTTTCTCTTCGCTTTTTCGAAAGGGCGCTAGGAGTTCTTGCATGCATCGGTCATTTTTTCTGAGAACGAGCGTCTGCTGATCATTTTCCGGTATTTTTCTAGAAAGTCTTTAGAGTTGTACGTTCTCTTGAGAGCCTTGCGTACCAGTTTAACAAAGTACCTATACCTTATCAGACTATGAAGGCTTTCACGGCCGGTTAAATCACATTTAGGAATGTTTTCCGGGCTTTGAAGCCGTGTTCTCACGTCCGACTAAGAGTGAGTCGGAAAGCACGGGAGATCACTTCGCCCACTGCCTCATCGCCTTTGATAATCTCCACCGCAGTTGTGGACGAAACGTCAGGAAGAAATTCCCATAGACCACGGCTTTAAAGCCCGGAAAACATTCCTAAATGTACCTATACCTTATTTCGTCTGGTATGACTTTAGCGGTAATTTTCAAACTTTTTTCCAGAATAGTTTCACTTTACATTTCTGAGAGTAAACCACTCCACTAAATGGAACTACGATTGGCTTGCCAGCTGTCGCTATTCGGCACTATTTGACTATTATGTTATTCTATTATTATTCTTTTATGTCGATGGTTCTCAACCACTGGGCCGCGACACTTTGATATGCCTTGAGATTCTTAAAGATTTTTGTAGGCATTATAGTGATCTTTGTAACAAGTTAAGTTTGATACTAAGTAACATTTTAACACGTATTTCAATCATATTAATTTTTTTGCTCTAGATCGAAATCGACTGAACATACTGGCCTTAATTTAACATTGAACCAATTATTTTATTTTACCCCTCTGCACTATCGACGATAAAATTCTAACATCGTGTCTAATGATCCATTTCATTAAACATTTTTGAAGACAATTGCTTACGTTTACGTTAAGTCCATATAACCGTTTTCAGATAACTATGATGAAGATATTGAGGAAGAAGAGGAAGGACCAAGATACAATGAAAGCAATTTTCAGTTCAACGATTTTGCTAAAAGGTAGATAGATATTATTGAATTCTATTTTCGAATTATAAACTATGTGCGTTTTGTTATGCAGGCTGCCCCATCCAAAAATCGTCAGGGCTTGTGGATTGGCATTAAAAACTTTCGTTGATAATTCCATCCACACTAATCATTGCATTGTCAAACTTCTTCATAGAATAGCGTTTGATTGCAAAATGTATGTGATGGTGTTTCAGTTGAGCATTTTTAGATCGTTTCATGAGATCATTAAAATGAAAGAACTTCCGCAACATAAGGTAGGCAATTATTAGTTCTTACAGTAGAGGTTGCTTGAGCTAGTTGTGATATTAGCATTAAATTGCAAAGTTGATTTAAGTATACTTTGAAGGGGATATATACTTTGAAGGGGATATACATATATATCGATCAATGATCTTTTTTGCAATAGCAATAATAATGATGTGAATGAAATAATATGTGAATTCTTTCATTAACATTTGAAATTAGAATTTTGTTTTTTATTTTTATAAATGTACAAGCCGTGCTCCAATCAGTGACTGCTTGATGTTTCATACGGAGTTCCAATGTAATGTAATCGCAACGTTTGGTTGAAAAGCCGCCAAGAATGAAAACTTGTACGCCACTGGGAAAATTTGATTAACTATTTGAAAGCACATACTGCAAATGGCGAAAAACCTTTGTTCAGAAGCTCTAATTTCACTCTATTAGGGAACTATTACATTTTATTTTGAATTGTTTTTAACTAAAAAATCCAAGGCCTTTCAATTATTCCCTACGAATTAATAATATTTGAATTGGAGTGGAGTTCAAGGTCAAATAATGGTCCATTATATTTTATCGTGTTGGATCACAATATTTATCGAAGCTTGGTGAAATTCGAAAATTTCTTTCTGACACAAAAATAATTCTTATTTAGGACCGAATTGTTGAAGAATATTTCAGATTAGGGTTTTAGGCTATTTGGGCTGAACATCCCAACGATTTGAATTATACCGTTGGGTTGTCGGGCTCGAGAAGATAAATGTGGAAATATTTATTTTATTATGTCGAGCCAAAGAAATATTTTACTGCCTCTGTTTAGATTTGGAAGGTCTGAAAAAGAAATCCAGTCTGGTTTTTACTTGGACAGCAGTGATAATTAAATTTGGGACCTGAGACAAAATATTTCTTCTATAACGAAGAAGCTTAAGCTCAAAAATGAATCGGCATTGTAAAGTAAAATAAATGAAAAATGTATGCTTGGGAATAAATCCCAAAGCACCAACTCTTAAACTTTTCTGTGCATACTAATAGTATAAAATAAGTTTCAAAGTTTATAGGTTTTTATTTAGTATCTCATACAACGTTTGTAAACTTGTACAGTTTTTTAACTCACCGATTCAATTTGAATTCCATTTCAAGCGTCATTTAGTGCAGTTCTTTTGCGGTTAATGCGTGTTTTTGCAGAAAATTAGTGCTTGATGTAAAATGTCTACAAAGTAGCAAATTAAACAATACAGAATTGGTGGAAGTTCCGCGTGTTTTCAGTTGTACAAAAAAAACGATATTATAAAATATAAACACATCCGCATATGTCAAAAAACGTTTTTGAATTTTTCGATTATAGTTTATTTACAGAGGGGTCTCACAAAAATGAAGTTTTTGGTTTTGCAGTCGTAAATATTTGTCTCTTCAGCCGATTTTCAAAACATTGAGCTCATATTGAAGCAACAACAAACAAAGTGAACTTCACTTTGTTTGAACATCTTCCAGAATTCTGATTTACGTAATTTTTTTTGCAACCCTGTATACGTAATATTTGTCTTAAATTGCTTATGAAGTTTGAACTTCAACATGAGCTCGAGATCGTGGAAATAGGACCAAGAACAGAAAAGTTATCGCTGAAACACCAAAAATTTGATTTTTTGAGACCACCCTGTAAATAGAAAAGACTTTTTCCCGCTACCTATTTGGTTTACATTTAAACTTTTGGTGTTGAGATGTGAGATGGTGAGAGAAAACAGTTATTTGTCTACTTAGGAGCATGCGGAACTTTGCGAAATTTCGCATTTTTTTACTTGCCGTCCTGTAGAAAATTTATCTGAGGTGCTTAATTTTTACCAAAAGATCCACTAATGAGAAATAAATCGCGCTCAATAATGCTTCAAACAGAAGCCAAATCTCTCGAAGCAATCAGCATTCATCCAGTTTCAGACTTACGGCAAATTTGGCTGTGTACCGTTCATTTTCTTGAACAGTTTATGTGAAAATTTACATCAGTTCTTCTATATGTTTTCAGTACTTCCGGTGTTTCAGACTAATTGCGTTTTTTTACTGAAATTAAACGAAAACAATGAAAATTAAAGGATAGTGCAATTTTACATTCAATCGGAGGATCACATACGAGAATCTGAGTAGAATGCAATGAAATGTAATAAATCAAAATGAAGAAGAGAAAATAATTGAGTGGGAACTTGCTTTAGAGTCTTAAAAACTTAATAGCGCGTTATTTTATATTTTAATATACTGCGTTTGTATAAGTTTTGACAGTCTGAATTTTGCAGATTATCATCAAGCTTTGTGCCTAATATTTATAACCAATAAACCAATCATAATCGAAAAACGAATATTTTACTGTCTTTAAAATAATTCGACCGGATGGGAAATCTTTAAATTTCCATCGCAGATCACACTCAAGAAATTCCCAACAGAGTAGAATGTCCCGCTGTAGAGAAATGTCTTGAATTTTCGCTTAAATTTTCAATTTGTTGGACTTCTGTGAAAATGTCACGCTTATACGAAATCTGATTATTCATGGATTGAGAGCAGTATTCCGCACACTGACGAAACTATGGTGTGATAATGTCAAAATTAATTGCCGAAAATGTTTCCAGTAATGGATTATGAAATAGTGCAAGGCGACAAACTGGGATATTGTTATGAAATGTTCTGACCCATTTTCAAGTATTTCTTTATTAATAAACAATTTTTCGAAAACATATACTTTGTCACATTTTAATGCCCCGCAAAGTTTGTCGGTATGTTGATGGAACGTCCGGTGGAAGCTTTTGTTCTTTTAGTTCTAAACAGGTTGCCCGTACGATAGTTGATTCGAATGCAAACCGAACAAGGAATTAATAAGCAAATTTTTTTACAATTCCAAATTTTTTAAACGCCTTGGCGTAATACTTACTGATTACAATACCTTTATATCAATATTAAGCACGTCATATTACATCAGTTAAATAACCATGAATTTTGAGCAAAACATTCAATAAATTCTTTATGGAGACTATTAAGTTTGACCGTTTTCAAACCCCATCAACGAAATGTTCGACAGTCATTTTACCGTAGGATCGGAATGCTTCCACTTAGCAAAACTGACTAAAACTATTTCAGGAATTGGTGAAGTTTGCAACTTACATCATCAGACAATTCGTAAAAGTGGCCGAAGTCAACAAAAAAGTTTTTATGGAAGTACTATTTTGGAAATCGATCGGCGAATGCTATGAAATCGAACATGGATATACGGAGTCACATGGAAAGTGAGTACAGACCACAGATATTTTATTGGATTTTGATACATGCTCTGTTCAGTTTAAGCCTTAGTCCAAATTAGAATTTTGAGTCGTATCCTAAATGAAGACTATAAAAGTAAAATGTAATATTATATCGTTCTGAATTGCTTTATTTCTGTCACGCTGCAACGTGTATTACAGTTTTACCTGAACGGGTGTTTTAGAAAGTTTCAGCGAACTTAAATAAGTCAACGAACTTTAATGTACGGAGTTTGCTATACTCTTCACTTTACCTTTCCTGTTAATATGCTTCTGCCATGGCATAGATCAGAAAATATCCTCATAGCACATCAGGCCAACTTTATTTTATACAAAATATTCCGATAAAGCCATAAAACTTTCATAATAAAAAACAGAAAAAGTACAAACGATCGTTTATAATGTAGGAAGTAAATCTGGGCTTTGCTTTTCTACGCGATAAACTTTTCTAAGGATTGGCCCGAAACCTTTATGGCCGCTAACTTTATTCTTTGGTGAAAATGGAGAAATTGGTTTTCGTTTCATACGTTGTGTGGCATTTTACTTTTTATAGTGTTGAGGATATTGAGCTATTTTAATACAATGGTTTAGTAAGCTAGTCCGGACTTAAAACAATTATTAATATCTTTGAGTATGTGCAGGAAATCATTGCAAAAAGTTTGGTCCGAAGAGGAAGAAGACGAAGTGAGGCGACTTTTTATGGAACATCAGCAATCTGGTAATGAGCAAGGTAAGCTCCCATATGTGAAAGTTTTGATTGTTTTATTAAACTAAATTGGCGTTGCCGGTAACTATCGTCAAAAGGGCACAATTTACAGGTTTATTAGGGAATACCTCGAATTTATTTAAACATAAATCAATTTAAATGACTGGGGATGTGACATTTAATTTTTACATACAGGGTGATACAAAATTGGTGTCGTGCGTTTCAAGGTGTTATAAGGTTCACTTGAAGAGTACGAGAAAAATATTGAACCATTTATCCTCGAGAATGTCTAGAATATATTAGCAAATTGAAAATCGAATTTCAACTTATAGCATTCATTTTTCGGGAACTGATCTGGAAAATCTTTATCGCTTTCCCTAAAATAAAACTGTACTTTTAAATAGAACTTAATGCTACGTTACAACGACCTTTTCATAAATTGGGGAGCAAAGTGTGACAAAGTGCGAAATAGCTTTTGTCGATCAGTTGAATGTGTAAATTAAAATTAAATTTTCTTCTCCAATAACGAAAAATAATGATCTGGAAATTTTTCTTTGATGTTCATATCAATTAAAATTAAAGTTTTTTTTATTATATTTGTATACGTATACAGATACATTCGTCCATCCATCGTTAGATACATTCAACTAAGTTTATGTTACAGGTCGCACCAACAGTCCTATAATAATGTATGTCCCCTTTAAAATGACTCATTTGATTAAAAAAACGTTCAGCTTGTTTATTGCGATACAATTACATTAGATTTTTTGGTTTGACTAATTTTAGTTCTTAATTATTAAACTATTAATTAAATTTTAAAATTAAATTATTAAAGGAGCATGCGAAGAAAGTTGCCCATTGTACTAGTTAGGTAACATGGTCGCTCAGATAAGGTAATGATTTACAACTTTATTGTTTGTAGACGTCGTCGATTGGATTACTGCAAATATTATTGACCAAACTAAATCGCGAAGGCAAATACTGAAAAAGCTGAAGGACCTAATGCTGCTGGTGGACTACAAAGGCAGGAAGAAATCCGCAAAGTCAAAATCTAGTAATTGGACAACTGAAGAAGAAGAAAACTTAGAGGAACTATTTGAACAATTTAAAGGCAGTGGTGGTAAGCGAAGAGAATGGTGTAAATATAATTGGAAAGAGCGGTTGTTTATCAAAATCTAATGTTTGAGTTATTTATACATTTCTGGACAACCCCATAGGATGAACAATCATGAAAGATCTTCCTAGATCTTTTATTCCTACCAAGTGACGATAATTAGCTAATATCCAACGCTTTTAAGTTGACTTAAAATCCCCATAATGCATGTCAACAAGTGCTGGTTCTTCTTCTTATACATGCAACTCTGTTAGAATCAGTTATAATGTGAAGCGCAGTCTTCCATAAAATAATTTTTGGCTGAATGACAATCAAGTTTTATGAAGTACAAATTAATTATACTCCCCCTGGCCCTTACATATATTTTCCTAGTTCTTTAACTATAATCACTCGTTCGAAATTGTATTTGCCTGAAAATGTTTAATTAGTTTCTTTACACTTTACAGATCCCATGGCAAACATTTTGGAAAACTTGGAGGTTTCAAGACCGAAAAACCGAGTGATAGAAAAGCTGCTTGTCATGGGCTTAATTCGAGACAAAAAGGAAGTTAATAAGAAAAAGGCGAATCGAGGAAGAAAACGTAAGTGGTTACTGTTTTCTTTATTTGACGTCGGTTTTTCGTTTCATTTTTTTAACTTTGTTGATTAATCGTGTCCAACTGCAGTTTACATGTATTTAATTTCTAAAGTGTTTGGTTTCACCCGATTTAATTTCGTTGGTTGATAGTGGTGGAACTATAAAAAAGTAATAAGTCTACTCAAATGCACTAGTTTTGCAATTTTACTTTGGAATATTTTAAATTTAATATTTCAAAATGGCATTTTCTAAATATTTCGAATGTTCGCTGAAGAATCAATTATGGAATAACATCAAATTTTTTTAGTTGCCTACATTTGATATAAGCTGTCAGCATTGTCTCAAAAAACACCCGAACGAATTCAAAAAAACATGGTTATTCGTGATCATTTTAACGGCTTATTTATTGATTTAGCGTTTGGTCATTGATTTGCAACCTATTCAAAGAACACTTGAGGAGCAGCTTGTGTTTAAAATGAGAGAAAAATTATTGCGTTATTAAGATGAACCGCGCGATGACATAAACAGGACCGAATTCTTGCACTGAAAACTTGTCTCATTATTTTCTGTTGAATATGGTTCACTTTCCGTTTAATTTCTGTGGGTTTTTCAAATTTAATAAACATTTTGCGAATACCGAATATCTTTGCATTTCCATCAAAAAACAAAGCAGCTGCTGCGAGATCTTTTACTAATAAAAGTCGGGGAAAATACTGTACTTGTAGCAATCCCAGATTCCTAAAATAAATATCTTGACATTTACTTAAGATATATTATTTGTTTGAAGTAGATGAGAGACGTGTTTTCGGAAGTTTTACCATAATAAAACTGGGGAATTGAAGGAAGTTTTGGCGTAATCTATAAGAGCCCTAGCCTTTTTTCATTTTACCTCGTCGAGCACGCACGCCGACAAAGAGCTTTTTCCACCATCATAAAAAATCACTGCTCTGCGAACGAGTCGCGGCTAAATTGAAAGCGAGAATAACGTGCAATATCGACAAAAATTCGAATAATATATATTTGGTTTTATTCTTTTGGCTGCCGGCTTTCCGATGAACACCGAGAATGGTAAAATAAAACTTTCCCGAAGCCGAGATCTTTTATCTTCTAACGTCTAGAATTTCATTATCGATATGGTTTTTTCGCATTTTATATCTTATGCATGTCGAACCTTTCGGTACAAACTAAATTAAAGAACGGAGTAAATTTTTGAAAAGGAAAGCAAACTTACGATATTTAAACGAACAGAACCAAATGGAATTTAAGAATTAACAAGTTAGTTTAAAAATTTAAGCATACTAAAACGAATACATTTTATGAACTAATTTTTTTTATATGCAAGGAAGAAGGTAAGAAACCTGGTACGATGCGAAATTATGTTAATATACTTTTATCGGGAACATATAATTTATTAAGATTATACAGGGTGTTCCGTAAATATGTTAAAATATGTTAACAGCGTGTTCTTCTAGTTATTTTAGAAGGGGTCTTCCTGAGATTTTTTTTAATTTGAGGTTTCGTTGTTGAGATATTTGATTTCCAACGTGGCTGAAAACGTTAGTTTTCGTTGTTTTCTTTGAAACGGTTAAACATAGAAATTTCAATTTTGGTATACATTATAAGCTAATTGAGTGCCATTTTACGATAGTGTTTCGTGGTTCAGTTTGATTTTATACAGGGTAGAAATGTGTAACCTCTACTTTTGTTTTTTTGAGAACTTTTTTGTGTGCATTTAAACTTTCCTCGACATAATTTTTTTTTATTACTACAAGTTATTTACGAACTTTTAATTACTACCAGTTATTTACAAACTTTAGTTGCACTAGTTTGCTCGCAAAAAAATAAAATCGTCTTCTTTGCCGTTCTCAAAATGTGTAAGTAATTAAGTAATTTTTTTAAAATCTGATAACGTTTTCATATAATAATTTTGGTAAGCATTATTAGTTGATTACTAACAACCTAAATTATTTTTCTAAATTGTTTATTTTGGTTCAGATTATAATTATTAACTTTGAATAAATTTTACTTAAGTAATAACAAGGTAACAATAGGCGCAACGATATAAACAAACAACATTAAATTTAAATAGCCATTCTAATGTTGACTTAGCAGCTGCTAAAATTGGTCACCTTGACATTCTTGGCATAATCGCAGTATTTTAATGAAATTAAAATTTACAGACCGTAAAGTTTGCACTGAAATATGAAATATTCTTTTCGGAAGTTGTTCGATTGTATTAACTTCTGTTGAATATACCGTATTTTTTAAATGGTCCCAGAAGTAAAAATCAAGCACGTTTAGATCGGGAAATGTGGGAGGCGAGTTTATAGGAGCTTCCTGAGCTCTCCCAATTCAACGGCTTGGAAAGTTTTGATCAAGCCGAAACGATTTAATTTTTATGCGGGGAACATAGTGCCCTTAGGAAAAGACAATGACAGATCAAAAAGTTGATAAACAACTTGTAGTAATTAAAAAAATTATGCTTATAAAAGTTGAGCACAAGAAAAAGTTATGAACAAAGCCTAAGTAGGGGTTCCACATTTCTACCCTGTATAACAGTAAGCTGAACTACAAAACACTACCATAGAATGGCACTCAATTAGCTTATAATGTATACCAAAATTGAAGTTTCTATGTTTAACCGTTTTAAATAAAAAAGATTAAAAAAAATTCATTATTACATCTAAATTGAATTGCTTCAGTAAAAACGTCTCTATCGTTTGCCTGTTTCAAGGCAGTTAGTGAAATTTCTTCTATTCTGGAGTTGGTCATACCTTTAAATACATTTTTCAGACTTTGAGCCGAATAATTGTAATATCATTGGAAAAGTCTAAATTTAACCACGAAAAGACTAATTAAAATGTAGGAATAGTATTTGTCTGCGAGTCAAATGATTATACAAATATTTTTTGTCTGATTATTTTTTCATTATATACAAATTGTACATACTTTCCTGACTGTGTTTCAATTCCAAATCAAAATAAATTCCTGGGCTTCAGTCATTTATTGTCTATTTATTGATTTGGAATTATATACAAATTTTTTTGAAATACATATTAGGTTCGTTGTAGAATATAAATATTATGAAGTTTTTGACTTCACTAAAATAGCAAAATATAACGAACAATTCAACTATCCAATACAATTTTTCAGGTGCAATTAAAAAATTATTTGGGGTGTTTCAATCTGTTGAAAAAAATGTTTAAAGACAAGTTTCTAGATCCCAACAGACGTGACGCCTAATACTTTGATTTTAAAAAGTATGTGGATAGATATTGCGGAAAAATGGTGATGTTAAATTGGAAATCGACGTTTAAGTTCAGTTGGTTGTTTTTTCGTCTTAGCAGTCAAGTGTGGTTGAACAGTTTTTGGTGAAATTTTATTCATTTAGGCTTTATAGGCATAATTGCACTTAAGGTCTTAACTGATTGCTTTGTCCTCAATTAAGTCATATCAACTAGTCCATTGATTTGTAATATCAAATCAGTCATTATGGCCGGTCGTTCTTAATGCGGATAAGGCGGTTCCGTGCAAACTGTGTTGGTCCGAGATCGTGCGGAAAACAGCGAATGATCATGGATAAAGACAAGTCGAATGATCCAATTTCATTGCAACGTACTTGAGCTCGTCCACTATCATTGCGAACTATACACAGCAAATGGAATGAATTTGTTAGCAAGTTCGCACTGTTTATGACTGAATAGCGGAGATTTGGTTGTTGCACACCGACGAGAAATTTATGCTGTAAAAACTAATAAATCTTGTAAATGAAAGAAAGGCTTTCTTGGGGGATTGTTTGATCACTTGGTTATTATTAATTTTACGAGAAAAAATGTTCTTGCATTGCTATTGTAGACAAAAATAGAAAAAAACAAGTAGCAGCAAATTGCGATTGAGATGATTTGTTTGTAATGTTCAACAGCATACATTTGTGCGGATAAGGCATAATAAAACATAAAATGTATTTGAACGTCATCTATTGTACTTAAAGTAATCATTTATTTCAAGAACTTATGTGTTATACAATTCTTGAGATGAAAAATACATTTCATTTTTTTCTCTGACGTTATAAGCTGAACTGAACCCTCAGTTTTCACCCAGGGATTCAAATCGGACCGTTCTCGAATGTGTTTCGTCAGATATTTGTTCCGTACAAACTGTGCTGCTCTTTCTCTTTACCAATTATAATGTTTTGCAACAGGCATATGCATTTAATAAGTTTACCGACAGATTAAGGATCTACTTCAGTTGATTTTTGCAGCTATTTGCTATTCATAATTCCGACTGCACATTCAACAACATGCCTTGCTCGACACAAACGCTCTTAAACATTACTTCGACAGGCCCAAGTTTTGATGCTGGGAAAGGTCTCAATAAATACGTTTTAAGTGGTTAAGCTTCATCTCAGCTACTCAATAGCTTCTTATTTTTAACTTTAATTGTCGTCTGACAAGATAACAGGTTTCCAAAAGAAAATCATCCACTACTGTTAACACTTGTATAATGACGTTGACTAAATTTGTTTATTTGATACATAACGTAACTACACATGACTGATCAATTCGTATGAAAAAAAATTCCAGTGGATGAGACCCACATATGCGAAATCTAACGAAATCATTCGTTCGATTTCGGACAAACGCAGTTCGCACGAAACAGCATCCAAAGAACTACCGTTTTAAATCCGGAAATTTATAGTTTGCCTGCCGCAAAAAAGAACTCTTGCTTGTCTGCACTTGGCAAGTGAACTACTGTCCAGTGGCTTTCATTTATGGTATGTTCGTTGAGATATTATCAAATATCGTAAATGGGCTTGCGTAATTTTAACTGCGCATAATATTTAAAACCTTTGTATATTTTAATCTGTTTTTCCATACTTTTCTATTTGTGCCCGGACATTTCTCAGCAGTAAAACTGCTTGAATTATAAACATTACTTTTGTATTTTAGTAGTAACTTTAAAGTGCTCTTCTGTAAACAGTCCGTTGTTAGTTTGGCCGTTCCAGATCAGAGAATTTACGACGTACATATATTTTATGTAAAATAGCTTAATAATGACAAAATGTTCAACATTTTCAATGTTTGGGTGTGTTCCATTCCAAAAACTTTTCAAGGAACACTTGCTAGCAAATGGTAAAAATGTGCAGATGCTCATAAGATTGAAGATTGACGTGGGCATTTTTTAGCGTAATAAATCGTATTGTAACATTTTATCCACATTCATAGTAAATTGACTTTAATCATTCTGCCCCATTATCCAGTCGCTTTTGTGCACGTTGCTTGTTTAAACATAGAAAAGCTTACCAGCAATTGTGAACGTAAAATATTAGCCTAAAATGTAACGTATGATTTTGTATCCGAGATAGCTTCTGAAAGTGATATATGCATGTATCTATTTAAACAAGCCGTTTCATATGGGAATTACGTGTCTCGGTATTCAACACGACTAAAATTTCGGTTCACGCAAGACTTCATCGCTTTGAGTTGTGCTTTATTGAATTGCTAGTTAGCTGGTGCTGGATATATTTCATATGTTACTGAAGATAATCAGATTCGAGCTTGTCTGCGATAATTAGTTTTAGCACTAATTTCACATGAGATCTCGCATATGTCTACCACAATTCAACAAATTTATGACCGCTAATGTTTGATACATTGATGCATGGAATACCCACAAGTTTCCCTCAGTGGGAAAATGTTGAATGTAAATTTATGTGTATGAATGTAGTCATGAAACAGTTTTTGTTCTGCGAAGAGAGTGTTGAAGGGTGATAATATTTACGAGGTGACAGAACAAGCACCTCATTCACTATCACAAACGGAAATTCTTTAAATGCGCGAATAATTGAACGTTTGTCCGTTTGATTTTATTATGTTGTTTCAAAAAAAAACTATGTGAATTTCCATAATTTGACATATAATAGAATTTCTCGGCAATTGAATATTTTTTAAATGTAAATGTTGTTTCCCCATATATATTATTTGTTTGCTGTGGTAAGTACCTGTTTGCATTTTTAACAAATGGTGGTGCTTATTGTTGAATGAACATCCAAATTAATCCACACACACAATTAGACAATTACTCCAACTCATTGTGGAACAAAACAAAAACGGTACTGCTAGAGGTGGCATCACAAACTAAAGTCACAGCCAAACAAAAGGAAAAAGCATGAGTCGCAGAGAAAACCTGGAAGAAAGTTGATGCGCGCAAATAACTCAAGGCCACGCTCCTGCACACGTAATAGGATAGAGAACAGTGTAACGGACTCAATCAACAGATCAAGCGCCACTGTAAAAACGACAAAAGCAAGTACCTAAACGACATGCGAAGACGAATTAACCAATCTTATACGAGTCGAACACACAAGCAACAAAGTAGGCCTGCATGTAAAGAGAAATAACACCAAAATATTGCTAATTTATCGCCAAAATAATAGCAGATATATTGGTACTGAAATCTCGAGTAAGGACGGATCCAGCGAGGAGGTAAAGAGGAGAAGCCCAGAATAGGAAAATAATCAATGACCAAACTAACGAAAGTATGGAAAAGCCATCACATATCCCTTAACACCAAAGGGAGATTGGTCAAGAGCTTGTTTTTTTCAGTCTTTCTCCAGGGTAATTCAAAATTGGCGTCATTCCTCTGGGGGTGTTGTCTGGGGGTGTCTTGGGGGTGTCTTGGGGGTACAGACAAAAATAGTAAAAAAATTAAATGTTATTAAAAACTCAGATATTTGCGAAAAAAACTAGATCAGAAGGATGGCAACAATGTTTTTCAAGGTAATCTCCCTAATTAACATTACGTAAATACCTATTCTTTCGTAATTATTAAAAACTCCGGTAACCATCGATAAATATGAAGCAAAGGAAATAAAAGAGACAATAACATGCGTTGAGGTTAGGATAACGGTGTCACCTTGCGGTCAGTGCTGTGACAAAACAGCCCCCCGAGTGCTGCCATCTTTTTGGGGCAAATGAGTGATATACCTAAATCGGTCACAAATGTCATTCAAAACCGCCTGTTAAAGGTTATGTATCATTGATCAATATTATTGACCAAATAAAATACAATTCTGTTGTTAAAACCCAAGAAGTATTCCCAAGGGCAAGAAGTCCTGGCCGTTTTACTCCAAAAATCTTTGTGTCCCAATCACTTTGAGTCTGGGCTCGTATTTTGAGCAGCTTCTCGTGTTCGGTTAATTAACCGTAGCTCAATTTGAATCGGTGTTTGGAAGATCAGAGATTTAATGTGTTCTAGTGTCCTGTGCATATTACATTCATGGTAGGAATGTAGGCCCTTTCTCGGGGGAGTTAGCGGAACATTTAAGTATCCGGTGTTTGAGAAAGTGCAGTTGTTGTGCAATGCTTCAAGTGCTCCTGGAAAGATCAGCTGCAATAATCTCCAATACCTGTTCCTCTAGGTCTGGAAACCGAGTACCTTTAGTTTGTCCACTATCTGCGTCCATTTCGGCGCACTCGTCTAGTGTGTAGCTCTTTGCTAGTGTAAGTTTTTACAGCTTCTGCTATGTTGCTTTGGCATTTTCCCCTAACTAGTCGCATATTCGCAAATTCTCTGTTGGTTTACATTTTGTGAAAGGAGCTTGAAAATAAGCCACATTTTGACAAATGCTTGTCATTATTGACAAAGGCTGTCTACCTGTCAACTATCTATTAATGACAAAAAATATCATTGCCATGCTTAATAACAAAGTTGAAATTCGATCTTCAACTGTTAATATCATCTTGATATTTGAAGTGGGCCCCTATATACCCTTAAAAGGAATTACGTCAATTTTGAATCACCCTGTATATGGATCAAAATGCTGGCGTTTGAAAAAGACGGATAAGCAGAAGATTTCGAAAAGTTTTCTTGGCACAGAATGTTGAGAGTGTCTTGGACTGAGACAAGAACTAACTAATCTATTCTGGACCAACTCAGAATTAAAAAGAGATTTAGCATTGTGTCGGAGAAAATAACTAAATTCTTTGGACGTGTGGTTAAAAGTAATGATCTTGAGAGTGTTTCAGGCAAAATATCAAGAGGAAGGTCGTCTCCAAGATACATGGATGTTATAACCGGTCTAACCGGCACGAACCTTACCCAAACATTCAAAATGGCAGAAGATAGACAGGAGTGGAAAGCCATCACAGAAAATACATGAACTCATGATCCTCGAAACCAAGCAAACGACTAAGAAGAAGAGTGCTTATTATGAGCTTTATTCGCTGTTTTTTCGCATTCAGTTGGATGTTATAAATTAATCTCTCCTTTCAAAACCGCTCGGCATGCATCAATATGGCAATATTACTTTGGCGGTTATCAACTTCCTCAACTATCAATTTAATTTATTGGATAATATCGATTACCAAGAAGCCAAGAAAAAGAAGATATTACATCACCTTGAATCCATAAATGAAGAAGACCAAAAAAGAATTCTTTCTCTGAGTAATATTATATTTTAAAAATAAATATCCACCTAATTAGCAAAAATTACCTTTAACTAGTTTTGACGAACTGAAAAATAATTATCTTTTATATATCGATTTTCATTCAATATGTTATTGACTGTTACAAGCTTACATGACACATTGAGTAAAGTCCGCAACTTAAAAAATCTAACTTTTAGTTTTCTGTTCATTTTACGTTATGATACGTAATAGTGTAACACTAATAAATTTAGTAATATCTCAGTTACATGTTTCTTTTCGTGTTCAGAATAAAGTCAGTTTATTATGTTGCCAATTTAGTTGTAAATTTTTAATGGTTATCGTAGTCAATCGCCACCAAATTTTCCAAAACGAATTGTCGAAAATAATGTTGAAGGATGGTATCATATTTTTAATGAAAACCTAAGTTTTACTCTTATTACATCTTTCAATTTGAAAGTGAATATTCACACAAACTTTATTTTGCAAAATCAATCCAAGACTTAACTTACGCAACTGGAATATTATGTACAAAACTACGTTTGTTTACATTGATAAGCCACTTCGCCTCGGGTTCACGTAATTGATGTACTAGCCACCGAAGGAAACTGCTGTATAGGGACAATCAAGTAAATTTTGTTTGTGAGCCATGATTGCGTTCATTATATTGAAATCGGATAGTTTAACGGTCTATGCATTAAGGGTTCCTAGGTATTAAACAAAAGGTCTGATGCGTTAGGTTCCCAGAATTAGAGGTCGACCTTTTCCGAGAAAATTCAATTATAAAACCAATTGCTTTAATTTAATAATCGATCTCAATCATCTTCAATTATATCACGTTCGAAATTATTGCTGTCTCTTTTTCGGGTAGAATTATCACAGCACAGTGGTTTGTTTCCTCATGTATCATTTTCGCGTTTCACAGTTAGGTATTTTGGATACGGGCGTTGCATATTAATCTCTTCATTTAAAAATGAGGGCACCACACACGGGCGATCGTTCAAAAGCAAACCGCTCGAAATATAGCGCTCAGTTATCAATGCCAAATGTAATGAATAATTTCGCACCATTACCATATGACTGACCGACCGAGCATGAAAGGGATGTGGAGGACCCTCAAGAAAAATTGTGTGTGGGCCCTCTGCTCCCTTTTGCTGGAAATAAATTACGCACAAGGCGTCTCGTTGTAGACCGACAGCCCCTTGTTCCTTTGCAAGGGGAAAAATCTCTCCTAGATGTAATTTATAAGTTATAAATGATTAAGTGCCTCCTTTGATTTCGGATAGGAAAATAGAACCTAAAAAATAATTCGAATTTTAATTTATAATTAGTGATAAAATATGGAAGACATAATCAGTTGTGCTAGGTATTTGGTTTTGCTTTACACTGCAATTTATCACATTACAAAGACAGCGAATGAATTTGAAGTAAGTGGGAAGTTGCGCAAAAACAGAATAGGGCTAGTTTATTAACATAATATAAAACAATCAAAATTTTACCTGCTGATAAAGGTAATGCGACCGTTATTATGGATTATAATATTTATGATCAAAAAATTAATGAACTTTTAAATGACAAAAGTTATTCAAAATTAAACAAAAATCCAACAGAACGTTTTGAAAGACAAATTTATAATACTTTAAAAAAATTTAAACATGAATTTACAGATTACGTTAGATCAAAATTAACACCACATAATAGTAAAATACCACATTTTTACGGAGTTCCAAAAATTCATAAAGTTAATATTCCTTTACGACCAATAGTTAGTAGTATAAATTCACCTACACATCCCTTAGCCAAATATCTTTTAAACATTTTAAATCCCCTAATAAATAACACAACTTCCTATATTAAAA
>NW_026017110.1:40727726-40730529 GCF_020466585.1 Dendroctonus ponderosae | reverse complement strand
TTCTGTTAGAATCGCTGAAAACTGTTTTCCAAAATTCGCAGCGGGTAGTGTACAGCATCGATTTCTGTGGAACCCAGTAGCTGTCAAAACTGTCACATTTTTACGAATGGTTATGTTCATCAGAAAATAATATTTAATTTGTTTTTGCTAGTTGAAATGCTGCTATTTGATTTTATATCTCTTATTACTGCTTTTAATACTGATATGTTGGCTAAATATACATTTTTAAGCGGAGGGGTAATAAAATGTAGGCGCAATTTGTAACTCTTTTCTGTCATATTTGCTGTAGTTATTATTGCCGAAAATGATCAAAATAACATATCTATTTAATTTCAAGCTAGTTCGAATAACTGATTCAAAAGAAATTACCGATGTTGAATATTTTTACACATGACCATGCCAAACGTAAACGGAGAATATATTTTAAGTTCACAAATTTAAATTGGCTACGCAAAAGCAAATGCGACATGAAGCACTAAACCCCCGTTATCAATTAAATTTGAAAATGCATTTTCAGTAATTTTACGGTATGAGCAACGAAATTCCTGCACTGGCCAATTTGTTGATTACCTCTCGAAATTAGCTCGTTTTGTGAAAATATCTGCTTTGCAAATGTATTGTTTGAATCCGGACTTCGAATGGTGGGATGAAAGTTGAAAATAAACCCTGTCATCAATTAATGGCTACAACTTTTCATTCCTACCACGCAACTTAACTATATAAATTCCGGGTAAGCCAGATGAAATAATTACTAATTTCAGGTCAGTGTACTGATATGGGTTAGATAGAGGAAGGATGAATTTAAACAGATTTAAATCAAATGGACAGAATGTGGGGTATACTTTATCAGTATATTCTTGAATGATTTCAATTCTGGTTGTTCCTAAATGAGGGTTGTTTAGGATTGCATCTGCTTTTATTTTACTTTTCGGCATTTCACTGTCGGCATGTTAGAATTTGATTTCTATCAGAAAATGATTTGTTCCTTTTTCACTTTGTAGATTTACTTTTGTAGTCATATGCCAGATTCGAAATTCGTGGTTTGAATTGTAACAATTTTGTTTGGACTGGGGACATTTCTTCTCACTATATTTCAGTAAATATAATCCAGTCTCTTCATGTGCGTAATGATTTTATGATTTACACTTATGGCAGAGATATGTTTTCCAGTAGCAAATATTTCTGTAACAATTTCTACTCGTTATGAAGGAGTTATTTAGCTTGTAACGACTTGATCGAAAACAAATAAAAATGTCTTCAAACATAATGGCAGAGTTAACAAATCAATAGTTTTGTAGGTTGCAACAATGTTAATTAATTATCCTTAGCCAAATTTCCTTTAATTTAAGTACCCATTTGCGTTCCCTAAATTTTCCACTAACGCGAAGGAAAGTGAAGCCTCTTTAAAGTCTAAAATCTGTAACAGTATTTGACGTGCTTAAAGTTTGCCTTTCGTGGAAACGTGGGTTGTAGGTAAAATCTTAGACATGATAGGGGCCCGGAATATACCGGTGTATGGTTTATTTTTATTAAATTATTCTTAGAGGAAATTTAAAGTAGCTGAAGAAAGTCAGATTCTCTGCAACTGAGCAAAGAGCGTTGACTTTTAGAGTTACTGCGTATCAAGTAACAGTTGGAAGAAAAGGCACATCTTTTCTGTTCCGTCAACTTTTCTCACTGGAAATTTTTTCTCTAACATCAAGCTATCTTATAAGATCCAAACCTTCAGCAAGCAATGAAAACTGAGGCTATACATTTAATGAAGTTTCTAACTTGCTGTGTTAAATTCTGCAGTTTTGTGTAAACTAAAATCACGCAATGAGACCATGCAACCATTTGCATCATTATTTTAAAGGCAATTGAAAAAGTAAATTTTGAAACATTTAATATCTCCTATCATATAAATTATATTTTTTTAACACATTTATTTTTAATTGTTCCGGTTTCCATTGTTGATTCAGGGATGAATCACGTGCATTTACGTAATGTTAATGCGAAAGATACCATTTGCAGGTGCGATCAGTTGCGTTGTTCTGCGAATATCTCCATTTTTCTGACAAATGTTTTTTTGTACTATTCTTTCTCTATTCCATGAACGCGCTAGGCAACTTTACAGCAAACTTGATGTTGTATTTCTCATTTTTTTTACTGGACTTCCACTGTTGAAGATGGAAGCAAAACTTCTGAACTGACGGGTAAGAACAGCTGACTTGATGCAGCTCTTCCTACATACAGGGTGATTCAAAATTGGCGTAATTGCTTTTAAGGGGTGATAGATGCTCCCGTGGGGAGTACGAAACAAACGTAGAACTTTTTTTTTTCGAAAATTTCTAGAAGATATTAACAGTTGAAGATCGAATTTCAACTTTGTTATTAAGCATTATTTTGAAATGGTTCCATGTTTAATTGGTAGCATATTCAAATACTCAAGCATCCAAAAAAAAAGAATTACGATCTTTGCTTCAAATTACGAAAATTTTTGATACCAAAAAAGTTCTCTTCTACTATTTTTGGATGAAAAGGCACAGCGGCAATCATGTTTTTTGTCATTAACAGATAGTTACAGGTAGTTAACAATAATTTGTCAAACTGTGACTTACTTTGAATTTCCTTTCACGAATTTGCGGATACGCGATTAGTTCAGGGGAAATGCTACAGTAGCATGGCAGAAGCTGAAAGAACTCACGCCAACAAATATATAGTGGCCGATAGATGTTCGGGTTCCAAGCACAGAGGAACACGTATTGGACATAACCGAATCAGGGCCTTCCAGGGGCACTCAGAGCACAATAACTGACACTTT
>NW_026017110.1:40722565-40727565 GCF_020466585.1 Dendroctonus ponderosae | reverse complement strand
CGAAGCCACAGGTATTTGCGCAATGTTAATTAAGCAGATTACCTTGAAAACATTGCTGCCGTATTTCTGATATATTTTTTTGCAAATTTCTCAGTTTTTAATAAGAATTAATTTATTTTATTATTTTTTCTGTACTCCTATAACAGCGCCAGACCACACCTCCAGAGGAATGACGCCAATTTTGAATAACCCTGTATGTAGCGGGGGATTTTTCTTACGATTCGTTGTTAAATAAAGGAAAAAGGTGTTGATGAAAAAAACGCCAGAGTGGCAAATCGGATATGTAAAAGCCCTCGTTGGTCTTAGAGATGACAGGTGCTTAAATGTATTTCAATTATATTTTGATTACAGGTTAATAGTTAGTTAGTAGTTAAACATTTCTTGTTACAATGCCTGCACTAATTATTTAGGTTTTTTTATTTTCTCTTTACATTATCTGGATCAGTTAGATCGGCTGAAGCTTTGTTAGGTATATTAAAATACAGTTTGTCGTTTGCAAATTGGTTGGTATAATTGCTTATATATTCGTTTTAAAATTTATTCCGTCTGGGGGTGAAAAGATTGGAAGAAATTTGATTAGTTTGTAAAAATATCTGGAATTAATCTTTTAACGCGAAAGTGCGTGTCACATAGACGCGAAGGAAAACGGATGTATCGATATCGAGAGGAAATGTAATATGAGGGGTTTAAGCTGCACTCAGTATTTGGATATACAGGAGGCTCGGGTAACGAGAGCGAAGGACGAGCGAGGGTCGCCATAGTCACAGAGCAAATATGAGTTGTTAAATATAAAACACAATTTGTTTCTTACAAAAATTATTTAAAATGAAAATAGAAAACGCAAATTTATTGATATTACTGAAATATGCAATCTGACGCTTGCTTCCAGTATAAAGCAAATCGATTTAAAAAAAAATGGCAAATAAACACGCTCAATACAAGTCTACTGATTCATTGAACTAGGACTCATATCGAGATTTGTTCTCGGTACAAAAGATTCCATTTAAAATCCAGTAATGGCAAAGATGCAACTAATTTAAGTTAATTTTCAGTCTTTTTTGACAATTGCTAAACAAGAAGTTCTGTATATCGAGTCCAATTAGTCAATCAGTCCAAAGTGTATCCCTTCGAATAGATTCGATTTTTACATTGGAGATATGATTAATCTTCCTATTACGTTCACAATTCTATTATTTCATTCACTAGTCACATCCGCTCATAAGTTATAAGATCTAATCTGCGTTGTTTATAATTATTAAGATTTAGAGTTTATAAATAAGTTTTGAGTTAAAAAGCATTCTTGTAGATATTCCCAATATTACTTCTCTACTAGATTGCAGCACTGATTTCTTCAAAAGGTAAATTTAGTGGTTGTCAGTTTATAACTTTTGATAACGATTAATGTATGCATTGGTACTCAAGAAGACTAATTATCAAACATTTTTAAGTTCACATTTTCAAATTTTAATAAGGAAAATATATGTATACTCCAATAGAAAAATGTCTGTATGAATTTTCAGAAAAAAATTCGAAAAACGAATGATTCTTAAAGTGAGCAATTTATTAATTGAAATGTTTCAGCTAACCGTATGGTAACTTATCTCTCAAATTTTTTACTTCATACCAAACTTACAATTATTTCTTCTGAAGCCAATATGTCTTTTTATATAAACATTGTTTTTATATTCTCTTGAACTTTCCAAGTGAGCTCTACTAACCCCGTAATAGTATAATTCACCCCATTTATCATGAAACTTTTGATAAGTAAAGTTAATTTAGGTTTGATGAACAAACCTAAACCAGCATTTAAAAGTATAGTTACTATTTTATTCTTGTTGTCTTGGTGTCAAATGTAACGGCAGTTCAAAACAACCACACAATACCGTTCTTTTACAGCTCGGGCATTTGCCGACGCCACAGATTGCAAAGTGCATGCTACAATGATTGCGATTATCCAGCCAGCAAAATTTGTGCGATTGGCGAGGTCCATATGCCGAGCCCTGGGAATTCACTCGTTCTATTAAACAGAAAAACACAGTTAAGTGCTATGCCGTGAATGAAACTTTGCTGTCACAGTGCTTTGAATTCGACTGGATTTTCGTGTTTGATGTGATGAGATAACAATTCCAATTTCAGAATTGAACTAGAAAATTCAAATTGGAACGATATTTTATTCCCTAATCGATATAGAGATAATAGATAATAATGCTGATTGTACACGATTAACGTTTTTTTTTAAATAAATTAAATAATTGATTTATATTCCATGAGGTATCATATCCATTTTTCTCGAAATCGTCTAGTAACTGTCAGTACGTAGCTGCTACTTTCACTTTCAGAAGAGCTTGATCAAAATACATTCTTTTATAAGACAGTCTTAGTCGGAAAGCACGGGAGATCACTTCGCCCACTGCCTCATCGCCTTTGATAATGTCCACCGCAGTTGTGGACGAAACGTCAGGAAGAAATTCCCATAGATCACGGCTTCAAAGCCCGGAAAACATTCCTAAATGTGAAATTGTTATCATAACCTCGAATTGATGTGTAAATTACACAAACAAAATTAACATTTCAGTCTTTAACTACAAACAAGTTAGTGCCTGTGTAATCATCTTATTATGCACCCTTATCGCAGCGTCTGGTATTCGGTTATTTAACTGCTGGTCAATTTGTACTGGGGTTCAGTAAGCCATTGGTTTAATGTGTCCTCGTGCTGTGCGTATCTTACATACGTGATAGGTATCTAGCCCTTCCTCGGTATTTATTGGGTGCCTAGGAAAGTGTCAGTTGTTGTGCAGTGCTCTGAGTGTCCAATACTTGTGTCAAATATGTCCAATGCTTGTTCCTCTGTGTCTGGAACCTGAACATCTATTGTCATTGACTATCTTCCTGGAGCCAATGTCAGTGAATCTAGTCCTTTGTTGGCGTGAGTTCTTACAGCTGCTGTTATGTTACTGTGGCATTTCCCCAGAACCAATCGTATATCCGCAAATTCGGGAAAGGAGCAGTAATTCAGTGCGTGCCTTCAAACATTACATGCTCCATAATTTATTTATAACAGGACTTCACATAACAGTATAGTTACTTTTTAAATAACTTCGTAGGTATGAAAACCTGACTTGACGACTGCTTTTATAAAAACCTTTTTGACATTCTTTTACATTAAAGAAAAGTTCCGAGCAGAAATGTGTCAGGTTGATAAAACAACGCCCGAGACGTAGCCCTTTTCTTACTTGATATGGAGTGTGGCTTGAGACCCGACTTTAACACAACACACAGGAACATGCATGTGATGCATATCCCACATTCTCCATATTTCAAGTTTTGAATAGTATAATTTAAACACTATGCTCAAATAACACAATGACATCAGATACATCTGAGATTAACATATTTCTGAACAAACGTCTGGATGAATGCGAAGTGTTTCATTAAAATTTATTGAAAATATAAATTTTTTAAACGGAAAATTTACGAGCATATTATCAAACTTTATGGGTCCTGATTCAATTGTAAAGTTGCAATTGCATCTTCAAAAGCTAATATCTTCATGAAATAAAATCATCTTCAAAATGATTTTCTTTTCGTGCTTTCCAAGTAGTCCCCAATAACTCTTTAACTGCAATAACATTTTCAAGCACATTGTTTATCTTCTAATATACAGATCCATTCGCTTTTGAGTCCCACTTAAATGGACTCACATAACATGGCCTCACATAACATGGCCTCACATAACATGGCCTCACATAACATGGCAAGAAAACTGCTACCTAGTACGTAAAGTGCCACAAATAAACAGCTGATTTGGAACACTTTTGCAAAGATTTATGTCATCCAACTGTTTCAAGATCCGATTTTGTTATAATGGGATAGCAATTATGATTCAAGTTCGCTGGTAACAAAAAAAGAACGTTAAATGTAAATCCGCATTTAGGTAAGTGCTGGAGGTATGATAAACGGTTATTTTTCTGTAACAGGTTAGAACGTTTCATCTTCACCTTGGTAATAAGTTTCGAAATGCTGTTCCAAAAGGAACAAGTTAATTTTTCAATTTTTTATTAAAAATGCACAATGATGATGATGATAGTAGAAATAGTGATGATATATAATGATTTACTTCATTAAAAACACAATTCTTAACATTAGTAAACTTAAAATAAAATATTCTAAAATCAAAAACAAAACAGGGGTCAGAAGTAACTACTTAAAGATCCAAAAACTGATATAAAAAATCGGGTTTTTGGTATTGAAGTGTGTAATTAACGGTCTTTTTCAAGCATTCAAAGGTACATTTACCCAAGCGCTTTCGATACAAAGTGAACAACTTACTCGTCAATCAATGCACAATTGATACCCCTGTGAGCATCCTCAACTCCATAAGTTAAAATAAAATAACAGCACGAACAGACTAAAAGAGTTTAAAAGTGTATAAAATAGATGGTTATATAATAAAATATATTAAATTTATTTAAAAATTAATTAACATTTAAGAATAAACGAAGACGCGAACCACTTTTTCAGGTTTATAAGACGGTTTCAAAAACAACCGTTTAAATCGGCAAACTGCTGTAGCTGGATAGATCGCTCGACGGTGTCGCATCGCTTCTGTGCTGCTGCGAAATGTCAACCACTTTTTCCCTTTGGTGAAAGTTGAACAATATCGCGGACGCAGAGCGAGTTTTCTGGAAATCGAAAAGCTCCAATCCATTGAGGAACTGTTGTTGCCTTGCTGTTCATCGATCATCGAAAAATAGAACCCAAATTGTCTATTTTCGCGAGATAGTTGTTGACTGGTTCAGACACCCATCGCTGGATCTTCAAGAACGTCTGATAGAAAGGACATGGTCCGGATCTTCCTAGTAGTTATGTAAGTGCAATTTTCAATAATTGTTAATGTCTGTTCAAGACCTTTTAAACTCTTTGACTGAGTTATCGATAAACCCTTTAACCGACTCTGACTCCACTTCCATTCCTAGTGAAGTGTCAACAAATAAGAATTT
>NW_026017110.1:40711270-40721566 GCF_020466585.1 Dendroctonus ponderosae | reverse complement strand
CATCCTTAAACTGAAGCAACCATGAAGTTGAATCTTCGAGGGGAGGAGTTATGTGACGCTTAAACCTCTAAACTGCCCGGACTATCATAATTTAAAGCTAACTTGCATTTTGTAACTTATATATACTTGGTAAACGCATAATTACAGTTAGTCAGAGTAGTCAGAGTAGTCAGAGAAGTCAGAGAAGTCAGAGTAGTCAGAGTAGTCAGAGAAATCAGAGCTAAAAGAAGTATTGTATTTGTGAAAATAAAGTTTTTAAAAAAGAAAATTCAAAAGTCCAAAATATAACTTATGTATAATAAATGTGAATAGCAGTCAAGATATGAAAAATATTTTTTAAGGGGCTTTGATCTCATTGTGGCAATATTGCGTATACCAGGTTGCTATTTCTTCAACAACCGCATGAATGAATATCTTTCGAAAAATCTTGCTTTGAACATAATAAACCCTTTGTAGCCAATACATTATTAACATCCGCAACGCTGTTTACGGCACATGTATCAAATGTCGGCAAAAAGTTTGCCATAATACACTAAGGATCGACTTTGATTTACGACATTAATATCTGCCGATCTCCGCTTTTATGTTTTCGGTTAAAGAAGATGTATACGTCCGTATAAAGCTGTTTCAGCACACATTGATGCAGGATTGGTTGGGCTATCGGGATATTTTGTCCGTTTTTGACCAGTCGTGCCTATCTAATTGACTGTCTAAGTCTGAGCTGGCAATTTATGAAATTGTTTGCAGATTATTTTATTGATTTATATTTGAGGATTATGCTTTTGGCGAGCAGGGTTCTTTTAGCCATTAAAGCTATGCTCCCATTTTGGCGGATTTATTCAAAGACATTCATGATTATACAGGGTGATTCGAAATTGGCGTCATTCCTCTGGAGGTGTTGTTTGGCGCTGTTATACGAGTACAGAAAAAATAGTAAAATAAATTAAGCTTAATTATAGCTTTGTAGGAATTTACAAAACTTTTTTCGGAGTCGAATTCGGGACAAAACAAAAATAATTTTATCCGGTTTTTCCCCGAAAACTATTAAGGTTTTCGCAAAAACCGAGCACAAAACTGAAAGTGTTAAATCAAAAAACGCAAAAAATATAATTTTCTGATTATTTTCTTCTCTTCTGACAATAATGGGGTTTTTGCAGCCAAAAATGACAACAATTATTTTGCTATAAAAGTCGCCTCATTCGTCGGTTTGCAGGAAACTTTAGAAAACTTTTTACAGCTTCGAATTTGGCCGAAAAATCAAATCATTTTATACAGTTTTTTACCAAAAGTAATTAAAATTATTTTGAAATAACGGCCAGAGAGCAAAAGTTTCCAATAAAATTACTTGGAAAATTCGTCACCCTCATCGCTCTGAAGATTTTTCTAGTTTCTTTCAGGTCATTCCAGTTTGAGCAAAGTTTCTAATAAGCAATTCTTTCTACGCAAAAAACGTAGTGTTTTTAGTTTTACTTAAAATATTGACAATCCTCAGGTAATTTCTCTAAAAATTATAAAATAAATTTTACTATATAATTTTCACAAAAACACTCGGCTCCTGAATAGCGTTGTAATTTTTTTCTGGAACCTTTTGCAGCTTCGAATTTTCGACAAAACCCTAATAATTTTCCTGGATTTTTTTCCAAAAATATTTTCCCGGACAGAACAAGTGAAAGGTTATAATCAATTATTCGGAAAACTCGTCACTTTTGTCGCTGTGAATAATTTGGTTTATTTACATTCTGGTTTCTTCACTTTTAGGTCAATATTTCTAAACAAAACCCTCTCTAAACAGAACAACGCTTTTTTCCTAACGTTTTACTGTAAAATACTTGCAAACTGAGAGTCTTTTATGCAAAAAAGTTAAAAGATAGATTTTACAAGAAAAGTCGTCTACAGTTTGGTCTTCTTTATCGTCTTTTTCGAATATCCGTTTTACCCTTAAATTTGGGGCAGAATCGAAAAAAAGATATCTTGTTTTTTTCGACAGCATTTATGTTTTCTCAAAAAAATACCAGAAAAAGCAAAAGCAAAAAATCAATATTTGGAAAACGCGTCATCCTCATCGCTCTGAAAATGTTTTAAGTTTCTGCAAATTCTCCGGTTTTTCCCGTTTTGGACCAAGTTTCAACCAATCGTTTCGTCGATCGTCGTGCAAGTTTCTGTAGGTTCTATTGACTATTAACTAACCTTAATTTCCAAATATTCGTACGAGATGCGTCCAGATTTAGATAATCTAGAAGGGAAGGAGTGTAACACTTGTTCAGAGCTTTGGTTGCTCGATTGATATTTTCTGACTTAAGCAGATGGTTAATATGTCAAGCTTTTAAAATTGTCCATTCATAAGAATGAAATATTGGTTCATTCTAAAAATTGCAAAATATTGTTCCAAACAAAGCTGAAACCTGAACTTCAATTCTCTTTGAACGTGTTATATTTATAGAAGGCAATTTATTAGTTCTACATAATCCTAGCACATTGATTTTTTAAGATTAATTTTGGTAATGACGTTCGTATTGTTTCTTTTACTCGACAGTCGATTTCATGTGTCATGTGATTTTTGTTCCCTTTGTCCAGCCGTTTTGTGTGGATTTTTAATACAGCTCAATCGGAAAATGCGTGCTAATGGATGGAGTGTCCACTATATATACGTTAAAATGTTCACGGGAGCTTTCATGTTGAATTCTATAGCTTTGTACTTCAAAAGAATTTACGGAATATATTGTCAACATTCAAAAGAGAGGGTGGGATATATTCACTGAGTCTGTTTGAAAATGCAGGCTTCCAAGATCAGATGTTATAAAAGAACAACTTGGATACGTCTCTTTTAAATTTTATGCAAATCTTTTTCCCAGTTTTCTTTATCCTTCCGCTGTTTTCGAAGGACTGCAATGATATTGTTTATTTTTCATTATAATTTGCGAGTTACTAAAACGCTTATCCATTATCCATTGCCAATTAAACATTTGATTGCAAAGTTCCGATAGAGGAATAGAACATCTGTTTGTATTTCAGGGCTGTTGTGATTGCAGATATCTAATTTTCCTTAATATCATTTCAAGACACTTCATGTAGATATTTTTCGATATGCATATACACACACACTTGTTCAACTCCAAGCTTACGGTTTGCTAAAATGTGTAAATAAATAATGTGTTTAAACCACGCTGATATACCACTCTTTCGTGTAATATTTCCTACTTTTCCTGGCACACAATGTTAGTTATTCATCAGTTCAACAAAGGTGATCAGATTGATTGATATAAATGCTTCAATATCCGACAAATAATAATATTTGGGATATGATTTCGAAGCCCTCAATTTAGTTTAACATGGACAATAATCAAAACTAATAATCCACGTTCTAGAAATTAAAAATATATATATTACTTTGGTAATTGCTGAACTAGGGGTACACGTATTACAGGGTTATTACAAAGCTTTAACTCAATAATCATTTAAAAATAAAATACTCTTTTTAATCTGGTCAATTGCTGAACAAAATAGACATTTTTTGAACTGGATAAATTCTGTTAGCTGATAGCGATTTGATTTCCGTTTGAAGCATTATTTAGTACAATTCCTTTTCGGTTAGTGAGTGCTTTTGCAAAATATTGGAGGTTCAGATAAAGCTTCTACGGGATGGTAAATGAATCAATACAAATTTGATGAAAGTTTCACATGCCCTCAGTTATTACCTGATCCTCAGATGATGACTATATTTCTCGAATCATATTTTTGAATTTTTCGACCGCTTCGTACAGTTACAGAGTGGACTCGAACAAAATACTTTTTGCTCTTGCAGTGATACGTTTTTGTCTCTAGAACCGATTTTCTAAATCTAGGGCTTTTTTGAAAGCCTGCTAGAATCACAGATTTCCGGGATTATTTTGATTGAAGCTTTAGTTTTAACAGGAGCTCAAGATCGTGAAAATCGATCCAAGAGTAGTAAACCTATTGCTGCAAAGCCAAGAAGTTGATTTTTTGGAGTAATTAGGAGAGATGGACGAAAAATTCACAAACAGTTTTGAGCTATTTGGTTGATATTTAAACTTTTGACGTTGAGATCCAAAAAAACCATTTGATGTTAGGATCCAATTTTGCCATTTTGGTTCAACTACGAGCAACAAAATAATTTTTGTTCAACAAGGACCATTCCGCACTCTCCACAATATTTCATTTTCTTAGCGGCCTCCCTGTAAAAAAATTATCTGAGATGTTTAATTTTTATCAAAACTTTGACTAACAAAAAACAAATGGAGCTCGATAAGGCATAAACCAAATCGCTTAAAGCAATCATAATTTATTTACTTCCAAAGTTAGAGCAAATTTGGCTGTGTAACGTTCATTTTGATCAGTTTATACAAATTGGGGCTGGTTAGTAAATATTAATTTATTTTCTTCCACCACTTTTACTTTGGTAATCAAATGTGGTTTTGAGATAAAAGGAATATTGAAAATAGTAAAATTTTATGTACACCTTCTGTGTCATAAATCATGTAACCACATCAAATCTATGAAGAGATTGGGCTTGCTTGTATAAAAACATTTTGACTTATTGAATTACCTCTAGAAATGCTTATCTATACCATGATATGGAGCAATAGTAGAGCATGTGAATCAATGTGTCGTTTTTTAAGTATGAGCGAGGAAAAACCATAGAATCATTTGCACTAGAATGAGGGTATCAGTGAGGTTGTATTTTTTGGTTAAATATATTCTTTTGGGTCTGTTGTTTTTAGGTTTGGTTGTATTGTATTATTTTTTTTATACTAGCTCTCTGTCAATAAAATATTGATATATTGCCATTTCTCCGTTTTCTAATTAAGTTTTGGAGGCTTTGCACGTATCCAGTGATTTGTTTGCACTTAATTATGAAAGTTTTTCTTTCTTAGTGTAAACATGCTCAGGCTTATAAAATACGGTAGTGACTATATGTATTTAGGATTCAGAATGTGCAATAATGACGAAATTCGAGGTAATAGTTAACGCTTAGTTGATGCTTTTAGAGCATGTGAAACCGCAAACAGAGCTAAGCGAACGGGCCATAGTAAATAATAATAATATATAAGATAAGATCGCTAGGGGTTGGGTTAAATTGCAATTACAGCTTGGGTTTTCCCAATTAACTTTCCAAACAAATGATTTATGGATGGGTGGATCAACAAAAATCAATATTTTATGAATTAGAAGGTATAATAAAATTTCATGTATTTTTTAGTACACCATGTTACCATTCTGTACTTTATTCCATATTACATGCAATCATATACCTACATTATTCATTATTTTTGGACTAGATGGGACTTAGCACTTGCATTGCCGTCTATATAATTATAATTTCTGGTATTGATATGCACGAAGGAGCGCAGTAATGGAAACAATTTAAATTTTGCATTCTCGGTGTAATTTTAAAAAATTGCTTGAACATTTCAATCCATTTGTCGTTGGGATAATTTTTAGGCTATTTGCAAGTCCGTATATTTAACCCTTTCAGCAGGTTGCTATTCACCCCTCCTGAAATCTTAACTATAAAATGTGCAACGTGACACCTTGTTTGGGTTAGTTAGTGTTAAGAAAAGCTCTTTCAAGTCAGTTTTTATCATGCCTGGCTCGATGCTTAATAAAAAGCGTCACTTTGAAAACACAGTAGTTAAACAACCGCTTGATGCAGCTGATGTAGCTGATATCAAAATCCATTTTATTAGCAATACATCATGAGCATGGGAAAGTATTTTTTTCTTAGAAAAAAATTAACGAAAAGTTTAAAGGCATGATTAGGGTTTGTAGCTGTCTAGTCACATGGAAGAATGAAATTTTTTGGTATTAGCTAAAAAAGTGCCAGCAAACGTTATTCTGAGCCTTTTACAGCCAAATAACGATATTATGCAGGAAAATATCTAGTACATTAATTTGAAAGGGGTATCCACTTAGATTCAAATGGTAAACTATTGGCATCGCAAACTCTTCTGACTTCGCTTACAAAAGTTGATAACTGGAGGTAGCCACAAATAGCTAACAAAGTCTGCAAAATGTGAAAAGCAACACACACCTGCAGTGCGAGAGGAAAATTCTGAAAGATTATTCGAATAAATGAAAGGGAAAGAGATCAAATAAATCGATATTTTATTACTGACATAAGGGGGTTGTCCCATTTAAGCGCTTGTAGTGTACCGAAAGTTATGGTCTTCTGTTCAGACAAGTAAATGTTCCCTATATCCATCTCGAGGAAAGAAAGTCCATGAAAAAGAAATTCGGTTCAAATGTTATTCATTAAAACTGTGTTTAGTCTTAATGAATATGTTAATAAAAACCTTATAAGCAATAATTACGCAACTAGTGCAATCCTTTTTAGGATATTTACTGCATTGGCATTTGTACGTGTACCTACTAATGTATATACAGGGTGTCCGTGTTGTTTGGAGCTCAACCATAGGGATCTCTGGACCCACACTAGATACGAGATTGGTTAAGAGGGGGCAAAGTTGGGTAGTCTAGAGCTTTCTAAAATGCTCATTAAAAATTTTGAAATTTTCTGCTACTTCCGGAGATATCGGGAAAAAATCTAAATTCGAAAAAAGTGTTTAGTTTTTCCTTAGCTTATTTAACGCGGAGAGACAGAAGAGGAAAAGTTGCAATGATAGTGTTATACATTTTAAATTTTTTAGATTTTTATTGACATACTCATTAAGATTAAACACAATTTTAATGAATAAAATTTGAACCGAATTTATTTTTCATGGAGTTTCTTTCGTTGAAATTGCTAGAGGGACACCCTGTATATTATTTCCATTTTTTTTGTTGAATTGACAGTTGCCAATAGTTGCTAGGGTGAAATAAAGTAAAGTAAGTAGCAAAATACTAGTTTCGTGGTAATACTTCCATCAGTTATGATATAATATATTACCATATAATTACTACTCGTTTCCATCAGAGTTTTATATTTCAGTATTTGCCTTCTGAGCTTACGGTTCTCAAGTTAATTCCCTAGCCGACACTTACGCCTAAAATGAAAATTTGGAGAGCTTTCGGAATAATTTACCTATAAAAACCCGCGTGCCTTTATATTTCGGCATTCAGACAACACAATTTTCCGACCGCGGTGCGAGGGCCATTTGACAAGACATTTTAAGCCTCGAATGCAGACAGGGAAGACGTTTTGTTGCAGGGGGCTTTTGGCTAAATAGGTTCTCTGTAATGGCTCACATCAATTTTATCTCTGAAAGATCGGCTCGCGACCCACTGACGTTATAAAGTTGAGTATGTTTTACCAGCAAAATATTCCCGAATAAAGAAACAAGTACATATTATGCCTATTTTACATAAGTGGCCCAATCAAGTGGGCTAATGGTATGAAAAGCTTCTTGTTCTTTTCGTTTTCCTTTTCCGAGATCTTGCGATCTGTTAATTCTAAGCACGCTTATGCAGTATTTTCTGGGATGTTGATTGCTAGCTATCCTTCTAACTTTTAGGTGGTCTTCCCGCTGGTCTAGTACTTACTGGTTTTCCCTCCAACACGATACGCAGTAGACGGTTTTCGTCCATCCTCTTTACGTGACTGTGTCACTGTCTCTTTCTTTGTCTAGCCTTGGTATGAAAAGCTGTAATATTAAAATCGAAGTTTGGCTGAAATTGAAAATAAAGTTTGGGGTTTTAGCTCATCAGTCAGACTCGTATTTAAAGTGTTAATAGCTAGTTGAGATTAGTTTGGAGATTTATTTCGCAGCTAGTTTTAACACAATATATTTAGTGGTCGAAATTTCCAGTTTAGAAAACTCCCTCCACTAAACTAGATATAACTAACGAAACTTAATTGCAAGCTCATTTCACATATAAGTGCTATTTTTCCTAACATCATCATTAAATTCTGATTTATTTTCCTGACTGCGTGTACTTGTTATGATGTTCTTATCTTTCCTGGGTCTCAGTCAAAGTGTGAAGTAAAAATTTTGAATATCGTTTATTTCATTACTTTTCGGCGAGACTACAGCGCCATCATCAGATTTAAAATTTACACAAACCCATAATTGGTAAATACTAACGTTCTTTTAGGTCTTTGCCGGCTTGGAACCTTAAATAATGGTAATTGTGTTAGACAACGGTAGAACGTTAATATTTACGAATCATGAGCTTGTGTAAATTTTAAATATGATGATGGCGTGTGATGATTTTAGCTGTGTGACTTTCATAATTTATACTTGGTTTGGTTGTAGTTTGTGTAATAATAAATGTTGAAATATAGACAACTTTTTTCCATATTTTTTTCAGTATTTCAGAGCCGTTAGCGCAAGTTGAAATATGTCAACAAGATCGGCAGTGATTTTCTTTTTAATTTGGTCGGGCAGTTGAAGGTTCTATCTTCTTCATGTTCTCAAAACTTGTTTATTTAATAAATTTTAAGCGATTCAATGAAATATAACTACATTCTAACTAGAGGCGCAACACTCGTCGTAACCGTATGCTAGAGACATTTTGTATGAAGTGACTGAATGGAAATTATTACATTTGGAAAACAAGTTAGGATGAAGATGGTTCTTACAGAAAAACTTGCGTTTCTGAGACTATAGTGCACAATATCACGTATTTGAAATATACGGGGATTTATGAGTTAAATTAACTTGATACAATTCACTTTAACATTATTTTAATTTACTATCATATTATGCCTGACCAGTTCGAACGCTACTTGGTGTTAATTGATTCTACTTTTTTTACATTACTAAAATGGATTGTTTCGTTTCTCTCATTTTCCGATCGTTTTACGAAAATTCCGTTACATAAGTCTGAAATTGTTTTCTAATTAACAGTTTTTAAATTCAATGCTTCAAATATTTTTAAAGCGTGGGCCACTAGACCAAATCTGGGTAAAGCATTTTGTCACATTTCAGCTTGATAGTCTATGAGAAACTTTTTGACTCGAACGTTCACACACGTTGTATGGATTTGGTGCACTGAGAAATACATCATACAAACATTTAATATTCGAACGATTTTTCTATGTCCTACTTTAATTAATGAAGGGTAATGCTGGGTGTCAGTAATACCGGTGAATTCGAAAGTTAAAGTGCCCCAGAATTATTCGGTTACAAGTGGAGAAAGTGGAAAGTGTGACATACACTGTGAGTGAAAATTGGTGTCATTTTTTTTAGTGGTTATTCTTCTTCATCTTCTCTATGTGTATTGTTCTCTTAGAACGTTGGCAATCATTAGCGCTTTCTGTACTTTGTCTACCGTTTTTCTAAACAGACTTGTAGTAGTCTCACAATACCACTGTCGCAGAACACGTGCTTTATTTTTACAAATGATACTCTGGCCTGTTCAATTCGGACACGGACCTCCTGCATAGCATCGCAGTTTTCGCTGACCTGGTATCCAAGTATTTGCATCACCGAACACGTTCGATTTGCTGGCCCTGAAGTAAAACAACAACTACTGTAAAACAAATACAAAATAACAGTCAAAATTAGGCGCTCACCGTTAAAAAACGTAATTAGAATTGTCCTGCTTTGAGTAAAAAGGAAGCGTCAATAAAAACCCGCTTGACCGCTCTCCGAAAAGCACAACCCTCCAGCGCCCTGAAGCGATCGGGAAACTTATTATAGAGTCGTAGATTAAGTGAATTCCTCTTTGTAAACGCATCAAATTCGCGCTTCTGGTATGAACAGAATGCACTTGAGAGTGCATTGTGTAAAGTGACATATTGTTATGAATTTCAATTATGCAGCTATATACAGGGTGATTCAAAATTGGCATCATTCCTTTTAAGGGGTGATAGAGGCTCCCTTGGGGAGTACAAGAAAAATATTGAAATTTTTTTTTTCGAAAATTTCTAGAAGATATTAACAGTTGAAGATCGAATTTCAACTTTGTTATTAAGAATTATTTTGAAAAAATCACACGTTGGATTGGCAGCCTATTGGAATACTTAAGCAATCAAATTACCAAAATTTTTGATATCAAAAAAGTTCTCTTCTACAATTTTTTGATGAAAAGGCACAGCGGCAATGATGTTTTTTGCCATTAACAGATAGTTACAGGTGGACAGCCCTTGTCAATAATAACAATAATTTGTCAAACTGTGACTTACTTTGAATTTCCTTTCTCGAATTTGCTGATATGCGATTAGTTCAGGGGAAATGCTACAGTAACATAGCAGAAGCTGAAAGAACTCACGCCAACAAAGGGCGAGGAAAGTGGTTTAGGAAGATAGTGGACGACAATCGATGTTTGGGTTCCAGGCACAGAGGAACAAGTATTGGGCATAATCGAATCAGGGCCTTCCAGGGGCACTCAGAGCAC
>NW_026017110.1:40704936-40710271 GCF_020466585.1 Dendroctonus ponderosae | reverse complement strand
TAGCTCAAAGTTCGAAAGTCGGCCACACGATGCGACGAACCGTCCAGCCTCCAACGTTGGAAGGTGTTCGTAGCATCGTGTGGCGCCGGCATAACTTGGTAAATTATAGTTTATCAGACAGTTAGCTCTTGTACAAAATGACTAAGTTTAGCATCTGATTATAGAACATTGATAATGTTCAGTGATCATTTACAGTGATAGCTAATACACCAGAATACAACAAAATAACAGTGATATAATAATAAAAAAACTGGTTACATGCTCGTGGTCCTTCTAAGCAATGCAAGTGTTCTGACTGTCGAACCGAGTTCAGTACTGGTAATTTCGCCACTGCTTTCGATAGCGAAACACTTTTACCCATTACAAATTTTCTTTATTCCGTGTGGAAAGTAATAACTTTTGCCACGCACCCTGACAGCTTGACTTTGCCACTCACTGTCAGCTGACTGTTTTGACAACATTTTCAAAGTTTTTTTCAAAACCTTATACTTTGCCGGCTAGTTTCCACCGAGGATCAAAACAAATAGTATACGGTACGCGAGACTAAAGTTGCCCCAGTGAGCATTTTATTCCTATAAAGGAAATGTTACAAAGCCGACGTCGTTGTGAAGTCACGATTCCCTTATTGTCTCCAATTTCACACAAAATATTGAATGACGTCATGGTCAGTGCCATTGCTATTATACACTAGACATCAATTATGTGTACTTTTACACATTGTAGGCTTTAAATGGGTACCCAACGCATTGTTTCCTGAATCGAAGTAATCGACGACGAGGTTTAGGAATTGTGTTAAAACTAATTCCTTAACTGTAACTATGTTAACATAAGTCACTAATAGGAAACGGTGTGTGCAACAAGTTAAGAACTGTTTTCCTTCAATCACAATCTTTATTTGCGTATTTCGAAAAGAAGGAATCACTTTACTAGTACTACACTTAGTATATTTCAGAGATGCTGCAAAGGAAACTGTGTGACAAAGCAAGAGTCGTTTTGCCTAAATTACTGCACATTTACTCAACTAATAATATTTTTTTCTACTTCCCATCACAATAGATGCTTTGGCCAAACACTGCGTATATTTTGTTTACACTTTTTACCCAGTTTTGAGGGACCACGACAAACATTAACCACTTCACGAGTGTTGAAACCAGGGTGAATGAAGGCATAAAAGCCGTTATCCTAAAATCGTATAAATTTCAAAATTTGACTGAGAAGAAACAAAATAATATGTTTAGGCAATATGTATCGATGTAGTTTAAATATAAACAACAATTACAAATCAATAAAGCCATTAAACGTTTGTTTTCCTAGATGAAGACCACATAACATCGCCCCCATAGGTAAAGACTGAAATACTATAAACTTCCCCCTGGTGGTGGGATTGTTCTGTGAAGAAGGCAGAAGTTTTTTTAATTAACATAACCTCAAATCAACTTGCGCATGTTAGCTGAAATATTGGTCGTGACAAATGTGACTGCGACCACACAGTGTTCAATTTTAAAACACACACAGTTTCTATGTTGCGCTATAAAAAACATAAGGCATGATTATAGGGAATCTTGTATGCATCGGTTATTTTTCTTATTACTTATCGTTTCAGTATTTCATACCTACTCGAAACATGAAATCTGGATTTACGAAAAATTAATGGAAAATTTTCCAATTTCACACTAAATTGATATCAACTATGACTCACTAAAACACGGTGCCAGGTTTAATTTGATATTTTTGAAATTTGGTTTTTTATATATTTTTTTCTTCAAAAATATTATTCATGCACATTATATTTTTGAGGCCCCTTACGATATTATGAGTACAAAGATATACTTACTGCACGGAAAAGCTTTCACCTCAATTGAAACCTAGTTTGGTCAAGACGCAAACCAGAATTCATTATTATACTCGCATAATTTCATCGAACATATATTCACTATCTTCCAAACTCTCACATACTACCAAAATACAATAACAACAGAGATTAGTGCTATTCACTAATAAATAATAAAGTGGGGTTTATGTAGGAAATGTGTCTGAGTTGGACCATTATATAAAAAATTATATATCACACAACTTCAATCACAATTCTTAATTTCATCCTAAATTGTGCCGTGCCACGGTGCTTCACTTTCGTCGCATGCTGGTGGTCATGGAGAGGTTCTCGTTTCGATACCGTAGCTTCAAATAGGACAAGTTTTGCACACAGTAGCGAAAGTAATCCCTATTTGAGTCAAAAATTTGCTCACTGGGTGCATGACAATTTAAAGCACTGGCGGCACTCAACTTTCGTCTCTTGTAGCGAATTTTTACGGAAATTAGAGTACAAACCCATTGTTTTGATTTAGAAAAAATGGAAATTGCAAATTGTTCAAAATTGTTGATACTCTGAACGATCTATTTGTATACTTTCTGTAGTGTTGGTTCCATAACTAGTAGGACAACTAATCGGTCGGTACAATCGGTCCCTTTTAAAAATATTTTCTCATTGCAAGTTGTTTTGATGCTACGTTTTCGATAAGCCTTCACATGCGTGCTGATTTTGGTCTCGCAACAAATCATTTATCAATAATATTAAACATTTTGCATATATTGCAATCCTATTGCATACTACAATTTATTTCCGCATTATTTAGAAGGTAATATTTTAAATTAGTTTTATTTTGATGTAACATTTTGGACAATTTGCTTGTAACTATTAACGCGGCGCAGTTTATTTAATTCAATCATTTAAAACCCACCCTTGATGTATCCTCTGTTTTATTTCCTACCGTTCAGAGATTAAGTATTCTACAGACGTACTCCACAACTGGAAACCTTAAAAACCGTTATTAACGGCCTGCCAATCGTATCCAGTTTAATTAAAAAAGTGTTTTTGGAGGTTTACTTTAGTATCCACTTATTTTAATTAAACTAAGTACAATAGTGGAATCCACTTAAGACGCCTTGAGGTAATTTAACTTTGCAACTAGGAATTGAGTTCACAAAATATGCAGTGTCATGAAGGGAAAGATCTTTTTCTTCATCAGTATTCTCTTGCTTTGAAAAAAAAATATACTTCACTTTCCAAATATTAAATAGCTTATTTTGATAAAATAAATCAACATCTGTTTTCGTCAACTGTTATTTACGGAACACTTTGACTTGTGCTCTATTTGTCTTTTGTACGATCTGTCGCTGTCGACCTGCCTTAATGCAGAAAGGTCTCTCCCTAAGCTGTTTGGTCTTTTAAAGTATATGTTTATTTTTGTGATATGCGGGGTAATCGCCAGAATATGGGTTATGTCAATCCGTCTTGAGAAACTCGGGCAAACAAATAATATGTTCCTTCTCCAAAGAGCACAAACATCAGTTTTAGGTTTGCTGCTTGATAACCAGTTTTAGTTAATATTGGATAAAATTACTTTACATTTCAGTTGGTGGTACAGGTGTGCTTATTCAACATATTACTAGATAATGTTTGCCGTTAAGCAACTAGCAGATGCTTACAGCTGTTTAGTAAGCTGTTAGGGTAAGAGATAAGGTCAGACGTGCACAGCATTATTTATGATTTGTAAAATGATGTGAAATTGTCGCAGTTCGTCCGGGGTTAGATAGTTAGTAGATAGAAGATAAACTAAAAAATTTAACTCACTTATAAAATGTATAAATCTTTTTTTTATTATCTGGCCTCTGTATAGATTTGAAAGTTTCGAAAATAAATATTTAAATGTACAGTCGTCTGGTCAATTTTAAATGCAATAAATATAAGAGCGTCAGTGTAGGAATATCAGCGGCGGACATCTGCTTGTAGAATACCTAATAAGAAAGTATTTACCAATGTGCATAGTTATTTAACATACATATTTTCCGAAAGCTACTGCGGATAGACCCATAAAATAAAAACTCGATTTTGAGGAAGCGATTTGTAAAATGACCGAATACAGTTCCTCTTCTAGGATACGAAGACTTATCTAATTTTGTTCATGTTTGTCGATTGGAAGTGTGGAGAAAGCTTCCGCAATTTTCCTTTGTACACATATCACATACAATCGGTTCAAAAATTTCATACTGCAGATTATGTTACTCCGGATCACTTTTGGTTAACTTCACATCAACAGCTTTGTGGGCAAATTCTGTTAACAGATAAAACCACGTTTACCGAATATGGATTTACGAATGCCAGAAATTTCACATTCATCATTCATGGGCTTTCGAAGTTTTTTGTCACTGCAGAAACGCACTCAAAACCGCGTTGCGGTGAATAGTTGATGTGGTGTTCTTAATAATCTTCTTATTGGATTTTTTGAGTTTTTCTCGGATATAGAATTTCGGAAAGGGTTTCGGTATTCAATGACCCCTATTATTGAGGTGATATGACCTTTTTTAAACGAACCATTATTGAAAGCGGATAATCGTGGACTACCAATATAAAATATCACCAATCACTCAGTTGCTGATATGTTGAAGATTCTATACAAGTAGTTTTCTATTCTAGAGATTATATGCAACAAGTAGCAAAGTTTCTATGATTCCATGTCTACTTTCTTACATAAAGTGTATATTATATTGTAGCTCGTGTCCGGTGATCTTTGTAATCTTCGTCAGTCTTTCAGCGATTCAAAAGACATATTTACGTAATAACATTGACGTTATCTTAGATTCGTCAAGTTCGCCAATGGTCCCACTATAAAATTAGCAAATAAATACGAAAGTCCCTCTATAACTATACTCAACCGATACTTCGCCGAGAGTATAAAGTACTGTTTAAACAGGGTGATTCAAAATTGGCGTCATTCCTCTGGAGGTGTTGTCTGGCGCCGTTATAGGAGTACGGAAAAAATAGTAAAATAAATTAATTGTTATTAAAAACTGCGATATTTGCACAAAACTATATAACAAATATGGCAGCAATGTTTTTCAAGGTAATCTGCCTAATTAACATTGCGCAAATACCTGTGGCTTCGTAATTATTTAAAACTCCGGTAACCATGGAATTATACAGACTGACAATAACGACATGTTGACGAAATGTCAACCTGCTCTCATAACCTCGAATATGGGTGTTTGTAATTAAACCCTACAACATCTTTAGGGTTTTTGACCATTGAATGGTTAACTCCGAACAAGCTAGTGCCTGTGTAATCTCCTTATTATCCACTCAGCACTATCAAGCAGCTTCTCGTATTCAGTTAATTAACTCGGGCTCCATTTGTATCTCCTTGTGCTGTGTGTATCGTACAAACGTGGTAGGAATGTAGCCGGTATTTATTTGGTGCTTGGGAAAGTGTCAGTTATTGTGCTCTGAGTGCCCCTGGAAGGCCCTGATTCGATTATGCCCAATACTTGTTCCTCTGTG
>NW_026017110.1:40700902-40704845 GCF_020466585.1 Dendroctonus ponderosae | reverse complement strand
CTATGTTACTGTAGCATTTCCCCTGAACTAATCGCATATCAGCAAATTCGTGAAAAGAAATTCAAAGTAAGTCACAGTTTGACAAATTATTGTTAAGATTGACAAGATCTACCTGTAACTATCTGTTAATGACAAAAAACGTCATTGCCGCTGTGCCTTTTCATCAAAAAATTGTAGAAGAGAACTTTTTTGATATCAGAAATTTTCCTAATTTGAAGCAAAGATCGTAATTTTTCTTTTTGAATGCTTAAGTATTCTAATATGCTACCAATTAAACCATTTCAAAATAATGCTTAATAACAAAGTTGAAAGTCGATCTTCAACTGTTAATATCTTCTAGAAATTTTCGAAAAACAAATTTCAATATTTTTCTCGTACTCCCCAAGTGAGCCTCCATCACCCGTTAAAAGGAATGACGCCAATTTTGAATCACCCTGTATATCGTCTCTCTCGGTTGAAAACGATCTCGTACTTGGCGAAGCATGAGCTAGCTGAGTATCGACATGAGTATCGTTTATAAATACGGGCCTTAAACTCTCAGCCGTTGACTTGACAAACTGAATATTAATAACAAACATTATATTTTCCTGGATTTTTGGGAAACATTTAGTAAGTTATTGGGTATAGTCGAAATTTGGTCAGGTGCGTTTGATGCACACAATTTATTTATTGTTATAGTGCAAACAATTCACCTTAGGCCAAGTGTTTTATCAGCATTTTTTGTTTTTGACTGTAATTTGTATAACAGAGAACGTCTAATAAAGACTAAAATATTTCATGCATTCTTTACAAATTACTTCTTTAATTGAAATAATAATTTATTGGGATTAAGCGGTCATTGACACGTTGGGCTAACCGAACCCATGTAGAAGATAACTAAATAAGCGGTAGGTAAATGGCTCAGTTTGAGTTAATTGCGAAATAACGATAATAATTATTTAATAATTTGTCATTTGCAGACAGCTCAAAACCGCTCTGAATTACCAGCATCACGAATCATAGATCATCAATTTTACTAAAATTTAAAGGGCACTGGCTCAAATGTTTCATGTTAAAGATCCGAAGTGGCATATTAAACGGGCAATAAATTTGTGAAATCAGTGTTTCGTATAAGATAGCGCCCTTTTATAGTGTCCCTACAGTGTAATACAAAATGCCTTAGTGATGCGAACTTCCGTTATGAAAGTATTCCTTCTTGTACCCTATACTGTAATTTAAGGCAGAAAGAGTTAACCGAAATTTGGTTGTAAATGAGAAATGTTGTGAATTTATTGCAAGTAACTTTACTGCTTTAGAATGAAAGGGAAATCGAATTAGGTGATGTAGGTATGTCTTTGGTGACGTTATTTTTATAATTTGGCGCTTTAAAAATCAACAAAACACACCTTTAAATATGTTTTTATTTAATTGATAAAAATTACTAAAAATTTGAGAAGGAACATAAAATGAGAAAATTTGAGATGAATCAAAAATAAACTATCTTAATTTTCTTTATTACTGATGAATGGTTCTCAATTATGAAATTAAAAAAAAATATATTTTCCGAAAATTGGAACAATTATAAGGGTAAAGTTTCAATTTGAATTCAAAGTTTTTGGTTTTCCCAAAACAGTTATCTACGAAACAAACTTTTTTATTTAAAAAGGCATAAACTGTTTGATTTTGTGAGTTAGCCAATTTAAAATTGATGTCTTATTCATTCATAATCCAGAAGGATCCCTTGCCTGTGCTTGTCAAATTTATTCCGCAGCTTATTACACAGGGATGGGCTGAATCACATACAAAGGATTTAAGATTATGTCGTATATTTATATAGCGTGCATTAGACGTTATGCAAAATAAAATAAATTCGTCATATAAATCTGTCTCTAAAACTCTTCTTCGGGAAAAGAATAACCGCTTTAAAAAATTTGATTTTCCTGTAAACTACATACAGTAGGTAAATTTCTATCCAGCTTGCAGGAAAAAATCACACAATGTCAGCTACATGTAGCTCAAATATGTTTCTTGTTGGACATTGTTAATCGTAAAGCCGCTCTTCTTATAAACGACCACGCTGTGTTAGATTATGTCTTCGAATCCAAGAAATCGTGATTTACAATCTAAGACACAATCTGGATCCCTCGACTTGGACAATTTTGATCACTTAAAGCAACACTTTTTTGACGTAGGTGGTCAGAGACGAACAGGAACACCTCAAGTTGAAACTCGTATTTTAAACTCCATTGAGAATAATCCAAATCATAATATCAGATCAATAGTGCTCAGGAAAATGTTCTACACAGTTTAGTGCACAGGAACTTCATCCGTTTCATTATCCGACGGTTTACACTTTAAGTGAAGAAGATCCTTTCGCGCGTGTGCATAAATGTGAAAAAGAATCGTTGATCTCCATAATGCCGATACATATTTTCTAAGTTTACTATTCATCGACGAAGTGGGATTTAAGCATGACGGTTTAATGAATCTACATAATGATCATCAATGCGATTATGTGAATCATTATGCCACTGCAGAAAGTAAAAAAAGTTTCAGAATAAGTTCCCTATTAATGTCTCGTATAGTAGGAGACTATTTAATTGAGCCGTTTTTGGGCTTCTAGAGGCAGTAGTAAGGACAAGTGCCTATTCTTTTGCAAGATGTGCCCCTTCGAGTTAGAAATGTTCTGTGGTTATTACAAGATGGAGCTCCCCCACGTTATCGCGCAGCTGTTATGAGATTCTTGGATGAAACATATCTTGAAAATGGATACGACGGTGTGGCTTTGTAGAGTGTGCTCCCAGATGTCCTGATTTAAATCCCATGGATTTTTTTCTTTTGGGGCTATCTAAAATCGTTACTGGAGTTATACCACACGTCAGTACGCAACCCTCCAAAATTGATACACATAATTATTGACAAGTGTGAAGAAATTAAACAGAAGTATCGAATCTTTTATAAGGTTTGTAGCCATTTTCTGAGAAGGCTTAGTTTGTGAATTGAGGAGGATAGACAGCACTGAAAGTTTGCTGTGAACATTTAAAAAACTGTGTTACAAAACCCAATAATACTAACTACTTTAAGTATTTAATAAATAATAATCAATTCTCAGTGCTTTTGTTTAAATGACAATTTCTGTCAAAACCTTGGAAATAATTCATGTGCGTTACTACCGACGCCGTAAAGACAATTTTAAAAGTCGATTTTTTCGAAAACGGCTTGTTTAAGAAAGATCTGATAATTAAACCTTTTCTACGTAATTTTGAACGCTCTTTGGTTTTTCGAAATCCTTTACAACAAAAAAGTGGAAAATAAAAAATGTTCAAGTTTTTAAGTAAATTACAGGGGTTAAATGAACCCCTTAGAATTAACGGATAAATCAGAACGTTTCAACAATAATACATATGATCATAGGTAATAAGTGTGCCAAATTTTTAAACAATCGGGTAACCAACAAAAAGGCAATTAAAGAAAATTATTTTAAAAATCTAATTTTAACTTCCTGTACATGCGTTATTATTGAGTTTTCGCAAAAGTGTTTTAGGAACTTTGTCACACTCATTTTTGCTGTCGAGGTGCCTTGTTGTTGAAGTGTTGGTCGCATCTTTTTCAGGCACTCTGTGTATAATTGAACGCATCGATTGATTATATAGCATTTTTCATTAGAAACACCAATGGTCATCATGAAATATAAAAAAGTGGAATTTTAGTTTCTAATGACATTGGAAACGTCGATGTTATTTTCTTCGGGTCTGTTAAATTAAATTATTTTTCAAACGTCCAGTGTGTACTTGCATTTATAAACTTTGCAAGCGTACGAAAATAAAGCGAGTGGTTCCTGAAAATTCGACTTCTTTCAATACAACGGAAAGAAATAGTACATTTACATTACTAAGCTGCTTTCATGCCAGACTTGTTTATGCTACCTGTTAACCTACCAACTCAGCATGCTATTAGAAGTCTA
>NW_026017110.1:40604469-40699903 GCF_020466585.1 Dendroctonus ponderosae | reverse complement strand
GTATGATGATGTGGGATGCTTGTTGATGTACGTTTTATCAAATACGTAAAGAAATTGAAATCTTAGTAGATGGCAATATTATAATGCCTGGCCAGATGACCATAGAACTACTTGAAAATCGTGCTTAAAGTAAATTTGAAATTGCATCTTTAAATCAAAATATATTCATGTAAAAAACACATTTTTTTAAATATTTGTCCGTCTGCAAGTAAATCTAGTTACCACTCAATTTTGGGGTAATGGTAAATCATTCCTTATATTGTATTTTATTAATTTGTTATAAGATAAGAGACGTCTATTCGCCCATTACGTCATTGTGTGCGTCATTGCGTCATGGTTTTATTGCAGAGTCTACCAAAACAAAAATTTGCTCTTTGGCGGAAATTCAGGGCCTTAAAAATTTTTATAATTTGTACAATTTTAATTGAAATTTAGCCAAAAGTTTGGATAGTAAGATTTTGGAGGGATAATACTTTAATGTATCTGTTTGAGAGCATTGAGCATGATATCCTGTTTGGTTATTCTTCATCAAAACTTTTTAATATAAAACTGTAGCTGTTGTCAATCACGCATTTGGTTTAATTCAAGATAAAATGGTAACCTGTTTGTTATGGATAGGTAAACTAGACCGCTTTCGAAATATTGCCAATTCAATCAATCAATGAACACTTGGATTCTATTTAATTTACAATTTTTAGGCCATTTCAGAATTGAACCACACCAATTGCCACCTCATCTAAATGGTCAAACATACTTATGATTCTCTGGACCATGCTGTTGTGTCTTTTAAAATATTAGAGGCAATTATTTAATTTCCAAATAAGCGGATCTATTAATTGGTAGTAACTTTCCAGAAATCTAGAACACCTTATTGCTTATACTGTCCCATGTAAAATTACTATTTGCTTTACTACAATTATTAATGGAAAATATATTTTTTTTATTGTTATAGCAATCTAGTACAGTATACTAATAAGCCATTTGGCTTTAACTTAATCTACTAGATTAAAAAACACAAAGTACACACATCCTCTGATAGTCACTTTGTCTGTAATACTATAGTACAACGGTTTGACATGTATTCTCTGACAAATTCTTGCCTTCTAAACCAGTTCGAATGGTTTAGTTCTTTTTAGTCCTCTTTGTATTTCCGCATTATTCAGGAGCTTGAGTGCCACAGGATTCACATGCTGATGGGGTGGCTGTTCATGAATATGTGCATACTTTTTGATGACGTTATCTACTCTTTCTACACCCAAGTCTTATGTAGATTTTTATTTCTTATATACCATGGTGCATCAACGATACTACGAAGTACTTTATTCTGGAAGCGCTGGATGATGTTTATATTGCCCTATTTGGTGCAGCTCCAAAGTTGCACACCATTAGTCCACACTGGCTTCAGGACTTGATTATATAACAATAACTTGTTAGTACACACACACGCAGCTCTCACAATACACTGTGAGAGCTGAGTTTCTACCCAATAGGCAGTACATCTTTCTGTACTTCCGATTCAGTTGTTCCTGTTTCTTCTTGACGTGTGGTTTCCATCTGAGTTTTGTATCGAGGGTTATGCCTAGATATTTAGCTGTATTTCCATATGGTACAATCTTGCCATTAATGTATACTGGTTTGCAGTGCATTCGTTTGTTGGTGAAGTCGATATGGACGGATTTCTATTCATTTAATTTGATGCGCCATTTCAGGGCCCAACGTTGAACCTCATCTATAGCTGATTGGAGTTTTTCAGTAGATTGCGTATTGCTGTCGCCTATCGCTAGGATTGCAGTGTCATCGGCGAATGTAGCAACAACATTTTGATCAGCAGTAGCTTGACGTAATTCTTCTTCGACCCCACTCACACTAACATCATCTGAGCCTACTGGCAGATCCGATGTGTATAGTAGATAAAGTATTGGTCCCAATACACTGCCCTGTGGAACCCCTGCTTGAATTTCTTTTAGATCAGAGTAAGAATTGTCTTGTCTGACTCTGAAGTACCTCTCAGTTACGTAAGATTTACAAACTTGTGAGTATTGAACCGGAAGCAACTTTTCAAGTTTATGGATCAAGCCTTCGTGCCAGACTTTATCGAAAGCCTGTGCAACATCCAGGAATATAGCTGAGCAAACTTTCTTCTCTTCTAGCGAATTTTCTATAGTATTGACGATTCTATGGACTTGATCAATTGTACAGTGTTGATTCCTGAAACCGAACTGATGATCCGGGATAATCTGTTGAGCTTCAATTATTGGTTTTAGTCTTTTCAATAGAAGTTTTTCAAATAGTTTGGACATAACTGGTAGTGGTGATATTGGACGACATGACATTGCTTCATGGGTTCATTTTCCACGTTTTGGAATCATGATCACTTCTGCCACCTTCCATAACTGTAATGGAAAATATGAAATTCCTTTTAGTAGGAAAATTAACCATTGAATAATATTAATGCTGAACGGTTTTATGATAACCATATGTTCACATAATTGAAGTATATTTATAAAATCGCTTTAACATGCTGAGAAAGCTTTTTTTTATTCTTGTGAGTTGAGCTTTGAGTCTTTTGAGTTGATAGTGTGTTAAATAAAAAGTGTTTTTAAATTGCCCGATTCTCGAAATATGTACACATTGAGTTCACCAATGAGAAAGTTGAATACAAGCCAGTTAATATCAACAATCAAATTGTTCCAAACCAAAATAGAGCTAAAATATCCAGGCATGAGGCTGGAAGCTAAACTTAGGTGGAAGGCCCACGTCAATAAAAAAACGAAAAATTAAATTTAACCGTAAAATATACTGGCCATTGGGTCGTAATTCTGCCGTCAGTGAATAATAAGCTCTTTTTGTATCAACAAGTCTTCAAGCCGGTGTGGACTTATCAATACATACGGGGGTTGTACCAGCCAAAGGACATCTCTGGGGTTGTACCAGCCAAAGGACAACTCTGGGGTTGTACCAGCCAAAGCAACAGAAATGTTATACGTTATCAAAATAAAGATCTACGCGGCATCGTAGGTGCGCCGTGGTAAATCCGGAATGACAACCTCCATAAAGACCTAAATGTGCACAGTGGACAATGTAATCAAAAATTGTGCAAAAAGTCATGAACAAATACTACAAAATCACATCAACGTTGAGGCGGTCCAGCTCTTGAACAACGATGGATTAGCAAGAAGACTAAATCGAATGAAATCCTATGAACTAGTTCATGGAATTAATCGTTGATTCTTCACAAAAGAAAAGTAATATGCCTATATATGTACACATTAAAATAGTGACTCTCCAATGACAAAGCCGAAGTTAATATCATAGGATAACACTTGCAAATGTACATCTGGTAGGTTAGGTTAAAGAAAAGTAGCTTATTGGCGTAAACTAGATTGCTATAACAAACTAACAAAAAAAATACCCGGTTCTAAATAGGCGCATGATTGATTTAAATCAATAATAAATATTAGACCTACTCATCGCTATGCGAATTGCTATTATAAGCACTCAAATAAGTTTTTATTGTCAATAATTGCAAATATTTTGCAAATGCACCATTTGCCGTTCTCTTTGATCGAACCGATAATATGAGGCGTTAAGATCGCTCTAATTGGAAAAAATTATTACCAAAGAATAAAAATAATTCTTTCAGGAATTTCACCGAAAGTCTAAGTTCTTCTTTATAATATGTTTCTTTAGTAAATTTATGGTTTGAAAATAACAATTACGTGATAGCGGCTATATGATGAAGGCACAATAAAGAGAAAGTTTGCTTTAGCCTTTACTCGCAGAAAAAGGAAGCAAAAAAGTAGGAGCATTATATAAGATAATTTGTGCTTTTCTTAAAGTCCAAAAATTCAATAATCGCTTGAATGTCGGGTATGTCGTTATGTAAATTAGGTGAGGGAAGATACCATATTTACTCAGAAATGAACATTTCATAGCTTCAACTGCGACAATGTAATCCAGATGAAATGTCAAAGTCCATGTCTGGTAGAATTCAAAACCTTTTGTTATAATAGAAATTCTGTTAGAGGGTGTAAATGGCGTTTTCGAGGAATATTAAGGCACTTCAATTATCTTTGCTCTTTCTGGAAATGTGCATTCACTTGATATGGTTCTCTGCTAATTTAGATAATGAAATCGCGAATATTTGTGATGCTAGAGTGTACTTACGGTATGGAATTTAATAAAACAGCATTTTAATATATCGAAATATATCGAGGCTATTTCGTGTATCCAAATGTCTATTTGAAAATTCCTCGGGCAACCTCGAAATGAGCGCTTTTCCGCAGTTAGCCACCAAAAAATCAATGAAAATAAAATGACTTTTTAAATGATAAATCTTAACTAATGAAGGTAAATAATTATTACTGTCATTGTTTAATTACAGTTGCAAGTTGGTTATAAATCAATTATTACGTTACATGAGGTCATCTATTTCTCGCCTAAAGAAGGTTAATATGCAGACTTTTGTTCGGAAGCTATTTAGTTCAATTTAACTGATACACCGGTGACTAACAGTATAGCAATGAAATCAAGTGCGGTTACGAACTGAAAAAAATTAGCTAAGCAAATTTTAATGAAATTAGTTGAATAATATGTATTTTCAGAGCGTTAAACTTTACGACGACCGGACGTGAATTTAACAAAATGTTATTAAATTATAGCTTCTTGGACCGATCGCAAGAACTGACATCTATCTCTTGACTATCATTCAATATATATCTATATTGATATTGATGATAGTCAATATATATCTCTATCATTCAATTAAAATTGTCTGTCAGTTTTTAAAACAGAGGAAGTACAACTTTTTCAGAAACAAACGCGAAAACTTTGAAAGGGAGCCGATCATTCAGTTTTGGTCAACAGTTGCAATCAAAATTGAATCAAAAATCAAAACCGAATTTTACAAAATCGATATGACCATAATCCTGATTCTATCGTCACGAGCATCACAATACCATTTGCATACGGCTTTTTTATCTTTCTGCATTCCTGTTTCATTTACTTTGACATTGATGTATTTAATAAGTTTTCGCATTTCGAAAAAGTAGCTTAATTCAATTACAGTGATCCGTCAAAAGAGACCTCAAAACCATTCACGCGGAATGGCGAATAGTTCGCCGGCAAAAATTGTCTTTTTCTCTTCTGGCAGTGCCAAAAAATGCCATAAAGCATTGGATTTTAAAACACAGTTGGTAATATTTTATCTTTTCACTCGGCACATCCATTGCCGACAAACAATCAAACAGGCGCTTCCCACTTCACGAGATAAATTGGCGGATGTGGCAGTTAGAGGTGGGTAAACAAGATTTTTCTCAGCGATGTTTCTAGAAAACTAGTGAAAAATCGTTTCTTTCCCAAATTTAATTGTTTTTACTACTACTGCTAATTTAAAGATTTTTTCACTAAATTTATTTTTTGCGTTAATAATTTTAAGCTTTAGCTTTATAGTCGTTAATTTGGGTCAAATCAATTCAACTATTTAAGCTTTGCAGACCATTTAATCATTTAATCGGACTGTCCGAGGACCGCATTAATATTCTGTAGTAAAACTACAATGTTAATTACATACCGGGTGTCAATTTGAAAACTTCCCACCCTTAATATTTTTTTGCAATTAAAAAGAAGAAAACTTGGAAAGACCCGTCAACTTTATTTGTAAGGGGGACACTTTAAATTAATATTTTTAGCCTCCCCGTTTTAACCCCTTGGGACGAGTAAATGTCACCCTGACAATCTTAAACGGGAAAGGGGGTCAAGTGCACAGTGGCATTCAATTCTCGTTACACTACTTACTACTTTGTTGCTTTTTGTCCAGAGGTTTTGTAGAATTTGTAGAAACAATTAAACTTGCCTCCATTCAGATCTTGGCTTTCAGGTTAGTGTTTACACAAAAAGGATTGTATAGGGTCCATTGTCTGAGAAGAGTAGGTTACACTGTTAAAATCGTTGAATAACAGGAAGAATATCTAGTTCATACATTGATTTATTATTATTGATTTTTATCTTATTTATTGATTATTTTACATCGACAAAAATAACTTTTTATTTGCTGAAGATAAATTTCTACAATAAAACCTATATGTTGATCAAATGTTGTCAATTTTCCTGGAGGCAATAATAAATTCTGTTTCTGAACTCTTCCCTACCCTAACATTTCAGAAAACTTCACCGCGAATTGACCGGCATTCTGCTACAATCGACTTTTAATATCATCGTTAACAGCAGGTTGTGTTTTATAAACGATGTCCCCAAAGAAAGAGGTATAAGGGTGTTCAATCCTGTTATCTTAGAGGCCATTCAATTGGTCTCCTATTGCCAATCGATCTATCCGGGATCTATATATCAATGTTAGGAAAAGTTCGAACTTATTATTGTATTGACTTTATTATTGATTACTCGAAAATAGACAACCTTTTGAACAACTTGCAAAATAATGCGTAAGTTGATCCTATGTGTTTTATTGTAAAATAATCAGTAAATCTGAAATTAATTGTTGAAACTAGATTTTCTTCCGTGAATCAACGATGTTAACGATGTAACCGAATATTCCATTCCATTTGAACCATAAGGAGACCCAATGACATAATTTTTGTTTAAACACTAATCTGAAAAGCAAATCTCATGAAATCTCTCATGGGGTTGAAACATGGAGGCTAAAAATATTAATTTAAAGTGTCCTCTTATAAAATAAAATTGACGGGTCTTTCCGATTTTTCATATTTTTAACTGCAAGAAAGATATTAAGGGTGGGAAGTTTTCAAATTGACACACAGTATGTAAATGCCATTTTTGTATAAGCATGCGTCAATGCTTTGGCATAATAGCTCAAAACTATAAAAAAAAAACATTTTTCTTTGGGGAAAGTACACAGTTTCACCACTGCGAAATTATCACTTACTCATTACAATGACATGACAATGACAATTGACCATTTTTCAATTAATGTTTCTTTATCCCGTGTGGAAAGTAATAACTTTCGCCACGCTGACCGACCGCTTCACAGTTTGTTTTAACAACATTTTCAAAGCCGTTTTCCTCAAAACCTTAGACTTTTCTCAGCTAGTTTTCTCCGAGGATCAGGAAAAATAGTATACGGTACAAGAGACGAAAGTAGAAGTTCCGTCTGCTCTTAAGTATTAGCTAAACACTGCACATATTTTCTAAAGAAGATAAATAGCTCTATATCAGACAAAACGAAGATACAACTGATATAACTCTATATATTACTTAACGTTGAGCTTAATGATACGAGGCGACAAGGCTGTGTTTGATATAATAATCTATCCAATTTTGTTTTATCCCTAATTTACTTGTGAGAGTTATGAACTCAGAAGCAACAACAAACAGAACAGATCTGCAAAGATGAGCAGAAGAAATAGATACATATAACGGCCATATTAACAACATTGTGTAAAATCCAAATGCAGGTTTCATAAAATAGTATAGATTTTCTTAAAATTTATAACTTATTTGAACTATAGACAGTGGTCTCATAATTAATGGCAAAAACTCGTTCGTTAGTTATTTGTAAAAGACCATTTAAAACTGTGGTACCTTGTATTTCTGTTTCAATTGACTTTTCTTTTAAGGAAGGTTGTGGTTAATCGTATTTCTGTAATTCCAGGAGTCTGCAATCAAATTATTTGTCGGTTTGCATTTTGGGAACGCTTTGTCATAGCCGATTTAGCCATTTCACACAATTTACGTACGATGCATGTATGTGTGCATGTATGTTTTCGTTTTAGCCGTGTTCCGTGTATTATTTGTCTCCTTAAAATGCGTCGCCTAGACCTATGAAACCGTCAATCCTAAGCAAGACTTTTATACAGGGATCCAGATCGGAACCGATATGGACTCAGAACCGGAACGGAACCGGTGTTTTTCCGAACCTTAACCCATGAACTGAACCCATATTTTATCTCGGTTCAGCTTGCAATGTTTGAAATAAATTAATATTTGGGTTTCTGAGGATTCCTAGGAACTTGACCTCTTGATAAAAACAAACGGAAGTGAATTTTAGATTCAAAGATTGTTAGGGAAAATGTCAAAATATATATTTACAAAAGCAAATACAATAATTTAGATTGTTTAAAACTTTCGACTTGTATTTTTGATTATTTTATGTTTACGTGAGTTTTTAGCTATGTTTCTATCGCTCTTCGTGAATAAGTTTTTAGTTATTAGCGTTTGTTGGTTATAGCAGTTTTTGTGGCTTCTGGCAATAATGCAAGTTGTCATTAAATACAACTGGTTCTGTCTTTGCATCTTCAGGAAAATGGAGGAAAGAGAAATTATAATGTTAAATAATTAAGTGATCCTTGTTGGTATATTTTTGAACTCCCGTATAAGGTAGTTTTAGAAGAGAATCAAGTGGAAAGAGCAAAAGCACATTTACAGTCGTTCTGCAAAACACTGATGTTGGAAAAACTCTGGAAAAAAGTGAAATTCTTCCGCTTCTGAATCTAACCCCGACCAACACGATATGAGAAAAAATCATCTGGTTCTTCATTAACCGACTAGAAGCCTTTTGCAGGCATACAGATTCAGACCAAAAACTATTAAAATGAATTAAATCAGCACGAATTTTCTTCGCATGGTTAATTTATGGCTTAGTTAATTAGTTAGAATTCCTGTAAAGTGGAGCAAAAAAACAAGAAAAATTTTAATCCCGAGTTATACATGCTTGCTCAAGTGTTAATAAGCGTGTCGGCAACTCAATTTTTGTCGCCGCCTACGAGGTCAAATATTAACAAAACAATTTTAGAGGAATTTTTATTTGTCAGGACCAACCGACTTTTCAATCATGAAGAACAAACACCGTACGTTATACACTACTTTTAAAATCCTTCTTTAAGTTCAATTATTTTAGTTTTTTGATCACCAGCAACAAAAAATTTGAAATCGGATTCCCAACAAAACCAACTCCTCAAAAGTTTGTGCATAATGTAAAGGCACAAACCACAGGGGAAAATTATTTAAACGGAAATAAGACTGAAAGAATAGGAATTAACGAAATAGTGGTCCTCAGTGAAAACGGAATGAAGAAAAAACTTCTAGTCAGGAAATACAGTAAAAAAAATACTTTTTAACAACACCACAACTAAATAAACTTTTGTATGGGAGTCCTTATTTCTTCTTCATCATCATCAGCTTAGATTCTTAGTTCTAGATTCTTAGTTCTGCATCGAGTTGGTCCTGATGCGTTTTATGTCGTTAGACCATCTGGTTGGCGGTCGTCCCTTATTTCTGTTCGCGTCTTCTCTGGGTCTCCACTTTATTATTCGCTTGGTCCACTTATTGTCTTGTATCCTGGCAACATGTCCTGCCCAGTTCCATTTCCGAGTTGCGATATTCTCCACTGCATCTACCAGTCAGAGTTCAGTGTTCGTAATGTGGTCCCTGAGTGTCAATCCCAGCATTAATCTGCAATGCTTATTTCAGTCCTTATTTCAAAGTTGTTATATTTGGTTTTACCTTAATTTCAATCCTTATATAGGGTGATTCAAAATTGGCGTCATTCCTTTTAAGGGGTAATAGGGGCTCACTTACGAGAGTACGAGAAAAATATTGCAAATATTTTTTATTATTTTTTCTGGACTGCTAAAACACCGCCAGACAAAAATGACGCCAATTTTGAATCACCCTCTATACTTACTTGCTACTTGCTTATTATAATTGTGTCTACCGTTCAACCAGTCGAAAAAGGTAATGAGATTCCTAGGAATGGGACAACTTCATCTAGATGGAGTTGCTTCTATCTTTGCTCTCGTTTGTTGTATTAGATTTAAGAACCGAAATAAACCAAAAAGCAAACCGGAACCCAAATTTAAAATGCTGTCTGGGACCGAAAGCGGAACGGAACAGTTATTTCAATTCGGTCTTGATTCTTCTTTTTATACCTTTGTCGTTCCGTAGAAGTTCAAATGGTATTCAGCTATTTTGAGCCTGTTGATAAAAATGTCGATTTGCTTTGTATGGATTCAAACGACATTTAGGTCCAATATAAGAAATTTATGTTCTCATGGGTAACCAATGATTTTTATTGAATTACTGCACAGAATTAAAATTTTATTGCTGTATATGTTCCACGGTCGAAATTGCCGGAGGCAACGAAATCAAAATGCTGGCCAATAAATTTTCACCGTGCCCAATCAATCTTTTTGAAGCACAATCTATTTAAATTTTCACTCTAGATTTATAGGCGATCGCATCTCAAGCTGATTCACTGATATTGAGAAACTAATTTGCTCCGAAAATGGATATTGGGGATTCACTACTGGAAAATATGGACTGAAACGAACAAAATGGGGAGTACTTTTACATAAACACATACTAACTATGAGTACAATTAGTTAGTTTTGCTGTTCCTCTAAAGTGTGTTGAAATTAATTGCGAGTATACCATTACTAATCACTGTGGAACGCTGTCTAACACATTTGTATCTGTAGAGGACAGTGATGCGACTAAATCGAAATTAAAACAGCATATAACTAATTAAATTTAATTTTCCGAAATATTTTCAACTAATTTAATAAACTAGTCATTCGGTTTTAGGCAACTTTGTTGCGGTGCTATATATGCGAGATAGGAACTTTAGAAGCCTCCATTTCAAAAATATTTTAATTTGCAATATTACCTAAATAGTCTGAGCTTAGGTAATGAACATGTTATTATTTACAATGTGAAAATAAAAGTATGTCAAATATTGTTATGATAAAAATAAGAAATTACACAAGCATAAAAGTTCAGCCAATTAGAATATTGTCTGAAAAATAACCAAAATAGTTTACGTATTCATATTTTGAAACTTATGAAAAGGTATCTTCAAAGTTTTTTTGTCAAGGAAATCCCTGTCTTATTAAGCAAAAATTTTGCGGTCCGTTTTTAATAACTGGAATTTTATTGATTACAAGTTTCTAATGTCCGGAAACGGTATAACGCATCATAATAATCAATAAACGATTTCTAATTTCTTTTAGTAGGAAAGGGTTGCTACAGAATGCTATTTATATTGCGAAAATTATTATAAAATGATTAGATAGTTTTGCAACTTTTATATTATAACATAACTGGTAATGACAATCGCCACAAATCAAAAAATCTAAATATTTAACTTCATCCTTAGTTGCAAATTAAAAATGAGAACTTTCAAATTTTGTTATTAGTACTATTTAATAATTTTAGTTGCTGCTCTATTTCCTGTACACCTCAGATATAAAGTTACTTAGTTTAAACGCATAATCTTCTAAAATTAGATGAAAACGTTTTTCTGGTGATATTACAGTAGAGTACTGACTTTTGCTACGGTTTTATGCAATAATTGTATGTATATTTTGTCATCCAGTGTAGATTTTCAAATGTGCACTATGCACGGTTCTCCTGAGAACAGAAGCTGATTTAAAGGTAGTACATGGCTTGGGGAAATAATTATCGTGTCATTGTCGTAAATTTATCAAGTTTTTCTATAATCTCATTTGCTGTGGTTCTGATTTGTTACTGTTACTCCTCAAATTTAATGAAATGTAATCTTCTTCATTTTATGTCCCAAAGAGGTGTTGCATGTACAGAAAACGACGAAAAAAATTATTTGAAGAGGTCTGAATTGACTTAGATCATTGATTGACGAATAGAAAGGCTTTTAACATTTTGTTTTTGTTTCAGATCGAGATGAGTTTTTGAGTGATCAGAGTGATGACGGTGAAGCTTCGCAGAGTGCACCGATTCCTAATGCACAAGCACGGGGACCAAAAACTAAGTCTGCAAATCAAACCAAGAACAAGAAAAGACTCGTCAAACATATTCCAGTACCCAAGTCTAACATAGCTCGAATGCTTATTACTTTAGTTAATAATGGTGAGTACCGTATGAAAGAATAAATGTTGCGAATGGGGCCGAATTTGCTTTAAATTCGATCTTATTCTATCGTTATACATGTTCAACGTGTGATTAAACATCACAAAGTACCAGATGAGTTCAAGTTGAGTTTCATCAAGAGTCGAGAAAGTTTGCCAAATGATGCCGACAAAGAGACGTGGTAAAAGGGAGCGGTTTCATGTACCTACATCCGTTGATTTCAACTGGAATTGAAATTTGGAAAGTTTCATTGTATTTACGTTATCCATCGTATAATCGAAAGTTTCATTCGAAATCTATCTTGAAGTCATATTTATAATCCAGCAAAGCTCACTTTAGCTTATTTTTATACTTGTGTTTTATCATCACCTATTTTTATTTTACACACCTACCTGTAAACATTATTTCATTTTATATAAGCTAAATAATTTTTAGATACCAAAATTGGATAACTCAGGTACTTCTGATAAGAACCTTTTACTTTTTTCTGATAGAAATTTCAGAAATACACTAACAAAACAGTTTAGAACGGCATGTACCGAATTATTAATTTTTATTATAAAATGCTTGTAGTATTCTGTGAGATTTAGAAAATATTCATATTAATCACACATTCACATTAATAGCTGAAATAATAAACTAATAAATTTATTTTTATTTATTTTATCGGCAGATATACGAAAATTTGAGAAGTATAATGTTCAGTTTCGAATGTTTCTGTACTTCTGAGTGGCAATCAGCGATATTCGGAAACCGTTATTCTATTCAATTTTGGTATTGAATTAAGTAGGTACTCCCAAACAAAGCAATGTGGTACTGACGGCCCGTAGTTTCTTAGTCCTGTACATTTTAGTATCTTCAATACAAGAGTGTTAACTTTAGACTAATGCATGATTGAGTAAAAAAGTACGCATTATGAGGTTTTGAGTGGAATAAGACATCGAGACAACCAGTAAATAGGTCGCCTCGACTCTGATGGCATAAGCTGGCTCTTTTCCTGAAATTTTAAAGAACTGTTGCTTACAAGTTTTTGCGATATTTATGTGATACGGCGTTGAATATCGGTTTTTAAGGCTTAATTCGCTGTACGTTGGTTCATATGAACGTGAGACCAAATAAAAAACAGAAATCTCCAAAGGCCATAGACTGCATAATTTCGGCTGCCAACGCCCATCTTTAAAACAATAAAAAAACACGACCAGATATTTCTTGTGTGGCAGTATTTTTTCATACAGTTTCTCCTGGCTGCTTCGCATGTCGGACAAAGGATTTCAGTTTTTGCACTAAAAAGTTAACAAATCACGCTCACCAGCACCAGTAACGGTTAATGGTTAACTTACATAATTTTAAAAGAAAAACTATCCAATAATGCTTTCAACCCACAATGCACATCAAACAGCGTCACTGTTTGGGCCCGTTTTTCAATAATTTTTCGCGGCTTTTCAAAACATCAAATGATACGATTTGGTGCATTGATTAGATCATCAAAGGTGATGTAACTTGAAAATTCACCATTCAGTCGATGTCGTTGTTCCAAAATACAATCAACAACAGATCGTCGTTGTCCATGGTCTTCCGGCTTAAGCTGCGGAGCCAATTGAACTTTGTTTGAATTTGAAAGATTGCGTTAAAATTGTATTCATAGCGGTTGTGGAAATCCTAATTTCTATAGTTCTAGTCGAATTGATGAGGTTGGACTTTATTCAACATTTGCACGCATTGCTGTGTTAAATTCAGTCGAACCAAGAACAAGACGAACACATGTTTGTGTATTTACGCCACTAACAAGTTCCACTAAATAAGTAAGTGCCAAATCAACACTTAACTGAGCAAGAGCTAGATGATTTGGCAATGTCCACATTAAAAGCTTTGCTCAAAAGTTCTTCAAATCTCTTTTCTACAACGATTTTCAGATTTTCCAGTTGATTAACGCTTCATTTGGATATTAATATACCCCTACATCAGGGATGGTTCGAACACAAATAGTAGTTATTTTAAAAGCAATAAAGCGGAAAGTTATAAACGTTTTGTGGGACATTCAGGAATTTTATAGTATGTAGTTACTACATTGTAAACCAAATATGATTGTAAATGTTTCATGGATAAAGTTGCAGGTGGAAATCATCCTAAGAACATTCTTTTGGATGATCCAGCAATTAAACATGAACATAAATTCTTAAAGAATTCAGCAGTTTATCAATTTGTTAATATAATGACAATGTCACATAGAGCGTGATTAACAGACTTGCCGCTTTAACCCATGAAAGTCAACTTTAAACAATACAATATTTTTGCACACATATTCAATAATGTCGCCTTCGTAACATAAAATCGGTGCGTGCAAATTATTTTATTTACTTCTTTTGTTCCTGTCTGGAACTCATTAGATCGCTTAGCATTCAACAAAGTGGCTAATGATTGCAAAGCCTTTCGTCTTGTTCATCAGATACAGCCATGCGAAACTGTTATATCTTCATAAACTACTAGGTGGCTATTTCAAACTATTTTCTCAATATTTGCTTAACTTTCGCAACTTTCTAATATTTAAAACATAGTTTGCATAACTTTCTAATGTAGAACTTGCACTTGAGATTATGGTTCTATATAACGCACGGTACTATTAAAATGAGTGTCATCGTCAACAAAGTGCAGATGGAAACGTGTGATAGAGTAATGGAGTCAACCAGCAGATCGTAATCAGTTTCAACCCAAATATTTAGAGGAAATCTCTACCGTAAATCATTTCTGTGTGGTATTTCTTTGGTTCAAATTTGTTCGTTTTAAAAACGGTTTACCCCATTGGGCGCTAATGCGGCCTGATCCGTAACATAAACAGTTTATCAGAGATATATCAAATGTATTGGCCGACGGTGCTAGCTGCACCATGTTAAAGTTGTATCCCTATTTGTCATAAACATCACATAACTAAAAATCCAGAATACATTTCAATTCCTAGATACACCTTCCTCAGTTAAGTGACTACTTTCACATCAATCAGAGCAAAAACAGAAAATTTATTGCTGTTGTTCTGGCATTTTTAAATGGTGGCCATAAAGCAAGCTATAACTTATAACACATATTAATGTCTATAATCTGTATGTATTACCAGTAACAGAGACGAAAATTTTATAACTGAACTCAATTTACATTGTTTCTTCTAAACGCGCACGAGAGAAATGCAACAAAATATTGCCAATTGGCAGCCACATATTCCATTTAGTGGGAATTTTTCCTATTTCATGCACGAATGACATTGAATAGTTATTAACCCGACTGGAATAGAACTTTATTCAGGAAATATCCGATTTAATTAACTGAGTTCAAAGTTCAATCCGCTGTCAAACCGAGCTTGCTACTTTTATCCTCAACTAATTTCAGTTGACGTTATCGGAGTTCTCGCTCTCGTATTCGAAATAGAATTTGGATATTAATTAGTCTTTCATCTTTCAGAAATGCGGGATTCTCTCGAGTGGTTGAAAGAGAGTTTAGGCGACGCTGGCGAAGATTACGAGGTCGGAAATAATGAAGGTATTCCATTAGTTCCTGTAATGGATTATGCGGAAACGGCTATGGAAAATGTCGAGTTCCAGCAACTACTCAAAGCTCTGGGTGTTTGTTCTCCTTTCGACGAACAGGTAAGCTTTGGGGGCGGATAGCATTAAACTTAAATTCAGAAACTGCATTGCAAATTCTAACCTGAGCAGCTGCTCAGTTCGTTAAAGTTTTGCGAATAAATGTTTAGTTATAGTTTTGTTAATTGTCTCTTTAATCAGTTATTAAACATTGTTCAGACAGCATAAAGAGTGTCTCAACAAGAGCGCCGGATTTTAATTTGCCGCCATTTTTTGTGTGTGACTAGTTTGACCATGGTTTTTTGACAGCTGTGATGTACAGACCTGGCGATTCAAAGTTATGGAGCTGTATCTGAACTAACAACGTTTAACTATTGTGAAAACTTATTAAAAAATTGGGGAATGTTTCGCGGAAACAATTCAAAAATTGCGCGCAATTTTCGGTCGCAACAATACGCCAAAAAAGGCGACAGTTCGCCGTTTTGTAAAAAAATTCGAAACAAAATTCACGTTCATGGATGAAAAGAGAACTGTTCGTCGCCGTCTTTGCCGATCCCTTGAAAACATTGCCGCTGTGAGGGAAGTGTTGCCGAGAATCCAGACACTTCAATTCGCATGCGCATGCGTACAAAATTCAAATGACGCAAGAACTTAAGCCAAGGGATCATGTGCAGCGCCGTGTATTTGTTGATTGGTTGCTGGAGCACCACCAAATTGATGCTAATTTTTCGAGGAAAATCATTTTCTCCGATGAGGCACATTTTCAGCTAAACGGGTATGTGAATAAGCAGAACTGCCGATTTTGGGGCGCTGAAAATCCCCGTATTATACTGAACAAACCAATTCATCCGCCGCGAGTAAGTGCTTGGTGTGCATTTTGGACTGGAGGCATCATTGGACCATGCTTTTTTTTCGAAAATGCGGCTGGAAAAGCGCTAAATGTTAATGGTGAGCGGTACCGCAATATGCTAACCAAGTTTTTGCGGCCCCAGTTCGATCATATTGATGTGTGGAACATGTTTTTCCACACAGCTCGCGAAACAACTGGTCAAATGACACGGTCTGGAAACTTGCTACTGCGTACCAAGTTTCCAGACCGTGTCATCTCTCGGTTTGTCGATGAAAATTGGCCACCAAGATCCTGCGATTTAACGCCGATGGACTTCTTTCTTTGGGGTTACGTGAAGGAAAAGGTGTATGTGAACAAGCCACAGACAGTTGAACGTTAAAGAAGAGATACGATCCGTTATTGCTGAAATAGGGCCACAGTTATGCGAAAACGTGAGACAGAATTTTATGAAAAGAATTTCCGTGTGCCAGAGGTTTCGGGTTTCGCGGTGGTCATTTGCCGGATGTCGTATTTCATGTTTATACGCATCTATTCCTGTTAACATTGAAATATAAATTTTTGCTTAGTTCGAAAAAAATATGTATTTTTTTTTAATATTAAATCCGACGCTCTTGTTGAGACACCCTTTAGCTTGTTCAGTGTGGTGCGATGGTTCGTGAGCTTGACCATTTCAAAAAATAAAAACTTTTTTTTCCATATAATTTGCTTATATTGTCATCATTACTATTAAATGATTCAAACGTTCACGGGGTCGGTTGCGATAATTATATTTGTTGTTTGCTTGCTTGTCGTTAGTGAGTTCACTAAATTGTATGATATGATTTTTTTAAATATTAAAACTTCTGTATCAATGGGAAATACGGTTGAAAATACCATTATTAATTTTATTTTGTGTTATTTACTTTTATTCAGAAGGCGCATACATTATTTCCTGCGGATTTGATACAAATTACTATGATTTTTGATACGTGCTTAAAATCGCTGTAAAAATATAGATACCCACTAGGGATGACACAAACCAGTATTTTTCTGTCACAGGTTTCTTGTGTCACCGTTCCAAGCTCGTACCTGTTCCAAGTATCTGTGATTTTTTGTCACATGTTATTTTGACCTATGATAAATATTGGTTTGTACTTGATACCGGGCTGAAGCGTATTTTCGGACCTGTCGGCTTAGACTTTAAAAGGCCTGTTTCGGGCACTAAAAATAGGATGGTAAAAGATTATTGGAAGTTGTTCGGATGGATGTCAGAATATTGAGACAATAGTTTGTGCTCGAATTTCGGCTGTGGAACATTGTTTTTGAAAAATTATTTGTAAATAATTAAAGAAAATGCGAAAGCCCGTTTTTTATGCATAACTATTGAACCGTTGATGCTATTGAAAAAAAGTCCAAAAAAGATCCGTTTATTAGTTTACTTAAAAATCGAAAAACAAAAAACGTCGATTTCAGCGTTCTGTTAATTTTCAATAATTAATTTAGTTTTGTTTGTCACAGTCAGTAATGAAATTTTCATTTCTTGTACGTTGTAGTATAATTCTTTACGAGTAATATACATTCTCAGAGAAGTCTTTCCGACGTCCCAAAGAAATTGTATTTAGAATCTGGCACGAGCCCTTTTTACATAACAAATAGGAATGAACTAAAAGTTATGAATTTTTGAAACTAAAATTTATACCACATAAAGTATACAAACATTTTCAAAAAAAGTTATAGTGAGACTTTTTGAAGCAAAACCAAATTAATTATAAAAAATTAAAAAAAAATTACTTTCATCTATTTAGTGCCCAGAAAAAATATAATCTAATCCGACTGCACTAATTGTTCCATTGAAGGATATCCACGCCACTTCCTAGTAATTTGGGTGCGAATCTGATGGGTCAGCGATAAATTATGACCGAAGACCTAATGCCTTTTGTTTCTTTATGTATGCAAGGGTTCATGGTCAAAAAGAGTTATAACATTTTTTATGAGTAACGTTTTACCATTTTATCGAAACTTTATTTGAACACAAAAAAGGTGACCACATTTTTTATCTTTACCACTTAAGGGCAGTAAAATGTGAATTTTTTTTTGTATGTGAATTGAATCTTCTATTTTCATGCTAATCACTGATTAGAATTCATCTTATCGCTTAATTGAAAATTGGCCATTTAATACTTCAGCTATATTTGATATAAACGAATATTGAAACATGTCCAGACTTGTTAAATCGCGCCTACACAAATTTAAATTTAGTTCGTCCACTACTCCACTGGGCAGATGCAACAAATGCTATTTTATTTCAAAAGCACTGCAATTGGTCAAAAAAACAAGTTCCAAGGACAAGGTACAGCTCAGAATTTCGAAAAAAAAAGGTCAGTCACAGCCTGTGACCAGGGCCGCGCCGTCCATTAGTGCGAAGACGTGCACTGCACGACGGCGCCAAAAGTCAAAAGGCGCCGCGGCGGTGTTATCATTTAAAAAAATTCTCAGAACTCCTCGTACGACATGTAGTTCTTCAAAGTCTACATTCATCTTGGCGAAACAATACTCTATTGTTGAAAGCCGTAATCGACTCTAGGAGGTCTTGCAGAATTGCTTTCTGCCAGTTCGATTTCCTCACGAAAAAGTAACTTGTTCTATATTTAGCGTTTAGTTCCAAAATAGACAAAAAAGAAGCTAGGTAAGTAATTTACTAAAATTAACTTATTTACATACATAATACCGATTAGATTTTTTTGAAATATTTAACATACATTAAAACAATCTAGATGATGTAGATACTTATTATTCCGTCATTTGCTGGTTTTATCACTATTACGGCGGAGTATTTCACTTTGCTTACTTTGTAGATAATTCCTTTACTAGCACTTTTTCTTAGTGGTGTTTGCTGCGGAAAATCGTTGTTCTATCAATTTTAATCCACTTCTTGTTCGATTTTGAATTTTTGGAAGTTTCATACCTGTGTAACTAATTATTCTGGGTTAGTTTGGGTTCCCATTTTCTTTCCTTTTCAATAAAATAATACTGTTTTCTACCATGTTATTTAACTTCAACTGACCTTGGCCACAAGGGAAAATTACCTTTCTGACTTATTCACTGTTATAATAGCACAGTTTTGGAAAATCATATTATTTTACTGAAAAGGAAAGAAAATTCTAAGCCAAACTAACTAATGATTAGTTTTAGAGAAATGAAACTACCAAAACCACAAAATCGAACAAAAAGTTGATTAAATCGCTTAAATGGGCTCGAAATTGGTCAACTTTAAATGAGCAAAAATGATAGAAAATCGATTTTCCGCAGCAAACACCACTAAAAAAAGGATGATCTACAAGGTAAGAGAAGTGAAAATACTCCACCGTAATCGTGACATAACTAGAAAATTTTCATTATTTCCATTAGAAATCTATGTCGGTTTCAAACAAAACAATATAAAAGTAAAAACTACGTAAAAACGTCTAATAAATAAATCATTTTAATTTTAAGTTCACTTTTTAATTTTACTGATTAAAGGCCGTAGTCTCCATTTCAACTCAATTAGGAACATTTTTTATCTTAATTTTAATGTTGTCATTTTTCTCAGATGGCAAGAGAAGAAAAAAGAAAAAAATTATATAGATATCAACATTTGCTGAATAAAAGAAAACGAGAAGATGAAATAGAAAAGACCAACTCAAAAATTACCCAATTTTTTAAGAAACCCCGTAGTAGTTGTCTACAAATCTTCCAGGCAGTACTGAGGATAATCGTAGTGGTCCGTCAACTGCAATGAGAGTAGATGAAAGCGATCCAGATTTTATTTTGTTACCTTCATACTGCAATAAACAAGCGGAAGATGGTCAGAAAGTGCCCTTGGAGAAGAGATTAATTCAGATAGGGTACCAGAAATCGTGGGGTCTTTACCCATTTCTAAGGATCCGGGTTTATGGCCTGGTACATTATCTCCATCCCAAGTTAGAGAATTAGTTGTAAAAAGTACTGCACATTACCAAAACAGGGATTATCATTATCCAAAGGACAAAACGGGGCGAAAATTTTCCCACTTTTATTTTACACGAATTTTACCAAATAATGAAAAAGTTCCACGAGTGGTTATTGTATTCCGCCGAGAAAAATGTTATTTATTGCTTTTGTTGTAAAACATTCAATGACTCAAGCACTGCCAAACATACAAAATTAAGTAGCCAAGCTGGATTTAATGACTGGCCTCACTTAAGCGAACATATCAAACTTCATGAAACGAGCAAAATACATCTTTGGTCAGATTTTTTAAAACGACTGAAAGCGAACCAACCTGTTGATTCGGAAATGCAAAATGTATCAAACAGGGAAATCAAGTACTGGCGCGAGGTTATTTCAAGAATTATTTATACTATTCAGTTTCTGGCAGAACAAAACTTGGCGTTTCGTGGTTCTAATAACAACTTATTTCAAAAGAACAATGGTAATTTTCTAAAATGTATAGAGATGTTAGGGAAATTTGACCCCATTATGTCTGAACATATTAATAGATGCCAAAAACAGCGAGAGGGACAAAACATATGCCGAATTATTTAGGGGATAAAATACAAAACGAGACAATTAAATTATTAGGTGATACTATAAGAAATAGTATTTTAAATGAGGTAAAAAACGCAAAGTACTTTGCTATATTACTTGACTGTACTCCCGATGTGAGCCATCAAGAGCAAATTTCAGTTTGTGTCAGATATGTAAAATTGAAAAATACTGGAGCAAGTGTGGAAGAGCGATTTTTAACATTTTATCCTGTAAATGATGCAACTGGTGAAGGTTTAACACACTTTTTGTTACAAACTTTAGAAAATTACGGCTTAGACATTCATAAATGTGTAGCGTTGTTGCTACTTTAAGCCTTGGCATATTCTTTTGCATAGAAACTGATGATGGTGGAAAACACCGAAACGTATTTTAATTGATAAATAGACAATAAATGACTGAAGCCCAGGAATTGACTTTGATTTGGAGTTAAATACATTAAATTGCTTTTTAAAGGAATATCGATCTGATCAAGGTTTCAATGTCATGGTTGTAGAAGCTAAAGAATTAGCATCTTCCCTAGATGTAGAACCAATATTTAAGAGTCAGGAAACTGTAAGACCGCGAAAAATAAAAAGACAATTTGATTACGAAGGCAAAGATGAACCTATAGAAAGTGAAGAATTAAAGTTTAAAGTTAATTGTTTTTATGAAATGTTAGACATTGCAATTTCGTCTGTAAATGAAAGATTCTAACTTCTGTCATCTCACTCGGGTGTGTTGAAATTTTTATGGGACATTGCTGATTTTAATAAGTATTCTGAGCAAGAGCAATTTAAAGAGCAAAATAAACTTGAAGAAGCTTTATCTGATAACAATCGAAATGAGAAAGACATAAACGGGGTCGAACTTTTGCAAGAAGTGCAGTTCCTACATCGTTTCAATCAAAGTGGTTTATCTTTAGAGCAAGCGCTTAATTATATCATAGAAAATAATTTAACTCATTCGTTCCCAAATGTTACCATTGCAATACGTATACTATTAACCATACCGATTTCTGTAGCTACTGCGAAGAGATCATGTTCGAAGCTAAAAATAATTAAAGATTACTTGCGGTCTACAATGAGTCAGGAGCGCCTGGAAAATATTTCCATAATATCTATTGAATCTGATTTATTACAGCAGCTTGAAATTCAAACGCTAGTAAATGAATTTGCGACAAATAAATCCAGAAAAGTAAAATTTATTTGATTTGTGGATGATTTCGGGTCGATAATAATTATTTGTAAAAATTTGTTTATGTACTAACCACTAACTCTAAGTTTCATTTTTACTAACCATGTAATAAATATATAGTTTTTGTTTAATTGGCTTTTTGTCATAGTATTAAGAAAAAATATAGAACATAGTACCTAAAGTCTGTCCAAACTCGCACGACGGTGCCAGACAGGCCTGGTCACATTAAAGAAAATATCGAAGCCGGCTGTTAATGCTGTTCCCGATATTTTCTGTTCATTGAACATTGGTATTTGCCGAATCATGAGTGCATGGATTCGAAAATCATCAGGTCCCACGTCCCACTCCCATACATACAAAACCTTACCACTTCATGAGAATAAAATATCTTCTTTCACTAAAACTCAGGCCAATTGATAACTCCGTGGGGAGTCAATGGGCACAAAGGCAGGTATTTGCCTTTTTTGCTGTGTTGTAATATCGAAATCCCAGATGTTGTACTGGTACTGGGACCAGCATCGTAGGCGAGCTCTGTTATTTCAAATCACATGTTATTTTAAATATCGATAACAAGCACGGACCGTTTCATATCGATATCTGTTTCCAAATAACTGTGACAAGTATTTCGTCCCTAACCCACACGCATTTTTGTTATAACGCATGGGCTCTAAAGTAACCAATTTGTTGTTGTAGTCGCTGAGGTATGGGAAATGCTTACTTATAGACCGGCCAAAGCCAGCAGTACCCACTAAGATCTATTCTTCACCTTCGAGGTGCAATTAATATTACCCTGCCGTTATTTCTGGTCTATTGGGACCTCGCCTGTTTTACTCCCTTTGTATACAATTAATTCCAGACCAATTTGGAGGTTAATACGGATGAATTAACTTGGTTGGCCTGGCGCAAATGTCGTAACGATTTGCACTTTAAATTATTTCTGCAAGCAATAGAACAATATTCATTGGTCTCAAAAATTGATGGCTATATACCAGGTATATACCAAGGAACCGAATTTTGAGTCAAAAACGTATTGTAATTTTTTCCGGTCTTGCTTTATTTGATCTTTGAATTGATCTTCAAATTGTATCAGGAACAATAAATGTTGGCAATTAAAAAAAAAATTGCCAAATTACATTTTATTTAATTATTTTACTTTGTGCCGCAGGAATAAAATTCGCGATAGCCGACAAATGCATTTGATTCGGTGGCAAAACGTAGCAACAGTTGCGTCAATTAAAAAACGCATTATTTCGCTCTATCCGTTCATGAACGTGAATAGCAAATAACTTAGTAATAATTTAAATTATTACAACTTGTTATCATTTAAAAATTAGTTTATTTTTTAATCCTTATGTACTTTTGTATTAATCTTTTCTAATCCGTTTACTCAGGGTATTTTTTTGTGGTGTGCTATTCTTCCCTTAATGATGAAATGTAATGTTTTCAACAGTATAAGACGGTTACTTCAGTATTATGTTGTAAAAATGAGTAAAAATATTCATACGAAATTGTGAGGTTTTGGAACCAACTGCCTGCGCTGTTTCTGAATGTTTAATTTTTCCCTCAAATTATTTTCAAATTAATATACTTTCGTTTTAAATAATAAGTGCTTGTTTATGGCAAAATCAAATAATTTTTCTGTTTATATTTATAGCATGTCTCGAATTTTTTATTTGACGAATAGCGAAAGGTATGACAGGATATTCGTTAAATAGTTGACGCGTTCACTACCATTTGAGTATGACTTTTTCGGTTATTCGACATTTGTTAATACGAATGTTACCCTGAAGTTTAATCAGCGTACTGGACTTTCATCTTCAGATGTGTATTTGATTAATATGCTTAAACTGTATTGTTTGTCATTTCTAGTCAATCAAGTCATGTAATAAAAAGTAGTTCGGCATGAAGTGATGCTATATTACTTTTTATTACAATTCCGATTATATTTCGACAAGCAACAAGGAAAAGTAAATTAATAGATTTTTGAAGGGTTCAAAAACCCGGAAAAATTACAAAATTCAATACAAACGCTATCATTTTATTTCATATAGTGTGTACACACCCATTTCCAACAAGGAATAGGTATCTTGTTTTTAAGGTTAATGGAGATTTAAGGCTCGGAAATGTAGAAGTCGTTATTTACTATTTGAAATGCAAAAGGTAGACATTTCACTGCCCAATAGAGAAAATCAAGAAGTACTGGAAGAATTAATAATCAGTAATAAAAAGCCCTATGGTTTAAGACAATAAAATTCTAACACCGACTAGTAACGGATTTTTTTCTTATTGCCATAAGGAACTTGCATTATTGCTTATTCCCATAATGCCATAATAACATCTCTCCATCTAAATTTGGACGATCAATAATTCAAGTGCAGTCTAAAACATGGCTGCGTACAGAATATTTTGAATTACTTAATTCTCCTGCTGTTTTATTTTTTGGCTTTGCAGACAATTCTGTTTCAATAGAGAACACAAAATATTTGTTAGCGGAAAACAGTTCTCTACCGCCAGATTTAGGAATAGCAAATTACTGCAAACTACCAAAAGCTAAACGATAATCAATTCAATTAGCATTCATCAATAATGAATTAGAAATATGTCCGCCACGCTAGGTGCACAAAACTTAATTGGGAAATCATGATTTATTGGATTAACTTGATTCGTTAGTGTGAATTTCAGCTTGGATAATTCATTTTTAATTGCATATATTTGAATACTCGAAGGTTTCAATTTATTTTTTAATTGTTGCCTTAATGGAAGTAATCTTTTATTAATTACCAATTTTATTCTGATATTGGTTTACATATGCCAGTTTCTTTTTTAATTATAATTCCTAAACTGTATTTTGATTCATTTAACGTTTTCTTACTGAGAACTAAATTTTTTTGTACTTTCAACGTTCAAGTGTGTAAACATTAATATTTTTATACAACTTATAACAACTTCCAAAAACTTTCGTTTTTGGCAGAGCTCTTTGAGCAGATTGAAAATGAAACTAGGATTATCCTCATTTTTTATTGGGAAATATTATACAAAGAGCACAAATGTACGAAAATGTTTACCGCGTCAGTTACTAAATTTAATTATGTCGTCATTTTTTTAAAGTAAATTGGAAGCACCTGAATAAAACCAGGGCAAATCTCGGGTTGATGCGTCATATTGGTGCTCATAGGAATTCCTACCTGAAGAATAAATTGAAAATTTGTTAAGCTGATATGATGTGTTGTTAGTGACTTTCTGATACACAAGACGCATTGAATATTAAAATCATCATATGAAAATCAACGGCAAATATTTTATACTTAATTTTTTATCGTAAGTTTTGTCTCACGCAGATTTATTTACCTCTAATTGTTGTATTTATCTGGCAGATTATAATAATTACTTTAACAATTAACAACTAGGGTTTACAAAGTAATAACTCGCTTAAAAATATTTATTAAGTTGTGACATTGATCTTAATTGATTCGGATTTACACATCGTTGCTCATAAAACACTCAACTGACAGTGGCAAAATTAGAATATAGTAAGTACCCTAACGTAATTTACAATTTCCCATTATTGTAAGATTAAATTTATATAGCCAAACCCTAATCCTTGCTGGTTGATGGTGTTTTTTTTTGGTCTAAGCAATACTTCATTCTCAATTCCAAAGAGCTTCTGTAAAGACGTTATTCTAAATATGCAAATCGAGGTATTATAGAAACAAACCGTAACAGAAAAATTCACAAAAGGTGTCAATATGTGGGTGAAATTATGCTATTGCATGATGTGGGATTTTCTCGAATATCAAACATTTTACAAAAAATATCGTTGTCACTGAAACCCACATACATTTGATATAAAATACAGTTGAATGTAATTGTATTTTTGATTTAAAATTCAATTGTTTTGGCAACGGGATTTTATGTGAAATACACATATCGTAACTTCCGTAAGTTTGCAAGTAAACACAAATATTCTTTTGTAGCACAGTTTTACCTATGGTAGCGGAATTGAATGTTAGGAAACTTTCTGCGTACATTGCAAAAATACTTTGGTTGTAACACCGTTTTTATCTTGCATTTTATTAAAGTATTACATTTTAATTAAAATCGTAATACAATCGCATAGTAGTCGCATACACGACTGATTTTTAGACTTTAAGAATCAGAACGGCCTTCTTAATAGAGGTGAAAAAATCTGTCGGAATTTAAGATATTGGCTAGCGACACTTCATTAGCTTACTTTTTTGTTGAGAGAAAGTTTTCTACAGCAGTCGTGTGCAGAAATAAGCAAGTTAGCCACTTTGAAGCCTCGAATTTTGTAAATGTATGATCTAAGATTTTTTAATATACTCGTTGACTAAGTTTCCAGATACGAAAGCCACTCGTGCTTGCAAAACGGCAAGAAGAAATTCTACCTAACGACGGCCTAAAAACTCGAAAAACCCAGTAGTTTCAATTACAAGTTTGTTTCATAATTTTCTTCTTTTCTTTTGAGGTGTTTCCTGGCGATTTAAGGAGAACAGATGAAATACTCAATAAAACATTTTCAAATAAAAACCGAGATATCTGCAAACAAAAACATCAGAACCTTAGCACCGGTGCATTTGACCCGCAGCTGCAATGTCTATGCTTTGCTAAGAAAGACCGCGAACAAGTTTAGATATTTTTTCGTCACCTCAATATTAATCACACAGGACGTAAAGACAACACAAGCGTGTCAACAAAGGTCCTAAAATGCAGTAATTCCTTTTAAGGGGTAATAACGGGTGATGGAGGCTCACTTGGGGAGTACGAGAAAAATATAGAAAATTTTTTTTTGCGATAATTTCTAGAAGATATTAACAGTTGAAAATCGAGTTTCAACTTTGTTATTAAACATTATTTTGAAAGTGTTCCATGTTTAATTGGAAGCCTATTGAAATACTTAAACATTCAAAAATAAAAATTACGGTCTTTGCTTCAAAGGATGAACATTTTTGATATTCAAAAAGTCCTCTTCTACAATTTTTTGATGAAAAGTCAAAGTGGCAATCATGTTTTTTGGCATTAACAGATAGTTACAGGGATAGCCCTTGTCAATAATAACAATAATTTGTCAAGCTGTGGCTTACTTTGAATTTCCGTTCACGAATTTGCGGATATGCGATTAGTTCAGGGGAAATGCTACAGTAACAGCAGAAGCTGAAAGAACTCACGCCAACAAAGAGCGAGGAGAGTGGTTCCAGAAAGATAGTGGACGACAATTGATGTTCGGGTTCCAGACACAGAGGAACAAGTATTGGACATAATTACAGCAGAGCTTTCCAGGGGCACTCAGAACATTGCACAACAACTGACACTTTCACATTCACCAAATAAATACCGGCTACATTGCTACCGCGTATGTAAGATTCACATTAAACCAATGGATTACTGAACACCGGTATAAATTGAGTAGGAGTTAATTAACCAAATACGAGAAGCTGCTCGAGAAGAGTGCATAATAAGGTTATTACACAGGCACTTGTTTGGAATTACAGACTTAAATGTATGTTCTTGTAATTTCGAAGCAATTAATAATTCGAGGTTATGAGTTTCGAAATAGGTTCCGTCATTCAACGATTTCTGTTGAATTCACCGTTTATCCTTGTCACTTTATTGTCACTTTCCCTATTTATCTATGGTTACCGGAGTTTTAAATACCTACGAAGCAACAGGTATTAACGTAATGTTAAATAGCCAGATTACCTTGAAAAACATTGTTGCCGTTTTTCTAATATAGTTTTTTCCGAATTTCTCGGTTTTTAATAACAATTAATTTTCCTACAAAGCTATAATTAAGCTTAATTTATTTTACTATTTTTTCTGTACTCCCAAAACACCGCCAGACAACACCTCCAGAGGAATGACGAAAATTTTGAATCTATTTGTATACTATAATTGTACTAAACATATTAAATTTGGCTAAATTTGTAGGACAATTGGTGAAAGATGCTTATTTGGGTTATTGGTTTAGCGGTCAATAGCTAGTGCTAGAAAATAAAATCTCATATCTATTGATCGGTATACCTGAGTCTAGATAGGCATCTTTTTCGAATTATTATTACGGTGGTTTAATAAAATACAACTTCAATTTGAATGGTAGTAAAAAATTGACGCAATCTAAACATAACAAGAAGTAAAAAACAATTATTAAATCGACACTTAACATTGTAAATTGTTAATCTGACTTGGTGAAAAGATTTTACTTTGAATCCATTAAGGTATCCTGAATGAATCTAATTAAGATTTTATAGCCGTACGAAAGTGAAATATAAAAGCTCGCAAAATATTAAAATACTTCGACAAAGTCCGAAATTCCGTATGTAAATTTTGCTTAAATGTGGTATACATGTGTACTATTGGAGAGTATACTGATGGAGGAATTCGTTTTATTTGTAAATGTTTAATGTATAAAGTTAACACATTTGAGCAATAACCTCGGACGTTTATTTATTTTATTCTAATTTTGGGGCTACGCTTTAACTGGTGTTGTGAACAAAACGTGTCATTTCAATCCAGAGAATCACCACTTAAGCTTATAAGACTTGCTAGTACTTAACCCCTTAGTATAATTTCTATTTTCTGAACGACAACATTAGCAATATAAAATATGTGACAGTGTAATGTAAATGTCTTTAACATTTTTAATTTCCAACACTAGTAATATCGATCTGGAATCTGGAAATAACTCGGAAAATAATGTTCTTGATTACAAAAAATTAAATAACACTTTAATAAAGAGAGTAGTCTTGTGAATCCGTTACACCTGCGCTTTATGCACAGTGATAAATGATGCTAAAGAAATAACAAAATGATTAATGATAACTCATTTGTCGTCATTAAGCATAAGGTAAAAGCGGCATGACAATTAAAATTTATATTTTATGAGCACTTGCGCCATCTGCTGTATGGACGGAAGAAACTAGATTTAACAGAATTTATATCGATCCGTTCCTTTTGGTGTCCTGTTGAGTTGATTGCCAACGTATATGGATATTTCTAACGAAACTTTCGAAAATTTTGGATGACATCAGTTGCGACTGCAGAAATTAAATGTACAGTATCGATCAATGATATGTTAAATAAAGTACCGTTCAAAAGCAAGTTTAATTTATTTTTGTGCCACACCAATACCATCAAAATCCTTCACAATAATTGAATCGTACTGAATCAAAACACTTTAAAACCGAAAAATAACCGAAGTACAAGTTGAATAACATTTTTTTTATTTCAGAATAATCTGTAAAATTGCAGTATTCGTAGATGACGAAACTATTGGGTACATTTCCATAGAACGTGCTTTTACAATTTTTAGCCAGTGATTTAAATTAAAAAATATTCACTTTTTTTAACATACAGTTAATTTATCATCAGGTTTTGCTTTTTGGCTCATGCTGCACATTTCTGTTTATATAATACGTTTCTTTGAAATTGTATCTACCAAATTTTGTTCCTCAAGAAAAAATATTGTCTGAATTTAGTATCAAGTTGGTTCTTTGGAGAAAAATGTTAATATTATAGTAGACTCTAAAGAGATGTGTATCCTGTAGAAACTCCATCGTGAATATATCGGCTATACAGGGGTTATGAAAAAATGGAACAGACGATAGTAAAATAGTACCGAAATGATCGAAGTGCATGACTTTTGCTGCAGTGTGCAGTTGACACAGTGTTGCCGAAATAGCTTGTTGCACCCATCCAACGCACCGGCACAGTAACTCACCGGCGCAGTTGTGACCTCTGAAAGCTTTAATCCGCCCCTGGGTTAAAAAATTCCAACTTCCAAAGTAAAGCCAGTGGAAACTCAAAAGATTGACATTCTGTAGAAGACGTTTGTGTGTAATGGCGTAAACTTGCACCTTTTGTAATGGCTAATATTCAAATTTCGTGTGACTTTTTGTGGAAAATCCACCAGAATTTACTCACACATGATCTTACAACTGAATCGAATTTCAATTTTCCATCCAATAATATAAAAACAACCTCTGTGGCTCGTAGAACTCAGTCGATTTCGAAATAAAAAAAATCAGGCAAGACTGAAACTTTTGACTTTTTTTATCACAAAAAATATGTAAAACTGGAACCCATTTTTGCATCTCTACAAAATACGAAGGCGCCCAAAATATTTTCAAAGTTTAAAAAATAACTACGGAAGAACCAATAGCTCAACACATACCAAATCTAAAAGACTAAAAGTTCTACTTGTACATGGAAATCAGGGGCAAAGTAATGCTAAAAATCTCTTTAATACGGCAGGAAATCTGTTAAAACCCAAACTTATTTGAAATCGGCAAAGCAAAGAGAGAGGAATATAAAGAATCCATAAAACTTCAGTTGCTTGTCGTAAAACTGAACTCAGTTCAAGCAAAAACATTTATAGATTACAGATAATTCTTAACAGGTTTCTGCTAGCTGGCGCCCTATCCTCTATTTTTACCCATAAATCCTAAAAAAATCGCTTCACTTTTATAACTGGCCACATGGGCCACGTTGATTCTACATTTCCGATCTAAGAACGCTATTCACACAATACAAAGGATCATCGACCGATTTCATCGTTGTTACAGAAAAAGAAGGCACCGAAAGACAGAATAAACATTATTATTTAATCATTTGATTCGCCCTTTCGATGATTCATTCCTTTACTTGACAGTTCGATATCAGTTTTTATATTGTTGACATTTTTCTAGAAAGTTCCTGTTCGCATTGCAATATTTCGAAAGGCAAATTTCACGTTCCAACTTAACGAAAGCCACGAACAACTAAGCGGAAAACGATCCAAGTGCCGATTTTTCACTAGTTTAATTTTAAATTTAGAGCGATCTATATTTGTCTGAATTTCACTGAGCTACAGAGATTAATGCACAACGCCAAAACTAAAATTCATATCCGATTTAATTTTGTTTTTCTGAAAATATTGACTAAACAAAAAACCCAGAAGAAATAACTTAAAAATCAAAGTGGTGCTCAATTTCCGAGCGATGAAAGAAACTATCGAAATTTCAACTAATTAAAAATGTCCTTTAAAAATTATGATTTCAAGAATTATTTCGCCACAAGCGCAATTTGGCGTCCGGCGCAGTGAGGCACCATGAAGAACTCACCAACTCACAGAGCGTCATTAACTCAAAAGTTTAACTCAACATAGTGTTACCCAGGCCTACTGGATACTACGTCGGAGTGATGAAAGCAATTTAGTACCTGCCGCACTGAATTCCCATTTAGTGAATGGTGCATTAAAAAAAACTAGTTCTTATTTCGATTCCTGGGTCAAACAAACTTTATCTGTCACAGAGAGTGGGTAAAATATATCGTTTTGACGACATGCGTAAGTGCTTATTGTAAAATTGCTTCAACATTATTATAGGGCATAATTGGCAGATTGTATTACGAACACCTTGAATGTCCAAACTATGCATGTAGTCTGTATTGTATTACTTTGATGATAGGATCGTAAATTACATGAAAACTTTGACAATACATTACATTTCTCAAACTTCTTGAAAATTCTAGTTAACAAGACGAAAAAAAAATGTATCTCGAACTCAGCAAAACAAACTAAACCAGACAAATTTGCCGTAACTTGCTGACGTTGAAATATATTGAGGCAAATAGAAGTTTTCGGATTTCAGACACTGCCATTTCATACCCAGAGCTTTTCGATACCTGAAAAATATGTTTTAATTATGTAAAATATATTAGTTTTAATTACATTATTTTATTTTGATAAATTCTCGTCACGTCTTCTCAATTTGAAATTCATATTTTTTGAAGGAGTAAATCTGTACATCTTTTCTTTAATTTTCCTTTCAAATATGGGTTAGCATGCAAACAACTTGTTAGCATTCAATCACTAATTCAAGCTCTTTCTGTTTAAACTTCTTCCGGCTCTAGTTCCTGACCACTGCGATGACTGAATCTGAGAGAATACCTAATATTTAGCATATGACATGACATCTAAAAAGTACATATATGACTCGTCCATCTTTAATTAAACCTTTAATATTGAAAGTTAAAATTAACTTAACAATACCATTATTATTTTTTTTACAATATATCTCGATAAGGGAAAATCTCGGTCGCCAGAAAGTCGAGAAAATAGGAATTGGAGCAGTTCCTTCACATATATTTTACCATATATCAAATGTATATAAAAATACACGTTGTGTGGATTTTGGTAGCATAAATCGTATTGGGCTGTTTACTTCATCAAATTAATTCTATTGGTTGAAAAGAGGCCCATTTTGTGATTTAGAACCAATTCTCAATTAGAATCAATTTCTCCAAAGTGGTTAATTTACTATTTTCGGAATAGATGTACACCTCAACTATGAGTTGACATGATATAAAAAGTAATTTTGTTTAATTTTGTCACCGCTCTCATTTTTCCTCAATTGGTTATTGTTGGAACTAAATATCAATTATTGATTCTTTCATTCATAATGATCTTTGCTGCTTGGTCTTTACAAGTATTTCTTACACATACTTTGTTTGTGAGGACATTTTTACTTCATAAATACATGCAAGTTATATCGTATTAGGTAAATGAACGATCAGTTTTCAAAATGCAGATGTTATCCGATATAGGAGTATCACTTACAACGTATTACACACTAACCACTATTTATTAAGGCATAAGATGAGCAGACACGGTCGTCTGCCTTTATAAAAAAAAACGTTAGTTGACGTTGTAAAGTTCACAAATCTTTTTTTTTAGTTCAACCTCAAATTATATTTCACACATCTGAAGATATTCATTCACTTGTTTCCTATTTGAATAGCAACTTTATGAAACCAAACACGATATGTTTCTATATGTCATTAGTCATGTCTATAGTCATTAGAAATTTTGCAATATTTACAAATGATAATGCATTTTAAAACCATGTTTTATTTTGTTTCAGGAGGTTTATTGGAGAATACCAGGTCATTTGACGCCTCAGCTACTGCAGAGTTATGAACACATGATCCAGCAAGCTTTGGATAACACCCTTGTAGTTGAGCCCGAAGAACCTACAGTTGAGACCTCACGTATAGAAAAAGATGAAAGTTCTGATGATGAATATTTGTTTGACAGAATTAAGACTGTGCCTGTAGTGCCTAGAGACACTACAGGAAACGAGCAAGGAAGTATTCCATCCAATATCACAACAGTTGCGACAAAGTCTGCAAATGAAACACAGGACACTAGCGGTTTGGCTGAACTCACCGAAGAAAATGCTGAAGTGCTAGAGCAACCAAGCGAAGTAGAGTTCCATATACAAGAGTTTAATCTCGACGATAATGAAACAGGAACAATTTATGGGGGAGAAAATAAAGTTTTCGATGAAAATGGAAAAGTATCTGAAAATGATGATTTTCTTAATGCAGTTGAACCTGCAAAAGGTGAGAGCAGCCGGAAGAAAACGAGGCACGTATTCGAAAGCGACAGCGATGATGAAACTGAGAAAAGGCAACGATCAGTGTCGTCTTCGGATTCAGACGCACCTATAACTAAAAGAGCTCGAATCATTGACAGTGACGATGAATAAGATTGTTCCATGTTTTGTAATTTTACACTAAACATACTTGATGTCCCGTAAATAGCTAGGTGTTTATAAGTTCACATTAGCATATTTAGATCGATTGCTGCAAATGTTTTAGGCTATTCGCATGTCAGTATTAGATATTTTCTGCTTTGTCATTTATTATTTTTAATTGATTTTATTGCTATTTTTTATTAATTTGTTTAGGTTTAGTTTCACCTGTAAGCTGGTTCTACAATAAATCAATTCCAATTACATCTGAATTTTGTTCACATACGCCTAGTTATTGGCAATGTTCTTGAGTTTCATTGCAACAATAATTTTTTCATTATTTATGCAAGAGTGCACATATTTATAGCTAGTATTAAGTTGTTGTCCAACTGAGGTAAGTTTTTCTGTTAGGAAATGAATTTTAACTATCCTGTTTAACAATTTACAACCAATATAACATATGAGGATTCCAAGAAAACAATCAACTGAACTAGATGCTCGAGAGCTAATAGCAATTTAATTCCGTTGTTGAATAACAAGTTTGATTTATTTAACCTCGGATTAAATAGTTTTACTCACATTAGCTATTAATTCGCGTTAATGATATTCGTTTTTTTCGAAATAGATGGGAAAGGATTGGCATTAGGTATCTTTACTAATAATTGTATTTATTAAAACCGAATTTTATATGCCATTCCCGATATTATAATTGCACGTGCCTGATATTGTAAATAAATGCAGTTAGCTTTAACGCAGCAAAGTGGGCTTTGATTAACCAAGACAACAAGAATTATTGAATGAAACAAGTGAACTTATTTTGAAATTTGTTTTTGCTTGTTAAATAGTAACGCGCCAAAAGTAAAGCAACTTTTAAATAATTTGTTAAAAAAGGCGGTTTTACTTAATCAGTATTACATATGTGTGTGAGGTTGGTTTTATAGTTCTTTGAACATACTCTATGCTAAATTCGTCATGCCAAGAGTAATGCCAATTTCAAAACACTTAAAGCAAAGAGTTGAAAATGCATTCATGGAAGGTACTAGACAAGCGGATATTTGAAGACAGTTTGTGTTACCCCGGTGAAGTGTATCTGAAATGATTTCATTATATAATACGAGAGGACATTAGACAAGTTACCAAAATCGAGAAGACCAAAAATAACAATAGCATTAACTGATATGTAAAGACCGGATAAAGAAGCCCAAAAAAACGGAAGAAAAGTGCCTAAAAAAGCCTGAAAATATTTTTGAAAAGCACAAAATTAAAAAAGAAGCATTTGGAAAAAAATTAAAACAAGTTGTAATGATAATATATTGTTATTTTTATGTATTATTTTACATTTAACACGTTCTATTTATTTTCAATATACTTAGTTACTATTAACAATGCTTAAAAGAAAGTATAACTAAATGTTTCTCCAAATTTTCCGTAGTAAAACTATGTTCCTGTCTGATAAAATGTTTTTGTATGCAGAAAAACTTCGTTCTACATCTACACTGGTTATAGGTGCATAATTAAATTTTGGTATAATTGCTGGATCTATTTTAAAATCGGAATTTGGCGAAGCATTCAAAATAGTAGATACTTTTTGCAATGTTTGGAATCCTGTATTCTTTGAAAGAGTCTGAACCAATTTTTCTTTTAATATTTGACCGATAGATCCTGGAACACTATTTGCTGCAGCTTCAAAATTTGTAAAACACTTTATGGATTCCACTAACGACAGCTGCTGTTTTTCCAAAAATTGAATGCTTTGACTTACAAATTTAAAATAGGTTTTGATAAAAGCCAAATTATGTGCAAGTTCGGGTACTTCTAAAACTTCCTGACATTCTTGAATTGCTTTGCTTTCTGTACCTTGAAATTCAAGTATTAAGCTTTTAAATTCGTTAAAATTATTTGCATAGTACAAGGTAGCATCTAGCCAAGTTTCCCACTGTGCGAAAATAGGTTCTGGGAGTAAAGGAATATCAGGACCTTTTTCCTTAAAAAGTTGCACTCTCAATGGAGTTTTTATAAATATGTTTTGCCATTTTTTATTAATTTATTTACCAACGGATACTGTAATCTTATAGTTTCAGCTATGCGGTTAAGCCCATGTGCTAAGTAGGTGCAGTGGATTAAATTATAGTAAACAATTTCAAGATTTGATGCAGCTTTAATCATGTATGCTGCTGCGTCGGAAAGCATCAATACATTTTTTTTCATTTGGAACCACCTCAGGCAAAACAAACTTGTTTAACTCTTCATGTACAAATCTAGAAATAGTATTACTGTTCGTTTTTGTTATTTCCTTCGACCTTATTAAAAATCCTTCTGTGACAATATCTTCATTCAAGACTCCTATAATCAGGTTGGCTATATATCTCCCACATGTGTCAGTTGTTTCATCTACAGTTAACCATATATAATTATTTGCAATATTTTTTTTAATTTGCTGCTTTTTAATTTTTTTAATTTTTCATCATAAACTGGGCTGACGTAATTTTTCCGAAGAGTACTCTCATCTGGAATGATTTTTGACAATATTTTTCTAGAAATTATCTAAACAAACTACTTCGTAATTTATTCAAAGGAATGTGTGATTTAATCATAGCACTGCACAAATCAAAATCAAATTGTTTTTGTTCATTAAAACGAGAATTTGAAGCTAGTGAAGTCAAAATAGTTTGTTGATTATTTTGACTTTTCTCATATTTTTTAATGTGCTTCTTATGCTGTTCAGTTTGTAAATGTTCAGTCACGTCGTATTTTTTGTTACAAACAATTTGCAATAAAATAAGAAAATATTATCTACTCATATTTTAAAATTTATTAAAACCAATTTTTTTTATATAGTATCTTAAAGTCGTTTAACTAATGTCAAAAAGGAAATCTCTTAAGACTCAAAAAATGCAGAAAAATAAAATTATATTTTAAACAGGAAACAAAGACGAGAATAAGAATTTGCGAATTGTTACTTACAGTTTCAGAACATGCTTGACAAAAAATATTTTTATTGTTAATTTTTAGTTCTTTGTGACCCTTAATCCACTCTTCAATGGTTGGCTTTATTTTGGCATTGTTTAAATAGTTACCACGTACAGCTAATTAAATGCAAGTACAGACGATACAAACAAACTGGAGACCAGACGACCTCGTCGTAACTAACTAAATAAATAACAAAAGTCTTGGCATAGCGCAAGGCTAAACTTTGGGGAATGACCTACGTGCGCACGGATTTTTCGGGCAATCACGAGACGCCTTGTAAAGTTGCCAAATTTACTTTATATGGACATTTATTCCCGTATAATGTTTTGGACTATTTTTAAGATTATTTAAATATGCTGAAAAAAAGCATAAAAACTTAAAAAAAGCAACAAAAGCATAATAAAAGCTATCGCAATATACTTAGTTTGGTATAATTCGTTTAGAAATTAAATAATCTTATGGTTGCTTATAAAAATCAGCAAATAAGCAAAATGCTTAAAATCCGGTCTTTACTGATATGCTTTCATTTGAAACTTTCATTCACCCAAACTTGCGAGTTACGAACTTAGGTATGGTATCCTAAGTAAAATGTTCTAGTTTCCATATTTTTCTTCTTTATAATTTTATTTGTTGCCTTCAACTGATTACGTGTATAAAAACAAGTATTTACGTGATAGTGAAAAGAAAAATGCCCTTTGTAGGCAGAATCCTGATTTCGCTTGTTTTGACCAAATATTTCATCTTTTAGTTAAATTTATTTTTATCTTCTGAGGAATGACGCTAATCACTCTGTGCAAGTAAGGCACTGTCTTATGCCGCCTAAATAGTTTATCAATTTTTATACACAAATTGACTGCAATGCGGAGTAGTTATTTTTCTGTTATAATGTTTTATCTTTTGCCTACTTCGTATGTGCATTTTGAGCCAACTGAGGTTTGATGCTAAATGCAACAAATCTTTCTATTCTACAACTAGGCAGATTTGTCCTTATAACAAGTTTAAACCAAATGGAAGTTTTCTCCTGAAATCAAGTAAAGTAACAGTAAATAATTCCGAAATGCATGTATAGGTACGTTTGATTGTTCACACTCCGGCCAAAACTATATACAGTCTTCTTGTTTTTGCTAATTAAGGCACCCTAGTGGATACAATTTAGGTGCTCTGAATTAATAATTAAATTTGCTGCTAATATGCCACAAAGTTTACTGCTGATATGCCACCTATAATTTTAGATTTTGGTTTGAACATGAAAGCCATGACGACTATGCAAACATCAAACAAAATTATTTAAGTGCTAATGCTATTGTAAAATATCATCCAATATCTGTCAAACCGGTAATTTTTCAATTGCAGTTAATGTGAGGCATTATAGACCTAATTAAATTGCGAGTGACCTTTGTTTTGATTTATTGTTTTCTCGGACAATAAAATTCCGATTTTGTATCTCAAATTACTAATCAATTTTAAAGTGTGATTCGCATTAATCCACCATGTCATTATTGATTACATGTTTTATACATTTATTGCCATTTAAAGCATAAAGCTAATACAAAGCAGAAATCCTACATCGTTTCATGTTAGCTTAGTTAGTCTTAGAGAAAATAGACCAGAATATAGCTGCCCATGTTGAGCAAGCGAGGTTTTTAGAAGCCTCAAAAGAAGTGGCTTTAGAAGTGCCATCAGCGGAAATGTTTTCTTTACAATTTTTTTGTAAAAAATTGTGCATTATGACTCCTTGAAGAAGAGAGTAATTTTTCTGGAAGTCAATAGTATTCGATTGACCTCAAATTCCCAGTACATCTTCCTGGCCAATTCGACCGACTTTTTCAATTCGCTTTAATAGTTTAATTTGCTAGATTTGTCACCTAAGTCAGTTTTGCAATTAGTATTTGAAAACTCAGTTTCCATATGTGTTGTTAGAGGCCTTATTTTTGTGGGAAGTAAACCTCCATAACTTTGTGCAAAAAAATACTTATTTCAGTCTATTATTTTCCAAACTCGGCAATAACTACCTTCATTGCATTTGGAACATTCAAAATCGGACTGCAGCTGTACCTTTCAATAAATTTTGTATTTTTCCTTTCGACTAAGTTATACAGGGTGTCCCACCGGCAAACGCCGCAATCGATATCTGGCTAACTATAATTAGGATAAATTTGAAAATTGAACAGTGGGACGAAGTAATTGGGGGCAAGCGACCTAAAATATTTTCAAGATGACTACACTATATATTATTTCATTTTTAAATTCTACTCCAAATTTGAAATATAGTTCATGTATAGCATCCTATACCTGAATCTAAGCGTTTTTGAAATATTTGAAATTGTATGTAAAAAATGATAGTTGCAGCCCTTGGAATAGTTATTCATTTTTTTATACGAGAATTTGTGCTACTTAATTTGAGTCGCATTTATTGTTGAAAAGGACTTACTTTAGTGAAATTTCGACAACATTTTGGAAACTATTAATAAAAAGCGTTGAAAAAATAAGTTTCAAGTTTCAAAAGACACTTGGGAAAACCGCCAAAAATCAATTTTTCCAAATGGAAACCTGCGTTTCTGATAATTTCACCTTATTTAAGCTTGGAAAAGGAAGAACTGCAGAACACATCTTGGAAACTTTGGACTGGGAGAGAGAAATGAGCGTGGCGATACTCTGAGGACATTGGCAGCGAGACATGATCTGATTGTGACCAATACATTCTTTAAACATAATCCTAGAAGATTGTACCGGGGGAAATCGAATGGTGGAAAAACTAGGAATCAAATAAACTTCGTACTCTTTATTAGGAGGATTAGAAACAGCATCATAAACATGCAAACTTATTCAGGAGTAGATGTTCAATCGCATCATAACGCGTTGATAGGAAGAATGAGAACTAGGCTTACATTTAATTAATTTTCAATTATTTTAATTATATAACTACATTACATAATATGGTTTAGAAATAAACAGCAACAAAATAAAGTTCGTGATAATCAGTAAAAACCAAATCACGCGCGGTACTTTATTGGTAGACGGAACTCATTTAGAAAAAGTCAACAAATACACATACTTGGGCACGAACGTAAATGATAACGGGGACCATTCTGTAGAAATCAGAACGCACATTGAAAAAGCCAGAACAGCATTTAGCAGAATTAAAAAGTCTTTAGCAGCCACGAGTTACGGCTGGCAACGAAAATTTGCCTATTGCGATGCTACGTGTTCTCGACCCTTTTTTCGACGCCTCCTCCAAAACCTCCAGGCAATTGAAATGTGGCTGTACTGAACAATCCAACAAATACCTTGGACAGAGAGAATTACCAATACGGAGGTGCTGAGAAGGATGGGAAAAGAAAAAGAGTCCTGAATACAATTAAGACTCGAAAGCCTACAATATCTGGGATATATAATGCGCAATGAGAGCAGATATGTCCTTTTGCAGAAAATTCTCCAAAGCAAGGTATATGGAGCTAGAGGAGTAGGCAGAAGGAGAATATCGTGGTTGAAAAATTTAAAAACGTGGTTCAACCAATCAACCACTCAGCTATTCCGCTGTTAGCAAAAAAGTTCCAATTGCCATCATTATAGCTAACATCCGGAACGGATAGGCATTCTAAAAAAAAAGAAGATTGTTTAAACTTATTTATTATTTAGGAAGAATGTTATAAAGCTGAATCATGAACATGTAACACCTTTTCCATTCGATTTCCACAAAAACAGAAGCCTTCATGCTGTGATGTTAAACAAATTATAGAAAATATCAAGAATTTTGAATACGTCTCGGTGCATGTTCAATTTAGGGCAATCAGAAAACTTTGAAACCTCTAACTTGGAAAAAAAAACTGGTTTTTGTTCTTGATATAATAATAATTAATAATACATAAACGGTTCTTGATATAACTTTATCACATTCCCCATAAATAATAAATAAGTTTAAATAATCTTTGATTGTATAATTTAGGCATCTGGGTATGATTATTAATTATTTTCAAAAGGTAAATGACAGCTGTCAGCATTCTTTTGGCATTTGATTGTATTAAAAATGGCCACTAATACTGGCAGGATTTAAAATGAGATGAGGGCAAAATAGCCATATAAAAACATTAAATTGACAATATTTCGAAAACTAATCAATTTTGGAATAGATAAAACTATCAAAAATGAGGGTTTCCATTTGAAAAAATTGATTGCCATTTTGAAAATATTTTAGATCGCTTGCCCCCAATGACTTCAGCACACTGTTCAATTTTCAAATTTCTCTTAATTATAGTTTGCAAGATATAGATCGCGGCGGTTTCCGGTAGGACACCCTGTATTATAATTTTATTTAACCCGTTTGAAAAAAATGTCAATTTTAAATCGCCTTGTAGATTCGCAAATGCAATAAAAAGCAATTTCCAAGAAAACGTTTCATGTATTTGTCAAAGCACAATAATCGTGCAAAAGACTAGTCAAAAGCCAAACAAACAATCGTAATCAACGTTGTTAAAATTATCAACACATTTGTCACGGGAAAATTCATTTCATAAATAAAGTGTTACTGTTTCAGTTAGTAGGAAAGTACGCATTATTGCTTTAAATTTTGTGTAGGGTTCAATACGCATCAGTCAATCAATCAGTCACGAAATGGGAACAAGAGTTGTGCTGTTGCTGGGTCTTTGCAGTCTGAGCTATGCCTCATTATGTGGAAATATACTTGGTAAGTTTAGTTTCCGACCATGTATTATTAGACAGTATATTTTTTAAGTTTTATCATTAAAATAGCGCTTTGAAATTATTTCGTTGAAATAATGTTTGATCTAAGTTTGCACTTTGGCGAACGTCTTGTGATAAGTTATTGCTTAAAATTAATAATGAAAATGCAAATGCATTCACGGAATATAACTTTTGATTGTCTAGCTCATATATTTCTATTGATAAAAATTAATTCTTAGTGCAGTTACTTACAGAAAAGTAATGCATTTTTGTCGAATTGTTGAATGGATTAGTGACTAGTTTAAATGATTTGCAATATATCGCTGTTAATTTTCAATAATGCTTATAGTTGATAACATTCCAGTAACGAAACACAAATAATTGCGAAAGAATTTGAAATATTTGAAACAATTGCAAATATTTACGTGCTGAATAAAATGGAAGCATTACAATATTACGGCAGTTCAATATTTTTTCCTGAGGATCTCTTTTATTATCATTTAGTAAGAGTCATATCTGCTCCAAAGGAAAAGTTGACTTATGTTCTACCCCAATTCAGGGTGATTCAAAATGGGCGTTATTACTCGGGAGGTCTTTAGGGAGTTAACATTACGCAAATACCTATTACTTCAGTATCGAAAACTCATGGTCAATTGAAATAGGTTAGGGTAACAAGTAAATTTAACGGATTTCAGCAATATCTCCTATAAAAATATATTGCTTAATTATCTATTTATAATTAAACCCAGGGTAAGTGATGAAGAAAAAGGTTAGTAACCTATAAATAAGAAACACATTTTCGTGATAGATGGAGAAACAAAAATCTTAGATAGGAATCTGTGAGGTTTGCAAAGAACCGTTTTCAAATGTGAACAACTTACACCAGTACAAGAGGTGTGTAGAGTTTTGCCCGTTTAACTCCAAACATGTTTGTGCTCGTGTAATCATATTATTGTGCACTCTTCGCAAAATTCTTGGGATCACATTTTGAGAAGTTTTGTGTATTCGGTTAATTAAATCTTGCTCAATTTGTAGCGGTGTTCGGTAGACCAGATATTTAATGTCCTTCGTGTCCTGTTAACGTTACAAAACTGGTAGGGATGTAGCTCTTTCTCGGTAATTATCCAGTGCACCGTGGCCTGGGCAAGTGTCGGTTGTCGCGCAGTACTCCGAGTAATCCCCGAAGGAAAATGCGGTAAATACATATTGGATATGTATGGAACTCAAACAACTCTTGGTCGCCTACTATCTGCCACAATTTCTGGAGCCAATCGTCCAGTGTCTCTAGCCCTTTCTGTAGGCTCCGAATGAAACATAGGACCATTTCAAAATAATACTTAATGACAAAGTCGAAATTCGATTCTCAACTGTTAATATGATTTTTCCAAAAAAAGTTTTCTATGTTTTTTTTTTCGTAATGTTCTAGTGGGCCCTACAAGTAACCGCCTAAAATAATGCGAATTTTGGAGCATCTAGTATAAGAGTATAAGAGAAAAATGTTTTTTTCTAAAGCATATGCGACATCTCGAAATTCCCATTCAGTAATATCTTCGGTGTTTTCTATAAAGAAATGGAATATGTCAGCAGAATAAGTTATCCCTGAAGATGAACTTTTTAATAAGGACAATCAAGAAAAGTTTCGGTTATAACATCTAAAACAGGTTCCAACAAAAAATGTTCCAATCATCCAACCTTGCTATCGCAGCAAGTTACCATTACTCACAGGCGACGTATTAGTAGAACGTGCTTTCTTCATATGCAATTAAATAGATAAGAAACCATTTATTATGCGACTTTAACATGAAACATCCATTATATGCAACAGACTGCTAAAGTATTTGTAATTGTTTAAAAATAATGTAGATACAAAATTTGCAGGTAAATTTAGCACGCCGTTAGATACATAAAGCACTTACGTTGATTAAAATCAAAAATTACTTTTTCCAAATCACTCGTTCTCTGCATTAGCGGTTAGCTAAAGAGTCACAACATTTTTAAATTTAAATAAAAAAATTTTGACTGGCCATGTTATCCGAAATAGAGATAGCAAAGCATATTTGAGCTCAACTACACAGTAAAATACGTTGATGATTATCAGTTAAAACCTTTTGTTGACAATTTATAGTAATCCTGTTAATGTTTTAGCAGACAGGATAACGGACTCTGATGCAAGACTTATTGAAAATAAGCACAATGAACTTAGAAAGCTTATTACAAATGGCAAAGTACCTGGACAGCCTCGAGGTGTTAATCTGAAACGATTGGTGAGTTTCACAGTTACAGTACAACAGTAAGCATGAATAAAGCATTGAATTGTTAAAGAAATCCTATATCTAACAAAAACCTCAATGACGAAATAAAAGTCGGGTAGCCACACTCAACAAAATGTTACCATATTTAGTTCAACAAAATCTAATTTCACCAAAACCCGCCACATTAAATGGATAGTTTTGAACCCAGAATGTACTAGATAATTCGCTTAAAGTGGTTAAACATGGTTCGTAAATAAATACTGAATTGTAATTTCAAGACTTTTGCGCTTTTCTGCTGCAAAATTGGTCTTACTTATTCATTTTAGAGTTACCCGAGCGTTACATTGTAAGGGCATATCCTTTTTTTCAGAGTTATGATGACAAACTTGCCTCCGCTGCTCAGAAAATAGCGAACACTTGTAAATTCGCTCATCGAACCGTTGAAGATGGTGAGTATTTATTGCCAAGATCGTGTCAGCAATAAATTCAGTATTAATTGACGAATTTGAGGAATAAAACGTTTGTTAAGAAATTTGTATGCATGACAATACTTTGGACTTGTCACAACAGATTTGTGCTTTTCGCTTCCGATTGCGTATCCAATTGATGCACTGAAATATTGATTGCCATGTTTAGGCACGTTTCTATTCAATGTACCATTATTTCAGTTAAACAAAATGAAGCTTGATGCTTTTCGAGTTAATTTAGAAACATTCCATTGGAAAAACACGATTTATTTATTAAGTCCAACCTAATTTTCAGGACGCTGGCACGCAGTGGGTCAGAATCTGTATATTTTGTATTCGACAAGTCCAAGCAACGAACCAGACTGGCCAGAAGTAATACAAAGCTGGTTTGATGAGCACATTAACTATCATTTTGGAACATGTTGTGACAGCGGGCCCGATGCTACAGGACACTATACTCAGGTAGTAAAACTTATTTTGTAGTAATATATTAAGTATTTAATTAATACTTAAGTACTTAACAGAATTAAACAGAGCTTTCATTTTGCAACCAGCCAGCCTCAATAATTTCGAATTGAAGAAGTTTACGGTTTTCAGAAAAACACGTCCATTTTTTTATGAAGGGGCAATCAATTCCAGTTTCGATTGGCTTGTTTTGCTTGTCATACCGTTGCTTTTTGCGTTCATTTCTTTTAAATTATACAGGGTGTCAATTTGAAAACTTTCTTCCCTTAATATATTTCTTGTAGTTGAAAATATAAAAAATCAGAAAGGCGCGTCAATTTTATTTGTAAAGGGGACATTTTAAATTAATATTTTTAGCCGCCTTGTTTTGACCCCCTAGGAGGGGTAGATGTCACCCTTAGAATCTTAAATGGGAAGGGGGGGTCAAGTGGCATATCGTTTTAAAGGGAGTTCAATTCTCTACATTAGTTATCACTTTGCTGCTTTCGGTCAAGATATTTCTGAATAATCGCGTTTCAAAGGTGTAGAAACAATTAAACTTGCGTGCATTCAGATATTGTTTTTCAGGTTAGTGTTTACACAAAAGCAATTGTACCTATTGGGTCTCCTTGTAATACATATGACGAGAAGAGTGGGTTACACTGTTAAAATCGTTGAATAACAGAAAGAAAATTTAGTTTTAGTGTAGTTTAAACATTGAATTCTTATTTCTGATTTTGATCTTATTTCCTATTTATTGATTATTTTACATCGACAAAAATTACTTTTTATTTGCGGAAGGGACATTTCTACAATAAAACCTATGACATCTACTTACGCTCTCTATCTTATAAGTTGTTCAAGTGTTGTCACTTTTCCTGTAAACAGTATCAAGGTCTGTTTTTAACTCTTCCCAGCATTTCGAAAAACTTCACTGAGAATTGCAAATCATCAATATCAGCAGGTTGTGTTTTTTAAACAATGGACTTCAGATGTCGCCAGAGATATAAGTCTAAGGGTGTTCAATCCGGTGATGTTGGAGGCCATTCACTTGGCCTTCTACCAATAGATCTATCCCAGAATATCTTCTCAATGCTGGGGAGGATTCGAAAATAGACTTTATTATTGTTTACAGGAAAATTTATAGCAGTCTAAACAATTTATAAGATATTAATGAGTTTTTCGGGTTTTTCGGGTAGGGACGGGATTCAACATTTTGATGAAAGTAAATATCTATCACTTCATTCAAAGGAACATCATCAACGGTATTTAAAAGGTTTCGTTGGACTATGTCCGAATATCTTAATTTGCTCAACAAAATAAACGTCGCAAGACCAAATTTTCCCTAAATCGGAAAATTGATAAATTTTGACTGCTGCGGGTGATTTGAATTATCTTTGAGGTGTTGTCTAATCCAATTATTTTTCTATCAGTTCGTGTGCAAAAAATTAGTGATTCAAGCAAAGTTTCTGCGGGGTGGCAATTCAAACGATACAATTTTTTTTTTATTTGGGATGCTCCACACCGAACCATAAAGATGAACCTCAAATCTCAAAAAAGTTTTTGAACTTTTCCCCTATCCTTTTTTTTACTGGGTGATGTCAAAAAATTAGTTTTTGGTCTTGTTGATAACATTTTTCCTCATGTACTGTTTTTCAAAATCTACATTCTCATGTTGAAGCTGAAACTTTAGTAAAATGTCTTTAGTATGATTCTAAAAGCTCAAACTACAATGTTGCTTTATAGTTTTTCATGTCGCGTAAATTATTTTTGCGTACCGGCCACATTCTTTAATACTGATGATGTTCACATATTCAAAACTCAATAAATAATGCAGTTTTTCTTAGTTTCAATTTACAATTTTCCTATTACTTACATCGAAAACGACTAGTTCGGTATCAGTTTGTTTGAAGTCTCTGAACACAGAATTTAATTTCCTTTAATATTAGAAAGGTTCTGATGCGACAGGGACGAGGGATGAGACATAAAGCTAATTAAAATATAGACTTAAATGTTCCTCCTTATATTATTCTACATGTATTCTGTACATTTTTGCAATTAATAATCCTGCTTCGTTTCAGGTGCAGGCACTCTATATCTAATTGTTTCCGGAAGTTGGTTTCATTTTCACAACCGAAAATAAGCGAAAGATTAGTTCGGATTTATTTCTTATAATTTTATTTGCTTTTCGTATCCACTTAAAGGCTGAAACTTCAGTGTAAAAAGTTTGAAGTTTTATTTTAAATATGTTCTACAAACTCTCGCAACTCAGTATTTTTTTAGAAGAAAGTTGAATTATTTCTTGTTAATAAAGGGATATAAATGACAATTTTTCGTATACTATCGTTAAAATGACGTTGAAGAATATTTTAATAATTTTGCATGTAATCCGGCGTCTGTCCTTGGGAAATTACTATTATCAATAACTATTGTTTGAAAAATTATTTGTTCTACTTTATTTTCTTATTATTTTAGCTGGTTTGGGCTGATACTGAAGCAGTGGGATGTGGCTATACGTATTATGAAACAAACGAAGATTTTAAATATCACAAGCTATACGTTTGCAATTACGGACCTGCGTAAGTAGATTTTGCAACTTACCTCGACACAATTGTGACATATATACAATGAGTACCAGAAGTAGGTACTGTCTTAATTCGTTTAAAATTGTGTGCGGTTTGTCGACCTAGCTACCATTGGGCGCGCGTAAGATGTGCAATGAAACTTGTTAAAATCGGTGACTAGGAAGGATAGGACCTATTGAGTGGCCTCCTAGATTGCGAGGCCGATAGCATAAAAAAATCGCATTAGCTAATAAAAGTTGACATGTACCAATTTATTTTCATAGCAAAGAGTTCGCTAAATTTTAAATAAAGTTATGCATTAATTTTGGGATTCATAATATATTCGCATACAATTGAAATAAATCGTCGCTATTAAATATCTATCGTTCCAATAGCCAATTTATTTTCAACTGTTGAATTTACGTTTTGCAAATTTTTGCTGAATCATACTTAGAATTTAATTGGAGTGTTCAAAATTTAAATAAAAAGCTTCCATTTGAAACAAAAAATATGTTGATTGGTCGTAATTTATTTTTGGTCCACTCGGTAAAAATAAATTTGTTATAAAAAAATGAAATTTAGAAATAAAAATCGATGGATCCGGCGTTTTTGCCAAGAAACAAAATTTAGACATTACTGCTGGTAAAAAAAATGGCATCTAGAATTTGTTGAATAAGTTGTAAAAAAAATGCGTATCAAACAAAACAGAGAATCTAACTAACTAATCTGAACATCCGCCTAATAACTTCGGGACTTAAGATATTTGTTGCCGAATTACAAATACGATGTAGCAAACTGCAATTAATGGATGCATTTCGGGAACTAATTACTTTTATTTTTTAGAGGGAATTATATAGGACGCCAGCCATATCAAACTGGAACGCATGGATGCGAAAATTTATGCTGAAATGTTTTTAAGCGTTCTTCGCAATAATTAATTTTCAGTTGGTTCACACACCAAACTACCCATTAAAGAGGCTAAAGTTTGCTTCCTGTTGCTTAAAATAACTTTAATGCCCTAAACTCCTTTAAATATTGTATGCTTATATAATAAAAGATAAAATATTAGATAGGTAAGTAAAAAATACTAATTTTAAACCCCTAACATTTATATCTGTCAATTCTATCCCACTAACTATACTTTTGATTATCCCCAAAAACATTCAAAGTTGCTGATCTTCCAATATTTGTTGCATAAAAGGTAAGGTATCTGAAATTCTATAGATACTGTTTACTCATTTATATCCCATAGCATTGTCAGGTTTACAATCTAAAATGGTTGAGTAATATTCAGAGTCCTCCTAAAACATTCTGGAGGAAAGTGCTAGTTTTTGTATTTAAGAGCGTCAAAGACCACGAACATTACAATATGTTACTAGTAACTATGATGTATAATGAAGCAAGTACTTCAAACGATCTCCATTATTATGAAGGAACAAGGAGGAAGAATTGCATTTGTTTTTGGAAAAACTGTATTCCGTATTTACTGGGGTTGTTTCTGGAATTCATAAAACAATATTCTTTACAAAGCCCTACAAATACAAAAATGGTTACATTTTATTCTAAAACTGAGTAGATAAGAATGGCAGACCTTAACACTAGTTATTGAAGTTATTAACACAGTTATTTGAACTTACTATTCGTATGTACCATAATAAGTAGAGTATTCTAGTTAAAATAAAAAAGCATTATAGTTATCAAATAAAATATGTTTATCAAATTTTAATGTATTTTGAACACTATCTAGGCAAAACAAATTATTAAAATAAAATTCATGTCATTTAAATTCGCAGAAATACATAAAATAGCATTTACCTTCGAAGCCGAATAAGGCAGGTATAGGGAACGTTATACCGTTTGACAGGTATTTTTAAAGCGTAAGTATTGAAATATGTACATCATAATATACAGGAAATTCTGTTTCAAATAAAACAGTTTAATAGTCAACTAAATATAAGTATATCAAAAATTTTTATGTTATATGTTCCTACCTTCTCTACGATGTTTCGGGAGTACCTACATGAAAAATAATTAAAAAATTAATTTTTATTAATATAAGATATTTGCAAAAAACTAGATCAAAAGGATTGGCACAATGTTTTTATTAATACTGTTTCTTTGTAATTATTAAAAACTCCAGTATTCATGGATATACACAAAGCAAGGAAAATAAAAGAGTAATAACATACTTTGAGGTTAGGATAACCGTGTCACCTTGCGGTCAGTGCTGCCACCTTTTTGGGGCAAATGAGCGATATAACTAAATCCGTCATAGCTGTCATCCGAAACCACCTGCTAAACGTGACGTATCATTGATGAAGTAAAATACAATTAAGTTGTTAAATAACTAGAAGTGTTCAAAGTTCTGCCAGTTTAACTCCAAACATGTTTGTGTCTCAATCACTTTTAGTGCACTCTTGGCAGCAGTCTGAGCTCACATTTTGAGCAGCTTTTCGTATTCGGATTAACAACTACTGCTCAATTTGTACCGGTGTTCGGAAGATCAGATATTTAATGTGTTCTCGTGTCCCGTGTGTCTTACATACATGGTAGGAATGTAGGCCCTTCCTCGGTGGAGTTATCGAGACAACTAAGTATCCGGTGTTTGAGAAAGAGTAGTTGTTGTCAAATGCTTCAAGTACTCTTGGAAGGCTCAGCTGCAATTATCTGCTATACCTGTTCCTCTAGGTCTGGAATCCGAGCATCTTTAGATTGTCCACTATCGGCGTCAATTCCTGGAGCCACTCGTCTAATGTCTCTAACCCTTTTCTGGTGTAAGTTCTTACAGCTTCTGCTTTGTTACTGTGGCATTTCCCCATAACTAATCTCATATTCGAAAATTCGCTGCTGGTGGACATTTTGTAAAAGGAGCTGTAAAATGAGTTACAGTTCGACAAATGCTTGTGATTATTGACAAAAGCTATCTACCTGTAACTATCTGTTAATGACAAAAAATATCATTGTTGCTTTGGCTTTTCACCAAAAAGTTGTAGAAGAGTACTTTTTTAATATAATTTTTAGATTTTTAGATTTTTAAGAAGGCTACCCATCAAACATGGGACCTTCTCAAAATAATGCTTAATAAGAGAGTTGAAATTTGATCTTCAACTGTTACTAACGGTATTTGAGGTTGGGAAAGTAAAACCTCGCGATTTGATCTGTCAAAGGTAAACATCATCCGAAGCGTTTTTGTTTTAGTTGAAGGTTTTCCATTTTGGAACATATCTCGTTTAATTGTCGAAAAACGCGTAAAAATTATTAAATGTTACTATAAAAATGGTGGTTCTGCTGTATCAACGTTTAGGGCTTTACACGGTTTTGACGGTCGACATAATTGACCCACAGATGTTGTTGCTTAAAGTATGGAGGAAGACCCGAATTAATCGATTCCCCAACGTGCTCAACTTTTGGGCTTGTCTTACGGTTCATTGTGGCGAATTTTGAATCTCCATCCGTACAAAGTGCAACTGACTCAAGAACTTAAGCCTCAAGTCCATGGGCAACGCAGAACATACGCAAATTGAGTGATTAAATAACAAGCCGTTGATGATGATTTTCCGAACCGAATTTTCTTCAGCGATGAGACTCATTTTTCGGTCGGTGGTTACGTGAATAATCAGAACAGCCGTATATGCGGCTATCAAAATTCTCAGGTGATCTCAGAAAGACTTTTGCATCCTGAAAAAGTGACCGTATGGTGTGCATTATGTTCCGGTGGTCATTCCGGTGTGTTCTTGGCCAGAAGTTTTTTTAAAACAATCAAGGAAGATCCATAACCGTCAATTCTGAGCGCTATGGACGTATGTTAACCGACTATTTTTAGAGGGAAATTGAAGATTATGATCTGGAAGACATTGTGGTTCCAGCAGGATGGGGCAACGAGTCACACAACACTGGCAGTTAGAGCTCTTTTGCCACAGAAATTTCCAGGGCGCGTAATTTCGAGATTGAGTGATGTCAGTTGGCCAGCAAGATCCGGCGACCTAACACTGTTAGATTTCTTTTCCTCAAACTCTTGAGCAACTGAAAGCCAATATTCGTGAAGTTATGACCGAGATATTACCGCTAATGTGCCGAAAAGTCATTTAAAATTACCTCAAAAGGATTGAGGCCTGTAGGAGGTCCCGTGGAGGATACTTAAATGATATTGTCTTTCACGTATAATGGCAAGGTTTAATCTTCATATCGAATTCAAATTTCCGTCTCTATCTGAATTTTTGTGTGTTTTTTTTTACTTTACTTTCCCAAGCATAAAATGGATAACCCTGTATCTTTCTTCTCAATATTTTCCTCATACTCTCTAAGTGAGCCCCTATAGCCCCTTAAAAGGAATGTCGTCAATTTAGAATTACCCTGTATAATAGTAAAGTCAACGCCATTTATTTCTTCACAGACCATCATTTTTATTTAATGTGAAACTCCATCAAGAGATATCTTTTGGGTAGGTATAGAACAGTCAAAAAGTAGAGTTTTTGTTAACTCTACTTTTTTAGCCGTCGAATTCAACTATGGATTGGAATATCGTTCCATAAGGAAAATAATCAATTCAATCAGTGTAATGTTTATGGAGACTGTGTATATTCTTCAAGAATTTTAAGTTGTAGCCTTCAGAATCCAATGTAATTCCAAGTGCCGCAAATGTTCAATCTTATTTCGGTTTTCGCTGCATTGAGCAAGACGTTTGGAGTGTCCTGTATTTAGTTGCCTATACAGAACTCTGGCTTTCACAAAAATTATCCGAAAGTTTTGATTACCCAGCAAGCTTATTGTTTGAATTATAATCATTTTGTAACACTAAAATGGACTAGCGACCTCTTTCGCTAGATACTTTAGCTAACAATTTTCGGTCATAGGCAAAGATTTCCTAAAGACAGAGTTCGCCGATATTACAACTTTGAATTTTGTCTTAGGCTAGTTTGCAAAGAAAATCAATGATTTGAAGCTTGTAATACTAAAATATAGATGGCCCATTTATATTTTTAGCTTTTTAGCCATAGTTGGATGGGCCTTCCAATAGCATATGCAGTATAGAAAAATTGACATAGAAAATGTACAAAAATCCGTCTTTTTAAAAAGCACCTACTCACTTTTTTGGTCCTGTTTAGTTTAGTTTCTTATTGTTTAATCACAGCAAAATTTTCAAATATGACCAAAAAACTTAAAAAAATATCAATGTTTGTACGCTGCTACAAAATAAGTACATTAGTGTCATATAGAGAGTTAGCCTGGCCTTTCAGCTAACTGCCTGCCAAATTTGGTTCTTGAATTTGGAACAGTTCCCTAGATATTGTTGTTTGTTCCGTAAACATCTGTAATGTCATTATTTTTTTAACCAACTGATCTATACAATATTGAATTATTCAAAATCATAACAGGTAAGTTAACAAAACTAAGGTGTCTCAAACTCGAAATTGAGCCGTCCAGCCATGCCAAAATAAATTGGAGTTTAAATTTAATATAAGAAAATTGTTATACTTTTCATACACCTGTACAGCTGGAGGGCTTAATGTATTTTATATGGCTTCAGCATGAGTCGTTATGACCGGAAACAAAATTTGAAGTTTCAAAAACAACTGTAGGTTGGAAAACTTCTAATGCACGGTCTACGTAAATCACCCTGTATACTGGGACATTCTCTGGGTCGAAAGACGATCTGCCCTAACTTTTATTAAGGCAAAATGTTTGATTCTGCTGGTGATGGTGTAAGTTCCGAAAAAGTTATGTTTTTTGAACTATCGGGAGAATGGTACGATGCATTTTAGATGGCTTCCTGTATATTTTTGTGATAATATCGTTCTAAATAGAGAAAATAACATAATAGCTTTAGATAAAATAATGTATTTAAAAAGTGACGTGGAAAACAACTTAAAAATATCTTAAAGTACAACACTCTCCCCTACAACCGACGATGCAACCATCGAGTTGAAAAAAAACCCGAAATGTTCAGGATTGTCCAAAAATTTACCACCATCCGAAAAAATTCGATTTTCATTGCGCATAAAATGCCACTTGGACGCCGGATCTGAGTTGTTTATCTTTTTTTATCCTGTCGAATTTTTATTTACGGCTACATAGACTTCCTCAATAAAAAAAAAAGTTCATTATTCAGACGAGTAAAACGATAAAATCCATCAGGCAAACGATCACATCATCATGTTTGTACTGTACAAATCGCCAGTTTTTTTTGAAGAACTCGCAAAACTTTTGGTGCTGAAAAAAAAGAGTGGTGGTGAAAAGTAAGAGTGTGTTGATGAGTTTTTCTAAAGCGAACTTTTGGTGCAAGTGAATCATTAGAGCCGATTCGGAAATGGTTCAGGATGGGGCCACAGCGCGCAGAAAGTTGGTAATATATATCTAATATACAGGGTGTCCGCAAGAAGTAGGCATTTTTCAAAACACTTAGTTTGAACTTGTGATGGTTTTCTGAGAGCGAAGAGATATTTTACTGCTTTTTTAGATTCCAATTTCAATGGAGCTCAGATTACTTCCTGTACACTAAACAACTTTTTTTCTATCCAGGTGACACGATGCAGCTTTCAGTTATTTCGGCTTTACATTTTTCTTGGAAGATCGCTTACAGATATTGTTGACATTTATTTTATTATACATACATGTATTAGTGCATGTACTATTTACGCGACGAGGAACGACGAGAATCTGGATTCTCCATTGTGTATTGCGTTATTTCAATTTATTGTTTTAATACGAACGTAACAGCAAACAGGTAAAACAGGTCGTGTCGTTTTTCTGTGAATTTCACTTTCTCTTCTCTTGTCTGTACTTTGTTACATTTATGAGTGATTTCCTCTGTGAATTATATTATATCTTATAAGCTCTTATATTCTCAATAGGGATTTGCTCCATTTTCAAAAACATCATTTTTTACTTGGTTTTTGTACCTTTCCAATTTAATTTGATACAACATTTTCTGCTAAATTTCGCTATAGACTTTTGCTATATTTTTACTTGAAATCTTCAGTGGTCGATAGAACACTCGTAAATTTGGTTCTACTTCAATCAGCAGCTTAACCATAATAAGTATCTAAACTTTGACCTCATCGACCGTTTTTTAGGTAGGTGCCATTTAAAAACATTATTTTTTTACATTTTTTTATGTCAATGTCAACATATGCACTCATATGTTAACAAATAAAAGCTTCATATAACTACCTAGCCAACTTGGAATTTCAATTTAGAACCGTTCCTTAGATATAGCTTGTTCCGTACACATCGTTAATGGCATTTTTTCCTTAAACAATTGAGATATCACAAACTGTAAGAGACAACGTAATAAAACTAAAGTTTTCCAAACTCGCCATCCGACGGCCAATCGAACCATGCTAAACAAATTAGGATTTGAATTTAAAATAAGAAAGTTAGGTGATGTTGGAGTTGTAGTACACCCTTTAGCTCCCCTTTTAATATCATCATATTTCATTAAAAGCCGTAGTTGTTCTTTTTTTCGGTAAGGTTTGGGAAATGCTCTTTTATGCACTCCCAGAGCCGGTGATCCGTCGCTCTGGGTTGTGTGGGACTCCAGCTAAGCTAGTTACTCACTAAAACCCTTTCCTCACGGCCGAGGTGGTGCTTGGCCTTGCACCGCGGTCATTTCTGCCCTATTGTGCCCTCGTATTTTACTCCCTCATTATCCCTGATTTCTCCCAAATTGAATAACATCGGATTTTTTTATGAAAAGGTCATAAATTGCATTGCCCATCCGCAGACTAGCGCAAGCTACTTAGTGCGACAACGTGCAGAGAAGAGGTTGATGTCAAAACAGCAAAATTAATGTGCAGACTCATCTCAAGACTTTGGAATCTATTTTTTTAGTTGAATTTATAATTAATATTTAATTTAGTTTAAAAAATGGCGAAAAATATTACTTTTTGTTGTTTTTTCTTTAAAACGGTTTAACATTGGAAACTAAATTTTGGTACACATTATAAGCTAATTGAGTGCCATTCTATGGTAGTGTTTTTTACTTCAGTCTACTTTCATACAGTGTAGAAATGTGGAACTCCTACTTTTGTTTTGTTCAGAACTTTTTTGTGTGCACTTAAACTTTTATCAACAATTTTTTTTTAATTACTACAAGTTATTTATCAACTTTTTTATCTCTTATTGTTTTTTCTAAAGGGCACTAGTTTGCCCGCAAAAAAATTGAATCGTTTCGGCTTAATCAAAACTTTCCAGGCCGTTGGATTGCTAGAGGTCAAGAAACTCCTATAAACTTGCCTCCTAGATCTTCCGAACTAAACTCGCCTGATTTTTACTTCTGGGGCCATTTAAAAAAATACGGTATATTCACCAGAAGTGAATACAATCGAAGAACTTTAGGAAATAATTTTTAATATTTTCAACGAAATAAGAACTTCAGTGCAAACTTTCCGGTCTGTAAATTTTAAACTCAATAAAATACTGCTGCTTAGCTAACATTAGAATGGGTACTTAAATTTAATTTTGTTTGTTTATATCGTTGCGCATATTGTTACCATGTTTTTATTTAAGTAAAATTTATTCAAACTTAATAATTGTAATCTGAACCAAAATACACATTTTAGAAAAATAATTTAGCTTGTTAGGAAGCAACTAATAATGCGTACCAAAATTGTTATATGAAAACGTTATAAGATTTACAAAAATTAACTTAATTCCTTACACATTTTGAGAACGACAAAGGAAACGATTTTATGTTTTTGCGGGCAAACTAGTGGTATTAGGAAAAAACAATAAGAGATAAAAAAGTAGGCAAATAGCTTGTAGTAATTAACAAGATTATGTCGAGAAAAGTTTTTAAGTGCACACAAAAAAGTTCTGAGTAAAACAAAAGTAGGGGTTCCACATCTCTACCTTGTATAAAATCAATCTGAACCACGAAACACTATCATAAAATGAAACTCAATTAGCTTATAAAGTATGCCAAAATTGAAGTTTCTATGTTTAACCGTTTTAAAGGAAAACAACAAAAACTAATATTTTCCGCCATTTTGCAAATCAAATAACTCAACAACGAAACCTCAAATTTAAAAAATTCTCAGGATTGCCTTCCTCCTTAAATAGAAAAACACGATGTTAGAATATTTTAACATATTTGCGGAACACCCTGTATATGAATTATACAATTATATTGGGCTCGGAAGTTTGTGTTTTTGCGGGTTTTTCACTTACAGTTTTGTATATGGCGTAAACACAACCAGTAATAATGATTACATATATAATTAATGTCCATAAATTGACGCAGGTGACTTCTAGGGGCGTTGTCAATTCTTGAAGGTGGATTTTCTGTTTTTCTAATTTGTTGTCGATTTGCTTGGTTTCTTCGATATTGATTGATTGTAAATCAATATAAGGGTTGCCTAGGTGTGGCTTCGGTTGAAGATAATTTGCAGATAAGTTCAGCATCGGTAGGGAGATGCTCTCGTAGTTTAATCGGGCTAGTTGTACCGGTTGTAGGGTGGACTTTTCGATTGTCAGGCTACATTCATTGGTCAATTCGATTAAATGGGAACGAATGAGTGGAATATTGTCTTTTGTATTGGGGCGCAAAACAAACATTATCACTTGTGCTTGGAATGTCAGTATCCTATTTCCATTCCTGATTTTGATTATTTGGATTTAATGTATATTGATTCGGAAAGAATGGCAACTGGTGATATTTTTTCTGTGGGATACCAGTAGGGACAGCACATGGGGGATTGTTCACGATGTAGTTAATGTGGTGCGTTTGCACAGGTATTGATTTGGTGATAGTTCTTGGCAAACTTGGTCCACGTACGAATATTTAGTATCGCTAATTGCAAGGTATGGTTCATGTGGAAAGTTTATGTGGAATTCAGTTGATTGGTTCCTAGGGATAGGTACTCGGTATAGTTGGTAATAGTGATACATTTTTGATTCAACCAGTGGAATTTCTAAAATGAAAGTAACCACTAAACCCTTTGAATAGCTTTTATTGTTTATGATTCTTTCCAAGTTTAAGGTGTTTTACATTTTTGTTTCTAACGGTAAACTGTCAATTTGCGATTGAGTTTTCAGTTGCTCGATTTCTTTCATTAGTTTGCTTGGATTGATTATTGAATTGTGGAGCACATTTTTGTTTTAGGTCTTAATTGTAAGCTTGTTGCAAAATCTTATCTTTGCTTAGTGTACATTTTATTGATGCTAGTTTAAGTTACATTAATGTAACTCATGCGCTGTACTTTTGAGGATGTTACATGCGTGTTTCGTAAAAAAATATTGTATCAGCACAGATCAGCTAAGTATTGACTGCAGTTACGGTTTAGAGTTTCGTTGACAAAAAAAGAGCCCTCATTGGACGAATACCAGTTAAATCGAAAATTTGGGTCTTGGTTTGCTCTGTCGCTAATAACTTTGCAACGTTGCAGTCGCGTATAGTCATCCTCGTTCAGCTCTTGCACTAAATGGATTTTATCTTTTACAAATGGTTTTTAAATATTCGTTCCCTGAACACTTGAAATTTCACTCAACTGCCACGTACTTATCTTTGATTCTTGAGTTACGTGTCCTTTAACTGATACTTCCATTGCTTAATTGACTTTTGGATTTACTCCACACTTTTTGCTCAGTACCGAACCAGTTTAAATACATTTTCCCACTAATTCGAGGACATACATTCGATTGACATGTTTGACTGCATGCTGTTGGTTGAAAATCTCATCGGATAGGTCTCCATAGATTTACTATTTGAAGCGAATATTGCAATAAATTCAACTCTTTCAGCTGTATTGTAACAAATTTTTGTACAATCCAGAAAATTACAAAAAACCACTGAGTAACATTTTAAGATAAGTTCAAGCGTTGATCTGCCTTGTGGTATTGAGAACGAAGTTTTTAATGTTGTTTGGGATCTTGTGCTAGATAAATCACGCAAGAAATAAATACCAAGCTTTTGACCGGTACCAGAAATGATGCAGTGAACGAAAGGTAAACAAACAAAGGACATCGAGCACCAATGGGATGATGGTTTATGTATTTTGCTTAATTTGTTACAATATAGGTACTAATAATCCTTTCTAGCTTGTTAAGTTGAGTATCTTTCGTTCGCTGCACCATTGCTGGTACCGATCAAACGCTTCTTGGTAGTTGTTCCGTGGTTTCCCTGTCACAAGATCCCAAACAACATTAAAAGCTTCGTTCTCAATATCCAAGGCAGATCATCGCTTGAATTAATTATAAAATGTGTAATTTTAAGACACAATTTGACAATGAGAAATTCTCATTACCTGAGTTCTGTATTCAATTTTAGAACTAATTATTTTTACTCAAATAATCATTAAATAAATAATCGTGATAGTTGTAGAACAAATGTTGTACTTACATCACATCCTACTGGTTACGCAAATAACTATTAGCTCAGTACTGACTAATGCTGCCATTATAATATTTTTGTTATAAATATGTGAGCCTCCTCACATGCGAAGCAAAACCCCAGGGGTCCGTCAAATCCAGAATTTCACAAATGCCGAAAGACTACCTATTTTAAAGTATAAGTTTTAATTTCTCCTAGAAATTTTTTATTTAGTCATTTTCACTTTGATAGACTGACCTACAAATCTAGCAACAACAAGTTATTGAAATTAAATTTATATAAATAGTATTAAATTTTGTATCCACGTGTGGGGTTTTCAATAATTTATTCAAACTTGTGGGTTTCTGCTCAAAATACAGCATGGTCTTGTGATATTACGGTTAAACAACTATCTATAAGATATTTAATAATCAAGTTCAGTAAAATTCTGAATAATTATGCTTCCGTATTCTTTCAAATATTGCCAATACGGGATACATAATAGTTCATCTACGTTTTTTTAACTATACTAATTGGATGAATAAGAAGAATTTCGATGACAGGAATCTTAATAATTTTGTCCCATTTCCAATCTCTCTTGAGCCGGTGTTGCTTTGTAATATCTGGCTCAAAACAAGAAAAATACGTTCTCCCTCACAGAAACGATGACACGACCCTTTTTTGAAACTCCTTTCCCAATAAAAATTATTTTTAGTTTTTGCAAACAGGTTTGAAGCCCTTTGAAATTCTTCAAACTTCAATGTTTTCCAAGTTGTTTGATTATTCCTACTTTGCAGAGCAGATATATTAGCAATTAATAAAAATGCGTACAAATCTGCTATGCGATGCTGCAAACAATAGAATTGGGGAATCTTGTGCAAATCAGACATATGCATATTTGTGGTTTTGCTTGGAACACGAGTTTTTCCAATGATGGTTTACAGAGATTTGTGGGATTTAGTTTTATCTTGAGAGCTTTATGTAATGTGAATTATTTAGATATGGATCAGCCGTTAACTGCAATTCATTAATTTTGTGAACATTTTTGGCACCTTCTCATCTACTTTTAAAATTAAGAGATAAGACATACATCCTACTTTTTATAATTTATATTGGTTTACAAAGATTCCGCCAATTCAATTGGTTGGGGTAAATTAATGCAATTTTGCCAGCGTTTAAGCTTACCATACGTTGTTTTTACATATGAAGTACGAATATTTGTGGACTCAATAGTCACATTGCATAATTATACTGAGGATTGTTCATGGCTGAATGCTGCAAAAAAATTTCCCAGTGTTTGACTTAATATTCTTGCAGTATTTAATAACTGCATTTTTAAACCCTGTCACTGTTCCTTAACATGTGATTATGAACACATAATGAATAAATAAACACAAATGTAAAAATATTATTTATTTTGATAAGTTTACGTCTGTATTTTAACAAAGGTTACTAATTCTATAATACTATTGAATTAGTTTAATTAAAATGTACATACATTCTACGAATGGAATTAAATCTTATTTACAAAATTTACAAAATTCGGTAATAAAGTTTGGCCCATTTTAAATTGGAGGAAAATGCCTAGGTATACAGATAATATATCATTGATACTAAATCACTGGTGATAGATTTCACAATATATTTATAGTAGACATCTAGAAATTTGCCACGATAGGCCTACCACTACTATAGAATGGTAAATTAATCCTACAAATCTATTAAAACTTTCAGCCTCTTTCATCTACAAACTACATCGGGCAACGTATTTAATATAATTTCCCATTGTCCCGGTACTCCATCACTCCATCAATTTAGTTCTAAACATGTTAACTGAACACACTCAATCACAACACATTAAATACATTTAGGTACATTCAAGTAATGATCGCCAACGTAATTGATATTTGTTTAGTGGGAGAGCCTGTCCAGAATAAAATTTGATATTCCAAAATAGTAGTCCGTGGGCTTTGCTAAAACAAATAAATTAACTTAAGTATACATAGTTAACTATGCAATTCATTAAGTTTGCAGCTGTGTGCAATGTTACATTTCATCGCATTCATTAGTTATGCCTATAGGAATTGGTGCAACAATAGCATGTAACCCTGAGGAAATTTCAAGCAATTTTAGATGTTTATACTGAACTGTGTGAACTGAACTGAAATATTGTGTTTGATAGATGCACTTTTATATTTGGACGAATTTCTGATACGAAGTAAACATAAAAACCATTTAAATACTGGTGCGCAAAGTTAATATACTGGCAAGGTGTTGTAATTCACAAATCCAGAAAGTTCCAAAAATACTTACAACATAGTCCAGAATAGTGGCTCGATTCAAGCAAACCGTATTGATTACAGCTGGGGTGCCCCTTTTCATACGGAGTCTGACCCAAAACGTTCCCTCTGTAATTGAAATAGAATTCATTACCATCCAACAAAGGATCAACGGTATAAGGGTCATTTCAGTATAGCAGTCTAGACCGACACCGTGTAAATGAATATGTTTTGCAAAATATCCAGTAATTAATATTACACTTCAATATAATAAATATATTTTATAGAATATTACGAACCAAAAAACATGTTTTAGAAACACGTGTCTTTGGAGGTCTGCATAGAACAACCAACCTAGATTTTATGTTTGTGATTCGTTTATGGACTTTCAGCCTATATGTGATTTTATAAAGTCTGTGGATGGTTTAATATCAGAACACTCATGATGTTTTAATAAACCTAAGAAGTGAGATCGAAATAAACCGTCCACTTCAACTCCTACGGATGGAGGCAAGACAATTATTCTGCAGATGCAGATTGGATATCGCATTTTAACAAAAAATAAAAATGCAAGAGCTTCAACAGTTGGCGGACATCCGTGCTTAAACTTTTTATATCTGGATTAGTTAGGCACCTTATCTGGACGGACATATTAAAATATACAGTACCCACGATTCATATGCGGAAAATAGCATATTTGCTGATTCATATGTAATTAGAATTGCTAAATGTATTTTAACGCCACAAATGCATCGGAGTTACACTTGTCCAAAAGCTTTACGGCCTACTAAAGCTGCACCAATCCTGAACAGGTCTTGTGGCACTCAAACTCGAGGTCCACCAAACGTAATATTATGTCTAAAAAAACAAACACGTTTCTGCGTCTAACTATGGAAAGACTTTGCAACACACTTGCAGGAGAAGTTGATTTTTCATTATTCTAATCTCTCTGTGCTTCCATTGAAAATCTGATTAGAAAAGTTACTCTTAGTGCTGATTTACAAATTTTGAAATTAGTGTCGAAACATCCTTAGATTGTGAAGTAGATACTGAAAACATAATGAAAAAAACTGCTGCTAGCGTGCGGCGCATAAGGTATTGCGAACACTTTTTACCAACGTTCATATAAGAGATGTAAAGAGAGGCAGAGTGCATTCATAAAACAGGAAAAAGGTAGCAATATAAATAAACGCAGGACTTAAATTATAAGGAAGTAGTTTTGTCGCCTGGAGTGTTAACGCCACTCATCACTCACATAAATGGAATGCAAACGAAAGCAAACTGACAGCAAACTAAAATTTACGAAACAGGTCCAACATATCAGAACAGAAGCAATAAAGCGAGCTAAAGTTTTTTGGTCACTAACATACAAAAACCAAGGGATAAGTACGAGGACAGCAACCCAAATTTACAAATCAATTTGCAGACCAGTACTTGACTACTGTAACATCCTACTAGCAAATGCAACGAACAGAACAAAACCACATCTCCAAATCACAGAACAAATGGCACTACGAACCATAACGAGGATAAGACATCCAAACTACCCACTGCATAACCCACCAACGCAACTGCTGTACGACCTGACACGGCTACCAAAAATAATGGACAGACATATAGTACTTCAACAAAAATGGAGTAACAGAGTAAACACCTGGACAGTACTGAAGCAACTGTGATTATCAAGGCCCACACGAAACTCACGTTACTTACACCCTACGGAAACTCTACTAGAACACTACAATAATGCATAGACCACGACATGACCAAATACTTAGTTTTTACTTCTAAGATTGTTAAATTCTTGTATAGTGATAATTGTTACTTATTTTTTTGCTAGTCATTAAGTTGTTTTTTTTTACTATCATTGGGCGGAAAGACCGCAATGGTCCATAGCCTTTTCACCGAATAAAGATGTTGTTGTTGTTGTTGTTGTTTGGAATGCTATATAACTTCTCCTATAGAAACTCAGCACATGTCTTTTTCAATTTTTAAAATTAATTTTAGATTTTTAAAATTTTCAATAAAATAGTTTTTTGCACAACTAAACTCGTAATTGAAGAACTACTGACTAAGTATTGAAACTATTTCAAACCGTCGGTGTGTTTTTATTTGTAGATAAACTAACTAAACTCAACTACGAAATATGAGACATAATTGCAAACTTGGCAGGCAAGGTATAAGCAAAATATATCTAAAGCAAAATTAGAGTACTTTAGCTAAGTAAAAATGTAAAGTGCTTTAAACGCAATACTTAATTTAGGAGAAGACTCTATAAGACAATATCAACGAACCAAAAACTTCAAGCAAACTTGTTCACGATGTTCCAAACTTAATAGTATTTCTGGGTAACTCTATTGTAATTGCCTTCTGTTCTAATGGTTATTTTAGTAGCATTATAATTTCCCGTACGCCGATATATTAAAGCTAACTTCTTGTAGATCAGTGCGTGTTCGTTAAACGTAAGCTGATGATTAAAATTTGAATAATGAATATGTTGTTTTTGTCGAAGATGAACGAAACACAAAAAATCAAATTTTAGTATAAAGTACCAAACGTCCTGCAGCAACCACACCAGACCCAAAAAAGATTGATATTCTAGCCTCCTCTATCATTATACAGGGTGATTCAAAATTGTCGTCATTCCTTTTAAGGGGTAATAGGGCAAAAATATTGAAAATTTTTTTCGATGGTTTCTAGAAGATATTAGCAGTTGAAAATTGAATTTCAACTTTGTTATTAAGCATTATTTTGAAAGTGTTCCATGTTTAGTTTGAAGCATTTTGGAATACTTAAGCATTCAAAAAGAAAAATTACGATCTTTACTTCAAATTACGAAAATTTTTTTAAGAAAAGTTCGCTTCTACAATTTCTTGATAAAAAGTCAAAGCGGCGATGGTGTGTTTTGTCATTAACAGATAGTACAGGTGGATAGCCCTTGTCAATAATAATACTAATGTGCCAAACTGCGTTTATTTCCTTTCTCTAATTTGCGGATATGCAATTAGTTCAGCGGAAATGCTACAGTAACAGAGCAGAAGCTGAAAGAACTCACGTCAATAAAGGGCGAGGATAGTGGTTCCAGGTAGACCACAATCGATTTTTAGGTTCCAGGCACAGAGGAACAAGTATTGGACATAATTGCAGAAGACCCTTTCAGGGGTACTCAGAACATTGCACATCAACTGACGCTCTATCAGGCACGAAATAAATACCGGCTACATTTCTACCACGTATGTAAGATACACATTAAACCAGTGGATTACTGAACACAGGTATAAATTGAGCAGGAGTTAATTAACCGAATACGAGAAGCTGCTCGAGAAGAGTGCATGATGAAGTTGTAGTAAGGATTACAGAGGCACTTGTTGGGAGTTACGGAGTCCAATGTATGTTTGTGTAATTTGAAAACAGTCATTCCCCTACAGAGGAATGACGCCAATTTTGAATCACCCTATATACATATGTTTAAAATTAATCCATTGACTGGTCAATTTTTATCATATTTAATTGGCTGCAATAAAAAATATTAAAATTTTCTGATGGCTAATAATTTGTGCATTTTTTAAATTTTATTTACATCCAATACAATGAAATCTCTATTTTAAATTATATAATGAACGAAACGCCAAATAGTTAAAAATTATGTATTTTACACAAACATAAATAAAAAACAAAATAAGAAATATTTTAAATTGACTTAAAGCCATTTGTGAACTTAACTGAAAGTTAAACTTATTTTACTAGGACCAAAAAAATGTCATGCGCTTTCTTTTCGAGTGACGCTTTCCAAATAATGTGTGATCAAAGCAAAACATTAGAGTTTGTTTCAGTGCTTACCCTGGGCCATAATTGCATACGTAGTTTTTTGTGTATCCTTTCGACGGGTCGTAATAAAAGGCAAATCCGCATCCTATAAGATTGGTCTCAGCCCATAGCATCTAGAAGTAAAATATGAACTTAGTTGAAGCCGAGAAATCTTGTGTTATAGGACCAAATTATTTTACAAATATAGCAAGATATATTTGCTACTTAAATATATCGATTAATGAAATTATCTGTTATTGGACAATGATCCAGGTTTTTTTAAAATTTGCACTATTCTAACGGGTCGCATATCAAGGAAGCAAATTTGATATCGTAACTTTAATTTTCACTAACTTAAGAAATAATCAAAACAGCTTTCCATGACATAAATATACCACCAAATAGTAAAAGTAGAAAAAACTGGTAAACTACCTGTGTATAATGCCCTGTTCGTCCTCGACCGATTCCTCCAAAATTAAAGAGTTTGTATTCGTTGAACCATTTGCGAATAGCGTCGGGAAAATCTGAATCAATATCGGAGTAAGTGGATGGAGGTTTCGTCGTCCACGTTGTCGCTATATTTTGGCCGACCGGAAACCTGGCTGAAAATTAAAAATACTTTTTCTTTTACTCCATTACCGAAATAAAACACTGAAACAAAACTAATTGGAAGCGGTCATCTGACCTGGACCTAGTTATCGGAAACTGGCTGCACTAGAGTAGGCGCTAGTTGAACGAGTAAGTTTTCCAATCCGGAAACTTCATTAACCGGTAGTTGTAATTAAAATGCTCTTTTTTTGCTAAAAATTGTTAGCCAAGCGAAAGTCCTAGCTGGACTAAATTAGATTTATTTCAAGAGTGTCTGAGTGGCCAATAGCGTAATAATTACTTTTAATTAAATTTGATTTAAAATAAATTAATATGCAGTTAAATTTCTACCGGCTTCAGCAGGCTAGAATATTGAAATTAAATGGTATAACTGGACTATTTTTGATTTGCAATCAATCATATTAGAAAACGATATTAATGAGAAAAATAAAAAAACAAAAGCTGAGGAAAGTGTAGAAAATCGATACAATGATATAGTTTTTCACAAGGAATCCAATTACGGAATTCTAAAAATATTAGTAAAATATTTTTGATTTAGCAACAGTTCATCAATAGCTATGGAATATTTTCCTTAAATCTTGCCTAATAACCATGCAGAATTATCTAACACATTTCTAAAATAACAATGTTTCATCGCTTTCATCAGAAATAGGCATTACAATGATATCAGGTTCACTAACGTCCAATATTATGTTAGTGGCGCTTTGTAATTACCGGCTTATATCCTTAATTTTCCACTATAAAATATGGGCTGAATAGTAATAGTGATTTTCGGAAATCTTCGTTCTATGTAAATGACTTTCTATAAATACACATACAATAGAAACGAATTCATGAAAATGTAGTAATAACTGTATATTCACGTAAGTTATTCGAAATTAATTCGTACTTTAAAAAATATGATAATTTTTTTTTAAATATGCATAAGTTAAACACGATGTGTCTAAAAAAAGTTTTCATAGAATCAAATGTTGCGAACAGCACTTTTCCGGTTCTCAAAAGACGTAATTGGTTATTTTATTAGAGAACTTGTTCTAAAACATGTATTTTACTATTTGTCCGAAGCAGTCTGCAGCAAAACTCAAGTGTACGCCAGTAGTTAGATAAAATATTAATAAATTTCAATTTATTGGGACGCACCTCAGCTGCTGAGCAACTTTATGGTTCAGCGGGGGCAAAATTTTCATTTATTTAACAAAAATTCAAAAAATAACGTATCTTTATTTATTACAAAATATTTGTAAAATTTAGGTACATATGGCACCTGTGAATGAAAATCGTCTAGGGGTATTTCTGATCCTTGGGTTCTAATATACCAGTAGTTACCCAAGTCGGCTGACACTTGTTCAATATTCGTATTGATTAGGTGAAGTTTTTTGTTTGCAAAGGTAGGTTTAGCACTGGCAAGTACTAGATTAATGCAAGTTCGTCAGAGGTAATAGATTTTTTCACTTAATCCAATTTAGTTATTGATTTCATGTATGTACGGAATTAAGTCTATTTTCTGAGAGAAAATTCCAGAATGCAATTAATTCAAAGTCGCATATATTATGAAGACTTTTTGACGTAGACAAATAACGTTTTTTCGATTAGATCTGTCTGTTCATGTGTCTGACCGATAACCGATCGATAATTGCATTTTTGCAATAAAAGACTGATATAATATACATATTCTACGAGTATCAAAACTCAATAAGAAATACACTCCACTACATATCAATGTGCAAACCTGTGTAAACCAAGTGTATAGTAAATAACTTTTCTGAAGGTACATTTGTAGAGTATTGGTGTTCATTTTAAATGATTAAAAATGTTAAAAGCAATTAGTGATAGGTGTTGCTTTGTTTATATTGAGTTGATCGGTCAATAGATAATGGATAATAATAATTTCTTGGGCCAAGGTTGCGGCTTTATTCAAGCCATCAACGGGGCTCTAAAAAGTAACAGAGTGGCTTGTCCTAAAATTGAATAAAAGTTACTTGTCATAAATATAAAATTCAAACGGAACCGAAATCACAGTCAAACTGAATATAAAAGAGAAAGGACAAACATATCTATTTAACGGTAACCACAAGCAGCCAAAAAGTTCAAAGTTAAAAAAGTTTTAAAAACAATATTTGGCATCATCAATCATAACTAGGGACACTCATCAAGGAGTTAGTGCATTTCCCCCGTATAACATTGGACAGAGCATGTTAACAGAGGAAGATGTAATATTGTACTAATTTAGTTCTTCATTGTGCTCGTATTTGAAAAGTGTGAAGAAAGTCTATCTGAAAAGGAAGCATTAATTCTTTGCTTTAACATTTATTTATTTGTTGTTATCAAAAAAACATCATTCCAAGGTTTGTTTCTCTTTTCGACTATAGTAAGTGGTTCGATGTTCGTCACTTTTTAATTTCTAGCAGAATGTTGATATAAGCCTCGTTCAAATTTTCAGTGTCCCTTCTAAAATTAATCGAGTCATGGATTTCAATGAAGATTGATTCTCTCAAAAGTCTTTTGGATGGTTGCAGTTGACAATTCAAAATTTTGAGATTGTTAAAGTCAAACCTATGGTTTTGAATTGTTTGATGTTCTACCAATGCGGTGGTGCTGACAATATTGGTCTTTGTTGTATCTCTTTTATGTTTAGAGATTATCTGCTTTAGATGTCTATCTGTCTGTTCAAAATAGCATTGACTGAAATCAGAACAAGGTATTTTGTAAATTATGTTTGACTTTAATTTTGGAGTATTGTTTCAGCACATTGCTGAAGAAGTTTAAAGACGCATGCTTTACAATCTCCTACACTACTTTCTCTACAGGAAATAGCACGAAAAGTCAAATGCTGAAACAATGCTTTTGAAGTGGCCAAAGGTGCAATTTTTTTGCACAAATTTCATTTTAAATAATGTTACTTCTATAACTTTATTATTTGTGCCTGAAATGTCTGAAATTAATTCACTGAAAAATTTATTCGTTTAATTATTCACTGAACAATTCACTACTGAAAGCAAAATTCTACTTACTGTTATGCCGACCTTCGTCATGTCTTTCCGAGTGACAAGAAGCCGCCCACCATTGAGCACGATTTGCCAACTCGTCGTCCCATTTCTAAAGAAAAATAAAAATGCTTGATTTTAAAGTGTAACTAAATACACGTAATTCACGAATTAAAATTAATGTCTACAATTGCAAGATCATTCAGGCTGTGATTTTCGGCTCGCTCTAAATTGCCAAATAGAAACAAATTGATGAATAATGTTGGCGCTTTGTCCGAATAGAGAGTAGAGTAGAAGATATTTACATGCTTCAAATGAGAAATATAAATAATAAAAATTTATTATGTTCTAAGGTAATTTAATACGTTTTTAAATTTTCTAAATCAAAACTTAAAGTTGAATCATACATTTTATTACTACAAAAATATAAGAATGTTTTTTATTTAAAACACGAAGAAAACTGTTGATTTATTCATCTCATAAATGGGCAGTCTGGTGAGGATAGTTGGTTGGCTATTATGGTATTGTCAATTGGACACGGAGGTGAATATGAGAGCCACTTGATCTTGTAGTAATACAGGAAAAGTCATTGATTAATCGCCACCGACTCACCAAATATATGAGATTAACTTTTAAAAATTTGCATAATGTTGCTCGTTAAAAAATCCAATGGATATCATTATCGCTCAGCTAATAACTATAGGACTGTGACTAATTATCAAATTATAGATGAAAATAAAAACACATCGTCCGGGACTAAAATACTAAAATAAACGCGTTTCTGATCAATTTTACTCGTGAAGTTCTCCTATTCAAATTAAACTGATTGATCACATTGCCGGACTAAGACTTTTCGTTCATATGGTTAAGGAAAAAATGGTATTACCAGCTAATAAGCGAAAACTAGGACAAGGTAATGGGTGAATAACAAGTGTCCATCTTTTAATATATTTAAAAGAGGCAATTATGCATGGTATGTTTCAGCAATAAAAACGATAACAATGATGCTTATAATGTTAAATGTACTAGTTTGCTATTACTGAATAGGTCTGTCGCATTATTTTTTTAAATTCGGTCTTTAAATAATCTGATTACGGTCAGTACTAGGGACTTACGACCCTTGCAATACTAGATTTGAGACTTAGCTAACTCCGACCCGTGCAATATTAAGGGGTTGTGTTTAAATGAAAATTACATTTTGTTGATATCAACATATGTAAATGAATCATGTTGTGTAAGTTAAAGTGAGCTCTTATTCATCATCATTAATTAGCCTATCGTAGTCCACTGCTGGACGTAGGCCTCACGTGCCAGCTTCCACATCTGTCGGCCTTGCGCTGATTGCATCCAATTTGTATGAATACGTTTAATATAATGGGATCATCTTGCAGATGGGTGTCCTCTGCTTCGGAGAGCTTCATGTCTTGATCTCCATTCCATTACTGGTCTGGTCCATCGGTTGTCCTCCATTCTCGCAATGTGCCCTGCCCAGTTCCACTTCAAAGTTGGCACTGATCTCTTACTTCTGCGTTATTTAAAAGAAATATATTTTTGGTGTCTCATTGTATATTATATATAGGACTACCCAATTACTAATTCTTCTCGGGTTAATCCAAGATAGAACAACGACTTAATTTCGTCGTCAATAAGGTCTTCCTGGGCCAAGAGATGATCTTGGGCAAACTCAGGAGTGAGGAAATCTAACGACCTCACTAATACATGGGCAATAACTGTTGAACTGCTCCCAAATATAGTTTATAGGGATTGATGTGAAGCTAAGATGCTTTTCGAGGCAGTCTGATGTTGGCCTGCGTGAATTAACTTTACTCGCCACATGCATTCTTCTTATTATTACGTTACTCGCCCCAATTTCGGTTTGCAGGCTCTTTGAGACCCATGATCCTAATTACCGAAGGCATTATCTGTCGTCTAGTATAACTAATAATAATTGAAATAATATAATATAATAAGGTCCATGGCCATTTATAAATTCCAAGGATTACGAATGAAACACAAGTTTCCCAACTTTGATAAAGCAGTAAAATTAATGTGCTGCTACGTTTTTAAACTCCGGTAGCAGCTTTGATTTTCCAAATTTAAGTTGACAATATGTTGAATGTCTGTAATATTGGTGGCTTTAGGTTTTTTGACCGACAATAAAAACAATTCCTATCTTTTTCAAGGACTCGCCTTTGATGATCGCATTCTGGACGGCCTTCGACGGCTTTATCAGTGCTTTGTAAATCACTCAGGATTTACCATGATTGAAACGTATGTATTGCTGATCATTCTATTTTTTCGACGAAGAGAAAATGTATTCATAGTAATTACAAGAAAGAAAAAAATCCAAAGGCCTTCAATCGCATGATCTGAGCGGCCAATGCCGATCTCCCAAAAGAGAATTAATACGACCAGGAAATGGCTAGTGGAGTAATTCAACATTTTCCCTGGCTGTATGGCATGATGCACCGCCCTGTGGAAACCACATGCTGTTGAGATCCATATTTTGCAATTTTGGAAGAAAAAAGTTAGTTAAAATTTCACGATAACGAACACCACTCACGGTTAATACTTTACCAACTGCATTTTCTGAGAAAAATGGTCCGATGATGCCTCCAGCTTGCAATGCACACCAAATAGTGCCTCTTTTTGGATGCATTTGTGTCTGCACGATCACTCGTGGATTTTCCGAACCCCAAATGCGACGGTTTTGTCGATTAAGGAAGCCATCAAAGTGAAAATGGGCCTCGTCACTAAAGACGATTTTTGTTGGAAAATCGCCGTGCAATTGTCGTTGTTCCAAAATCCAATAAATAAAGGCTCTTCATTGCACATGGTCTTCCGGCTTTAGCTCTTGAGTCAATTCAACTTTGTACGTATGAGGCTTAAAATCTTTTGTTCAATTGCGATCAATGGTAGTTGTGGAAACACCAATTTCTTAAGCTCTATGCCGAATTGATGTGATTCGGCTTTCCTCAACAATTGCACGTACTGCTGCGACATTTTCAGTCAAACGACCAGGACGAACGCTGTTTATGTTTTCACTTCATTAACAGACACAGTTTGCTGAAATTTCTTCATTCATTTTCTCACAGTCTCTTCAGTTGGAGCATTCCGTGTTACGTGCAAATATTTTGCCGTAAACCTTTGAATCTGTTTTGGACATCGGTGTGCGTTTTCAAGTTGTTGTCACGCAAAAGCGCTTTGGTTTTTTATCATAATTAAGTTAAAATTTTGCTGTAAAATCCAAACCGAGAAAATTTGACAATTTTTATCGCGGTGAAAAGATTGTTAAGCAGATAGCGTGGGATCACGTGTCCGTTAGGGCCAATGAATTCGGGAATTTTTTTATTCCTGTGCCAACGGAGAGTTCGAGGGAATGTTATGTAGTAGTATTTTTGGTGGCTAGGATGATTAGGCCGTTACCATTTCGATCGAGTGGTCGATTTTTGAGAGGAGAGATTACCATGGTCGGTTTTTGAGTATTTTCTTTTTAGTATCAAGATATTCTTTGTGAGCGCTTTTCATTGGATAAAGAGAGTGTCCAATCAGCCCAGGTAGAAATTTGAGACACAGAAGTCGGATAGACAAATCCATGATGGCCGCCATGGCCGCGTGTCACTGATTACAAGTTCTTGGAACAATTCTTTAAACCCAGTTCTTTTCGTAACCTCATCGTGGGTTTGATCACCTTACGAGGAAGCTATGGTGACTATTGGCTTTTGGGATTTTGATGTTGATGCTGCTTCCCCGTCCTTTTGGTACAAGTTGTATGCTACTTCGAAGCATACTGGCACCCAACTGTTTGGTGAAGACGATTATCATATATAGTTTTGAATTTTTCCGTTTCCGATTTTTTTCCGTTTAATTTTAAGATTAATCCTGTACTGAGTTGTTGATTAGTTAATTACTTTATGCTGAAACATTCAAGTTTGACTGCATTTTCGTTCAGTTTATTTTCTCCTTTAATTTTGATTCACAGTTGATTAATTTCGGCTAATATTTTGGTACTTCCTTATGTTTACGACCGTTATTCATTGGAAGAGCTGCGAGGCTGCCGACGGAAGTGATTACTCCAGCTGGTCCCCTTCAGAATCTTTCACCATCTAGGCTTAATTGAAGTTAAGGTACTCAATGGATAAGAGTTGCCAGAATTATCCGAGTGTTACACTCTGCTCAAATTTATTTCCTTTCATAAAGCCATAAAGTGTTATCAGTGAAACACAGTCAATTATTTGCTAAATTATATTTACTGAAGACTTAACTCTTAAAATAATTTTAATTTCTTGTTCATTCCGACCGTGTTTCTGTTATAAAAAAAGTTGTTGAATTGAATTTGAGTGTGCCTAATTTGGTGTTGTCCATTAAGGGTTCAAAGTGTTACTTGCTTGCGGCCGAATACTAGCTCTTGCTCTAACTCACGCCCGAGATTTATACAATCTAGTTAGAAATAAATTTCATAACATCCCATAGTACATAATTGTACGCATTTTGTGAACAATGGCTGCAAAACTTCCACCACTTTTAATTTTAATTTTTTACAATGAGTATTCGTTATTGTGTATTGAGCCGCTCCATTTTACTTAACCCCCTGCTCTATTAGGGAACCGCATTTTTTTTATTTTAAATCATGGCTCTATGAATGGCGCGCAATTTAAAACCGTTGTTCTTATTGGAACACCCTTTATGTTTAGCATTTTCAATTTTCAATTACCCTTTGAGCGGTTTTAAAAATTTTGAAAATATAGTTATTTAAATAAATAAGCCTGTGAAACGGGATTTGCGTGTGAAAAAAATCGGAGTACTATTTTTCTGTACTTTCCAATAATTTCCCACTCGTAAATCCCGATTCACAGGCTTATTTATTTCAAAACCAAAGTTTACAAACTTTTTAAAACCGCTCAAAAATCTATAAAAATTGAAAAAAGGTAAATATAGCAATTGTATCTATATGATAATTTAATCGTCCAAGAAGGTGTAAAAGCGCGGACGCAAAATTAAAAAAAACTGTTATTTCCTTCTTGTTAGGTTATATTTAACATTGCAAAAACTGATCCTAATTGGCCTTGCGGCTCTAGTTTTCCATCGCAGTCAAGTACTTTTATTTAAATGTATGGCATGATTGGGTTATTTTCCTTTGTTAAAAAAAATTATTTTTAATTTCCTTGTTTTTCAGCTGCTATTTTTACACTTTCGAGCATTTTGCATCGAACACTTCAAATCTACGGACATCGGAGCCACTCTATCGTGTGGAAAATTTAATCACGAACAAATTTATATAAGTACCTATACGTTTTTATCTAAAATGCATGTTTTCCGACATATATGCGATTGTTTCCGGGTTTCCGCGTTTCCGATTTTCGATTATCGATTTTTTTTTCACCCTTTCGTTGTTTATGCAAATAGCACACCTTTTCAATCTAGCGCACCTCGATATTTTCCATAGGTTTTTCCCGAGCGATTCCAATAGTTATCCAAGTTACCTCCGTTAGAGCCATAATTGAAAGATTTGGTCGTAATTCTCCTGGTCAATTTTTACTTAAGCAATTTGTACATTGTATTTTTAGGTATCTGCTCGGTGGAAGAAATAAATTGTTGAATGTCTCAATACGAAATTTTTAAGATGCATATTTTCAATATTTAAAAAAATTAAGTGCTACATTACACATATGATTGATTTCATGACATTCTAAAATTATGCCTAGTTCACAGAAAGAAGACGTATGTTTCGTTCATACGAGTTGCGTGCATGTTGAAGAAGCAAAAAGTCCCCCATGAGAGCAACTGGTGTTATATAATATATTTTGCTATATTGGAAACATGGGGAAGTTTTATTTACGTATCCGTCTGATTACGGTAGCTCTAGTTTCAAATGTTCCTGACACAAAGCGTAATAAAAAGCTGACATAAACAGCTCATTCCATTTTTAACATGGCACACTTTTAGTGCTAAGGAAATGGGTTTATTCAAAGTTATATTAGGTATTGTCCCGGCAGACATAGCTGGTGGCCGATGTGAATTAAACGTATGAACTGCTGTTATGTTTTAAAGTTATGACGGACACTATCTTATTTGTTAACTGTTTTCTCCGCAGACTTGTACAAATCTGCGAAGTTCATGAAATTCGACTTATATCCAATGTGTTGAAAATCAATTTTTTTAGACTTTTCTTTATTCATGCAAATATAAAGCATATTCTTCATTTCGAAGTAAAAAAGCTGTGACGGATGAAAACAAGTTGAGTGAGGGATGAAAACAAAACTGTAGGTTTCAAAAAAGATTTCAGATACTCCACGGCTAGTTTTTACGCACTCACCGCAACAATATGTAACATTTTCAGTCATAAGTTTCTAAAGTTATTTGATTTTGTTGATTGAATCTAATATCAACTGTAGAAAAAAACAGGATTCCGAAGTTAGTTTCTTTAACGTTTCAGCTAGCAACACAAGGATGTCGCATTTTTTAAAACTCGAAAACTTTAACGCTTACATGATCCTGAGATTAACTCGTATCTACGGAGCTTCCGGACCGCACACTTTGAAAAGTAAAGTAATTTGTTATAAAATAGGAGGCTATTTATACTACATGGAACGTTGGATTTAAACCGCTCTACGTACAAATATTTAAAGTGGAAATTTGGGTTTGATTTTGGATTAAAATATAAAAATGTCTATTCTCACCATTTCCATCATATTTGAAGCGGGCGGTTGACCCCATATCTGGCCCAAAGCGACGCTCTGTCTCATTTTGTTATGATGGTCTATTATAATTTGCTTTTCTTGTGGAGTAACTCCATTGGCTCCTGAAATAACACATTCTTCATAATGTCGCCTGTAATTTGGAGACAAGGGTTTCCATTATACCATTAAATTTGTCGATTCCTCTTCTTACAGAAAATTATGATTAATTAAAATAAATAGAGCGATTTATTATTATGGCAACAGCCGTAAGCTTCGTGTATAAGAAAATTGAAAAGCACATGAAATATTAGTATTGACTACATTGAGTATACGTCTGTGGAGTTAACATACCGAACTTAAATTTTCTGTAATTTATTAGAAAGTTGATAAGAAAAACGAAATATAGTCCATGATGAAGACCTTCACATAAATTATTTATGTGTAAAACAAGTGACAACTGTGTTAGTTAATTTCATTTTTTAAACATATGAACATCCAATAAAATTGCATAATAGGATGGGTTGATACAAGGAAAATTTGATTTTGATTACGCAGAAATATTTTCTCAATCGCAGTCGAAGTAGTTGATAATTTTCTGATTAAATTAGTTACTAAAAGCATCCTGGTTCACTTTAGTATTTTGTATAAAATAATTTAAAATAGCAAATAAAGTTTGGAAGAATTTGCATTTTATATGACCACTCGGGTCTTCGACTATGATATAGAGTGAGAGATTAACCTATGAAGTGGGTAGGTACTCAACTAAAATATTTCCTACCAGAATACCTATAGAAAGTATCGTAAACTGGGCTGCAGTTCTGCAGAGGTAGGAAAAAAGCAACTAATTATTTACCGGCATCTAGTGAGTTATAGGGTGTTTTTAGTGCGAGAGAGTCCATTATTTCCGTTGGTGTTAAACTTTCGAAAAATAGTTTTATATAGAAGTTTTTGACGCATAAAGTTCGCACAGTTTAAAATTTTTTATATGATACAGAGTGTCTCAGAAAAGTGAGGGAAGATCAAAGTGTATTTTTTAAATAGAACTACCCATTTTTCATCAGCTCATGGAATCCAGCGTAAAACGCTGCATATGCACCGTAAATTGTTTTTTCTTACGGGCGACGTTGGCAGATTATCGCCATTTTAGTAAAATTTTGCTTAAAAACATGGTATGTATCTAAAAATTAATTGTAAAAGCAAAAAAAAACGCAGTTAAAGATACACAAAAATACGTCTTTCCAATCGCCACAGATTCGTTAAGAATTTTATTGAACCAAAATATCAATTCAATGTACAGTGTCATTGTACAGGGTATTGACAATGTGGACTTAAATCTAAAACTTTTAACGCAAAATAACTTTTGTTTTTCAAATGAAAGTACTTGTATCTATTTTAATACGTCATTAGACAGTTTACAAAGTTACAAATTTGCGTTTACACTTTAGACTGTGAAATCAACCGTTTTCAAATTACAATTTATTTTATTAAAAAAATTCAGAAAGTTGTTACATTTTGTAAGATGGCTATGGAATTCAATTAACGAGTGTCAAAATTTTCTTTTTATCTATGCAACTTCAAGTAATTGAATTATAATAATGTAAAGATATTTTTATTCGAATGAATCTAAAAGTGACATTTTTCGATCTGAAACGATGATCAAGCACTTTCCTTTACTGTTCCTATGTTTAACTTTTACGCACATGTGCGCAAAAGTGAATGTGACAAATTGAACGTGTCACTGTCATAAAATATTTTCATTAAAAAGTAACCGAAAGGCTTTTTTAATTAATTACGTAGGTTTATAGGTAGGTATCTATTGATCATAATCTAAAGTTTACTTACAATTTGTAAATTATAACTTTGTTACAAGTTCAGTCTCAAAGTCATTCAAATGGTCTATTTTTATGCGCTCGCCGATGTTTCCACAAGCAAAACACGATTTGTTTAAAGAGCGCAAATTTTATGCAAAATATGCATCTTATACAAACACCATATTGTGAAAGAAGCACTTGAATTTTCAACACTCATTGTTTCACCTGCATATGCTTACACAAGTACGCTTTTGAAAAATTGCAAAAGACAAAACATGACAGTTTCAAAAATGGCATTGACATCAGATATGTCTGTATGTATGATAAAATATGAAGTTGATGCCTTTTATTTTCGGCTATTCTTATTTACTGTAACTTATGATTCGTGATATGTTTTTCATTCGATTAAATAATGTTATTCGATACTAGGGCGAAAATACGTTTTTCGCCCTTGCATCGAAAACTACTATTTTTTAATACGTAGGCGTTCTGGAAATTATATGCCTAAACATGTAAATTGATATTAATAATGTCAAATTCAACCTGATTTAAATACATGTATATCAATTAGGTAGTAAAAAAGATTAAAACACATTCGAATGAATATAAGTTCTATAAACTAAACTTAAAGAAAATTTGATAGGTAACAAACTTAATATATTCTTTTGATTTTTGCGGCGTCAAAAGTTGAATAAATAGGGTCCGGCAATAAAACGGGAAGATTTGCGGTGGGGTTGGCAGAACGCACAAAGTGGTGGAGACGAAAGTTACCTTTTGGTTATGGCCTCCCATATTTTACAATGGATCATTGGTAATGGTTCATATTTTTTCGAGGATGATGCTGAAAATGTTCTGACTGAGGTTGAGGTGATTCAGAACTTTTCCACACCACATTTTGCTCGCTTTCGAACGAACACAACGAAACACACAACAAGCCACACTACAAAAATCTCAATAAATGATTTGCATGTTTTGTTTACGAGACGCATTATTTGTCGGAATCAGAATTTGAATTAGCCCTCTCGGTCTCCCGACCTCACAGCCTGCGACTTATTTTTATGGGGCACCTAAAAACGAAAATTTTTCAAATTGATCCACCCAGGAATTAGAGACGAGATTGAAGCAATTGCTGTCAATTTGCTGCACCGAGTTAGAAACAAAGGTCATTTGACTGATGTAAAATTCAGAAAATAATGATTTTCCCATTTGCATACCAAACGCCTAGTCTTTAGCATTTTATTAATATCTTAATGAGTTAATGAAAAGATAAGTTTATAAAATAAAATCATTTTCGAAATATTTCCGTTTCATTGCCGGACCCTGTCCTGATATGGTTTAATTCAATTATTTGCTTGTTCAGTAACTTACTTAGAAGTTGCCTCTGGCATGTTGCAGCTTTGGTAAGCCGAGAAAATGCAATGATCAATATGATTAAGTAGATCTCGTGGATTAACATGGTCATTCTGAAACATAAAGAGTATATAAGTACATTTTAAAGTCCTGTAGATATGGATAGGTTTCAGTCAAAATCAAAATATTGAATACACAGTTTTAAACAATTTTTGGTCTCGAAAATAGGATTAAATGTTATAAATAATGAACACATTAGACGCAATCGTAATTGCAAATATTTGTCAAAAAAATGTCTGGTTCAATCGTCGTCAGTAACAACTAGCTCAGTGCATTTAAATTAGGAGCAATATCTTAATACACAAATCACAATACCTAAATACATATGTATATTTGCATTATAATTTAACTAAACTAATATTTATGTTTAAAAAGTTATTTGCGCGCTAAACTTGTGTTTAATTTCTTAAAATTCAATGAACTTAAAGTGATAATTATTACATCGTCTAGATATGTGATTTATACTACTAAACACTAGAGTTTAATATTACGTAAAAATTCGTATTAGAACAGATCTGTTTGCTATTTAATTAACTTAATTATAAGAGATGTGATCCATACGTAGTTTGGATTAATAGAAATTAAGTTATGAATATTGAAAGCATTTTTTGGGTTCCTTGATATTCTAACTGCTGATGTGTAATTTATCGAATTATTTCATATCAGTCATAGTTAGAAGATATTTAATGACATCAAAATTAATTAAATATACCGTAACTTCAACTGAACTTAATAGCTACCAGTATAAACTATTAACATAACATACACGTAGTAAAGAAACCCGATAGCTTTCATCAAAATAAAACATTTTCGTTTCCATTAATGAAATAGTATTAAATATTAATGTGTTATAATTGCTGTTAAAACTTTCATTGATTTATTTACCGTAGGTACAATAACATATTTATGAGAATTGAAATATCAAGATTTTGTAGAAGCTTTTGAGAGAAGTGCTGTTTAGCATATTTTTAGTTTACCGTAATTTTAATATTAGATAAGGCATACTACTCAAGGTTATAAGCCGGTAGATTTACATAATGGCAAGAATCAATAATTTTTAAATGCACTGGGAATTTTTTATTGAAATGTGCCGAATTGCATTGTTTGACGCCCTGGTTTACAGAATGGTGATGGATTGGATCAGACCCAACTCAAGTATTTTAGTTTGATGAAAAATTTAACTGTATGTCGAAAAACCGAATAATTGGAAAGCTTTCCCTATATTAATACTAGTCAGTTCGGAAAATATGGAAAAAAGAACATACGCAGATTTGAAGAGAGTTATGAAGCTAGCGGCACAATAACTAGGTTCAAAACTCACAGCGCATGGTGAATAAATAGCATGAACTTAAAACGCAGCTAATTCATTCATCAATGATCCACACAAATATATGTAATGAAGAATCGGTAATTATATAACCGATAAGCCGTTAAAGCCTTCTCATAAAAGTGTTTAAGTAAATCTTATTTAAAAAAAAAATTCTGAAAAATTGCCACAGCACACTGACCAAAAATCTTAAGCACAGGTTTTCCAAATGGAAGCAAATCAGTAAATGAACCGTTGCGTGATCTGAGAGCGAAATTACTTTCCAGTTTCCACTAGCTTTAGAAAAAGTGTTTGCTACAGCCACAAATGTATACATTTTAAGAAGGCACAAATCTGTGCTATATGAAGATTTTCCATTAGCAGTGGCGTGCGGTGAAATTTTAAAGAAGGGAAGCAATTTTTAAATTTACCTGACCTACTACTACTACTTGTATAGTAGTACAAGACACACTATCTACAATCTAAGTAAGTTACATTCTACGGATTGTAAATCAAACGCACAGTTCTGTTATGCTTCATTTCTGTCTAATCGGCATATTATTAGTCAAATCATATTGTAAAATTAACAAATTGAACCTTTTACATTTAGAAATGTTTTCCGGGCTTTGAAGCCGTGGTCTATCGGAATTTCTTCCTGACGTTTCGTCCACAACTGCGGTGGACATTGAACCTTAACTGTTACTAAATGCCTCTTTATGAAAAGCGAAACTTTAACACCTCCAAATATTATACAAGTAGCAGAAAGCCACTACGAACTACTTGCTACCAACAAAGCATCGGCAAAAATAAGAAGTTGCTCATTTGAAGTTTTTTAGACAACGTATTGTTGCTTATTTTCAAGAATTATCACGTAAGATGTAAAACGTTCTTCGATGTGACCCTTAAATTCTGCGTTACGAACAACACATTCATAACAATATAAGCACTTCTACCAAATTACTAGAACTCTACTGAAAATAAAGTCTGATGGTATTAAAAGCCTCGAAGTCCAAGATTTGGTCTGCAAAGAACATTAAAACTATTCTGGAAAATGCACTGAATAGACAATATTTATCTATAAAAGTATAACGTTTACATTTTTTAATACATACGAAGGCGTATGTAAATTTTAATAAAATTTTGTAGTTCTGGGCTGCTGTCAATATTTCAATCGCAAATGCAATTAGCAATAATTGTATTCGCAACTTCATTCTTAAACTAGTCGTTGGTTTTTTCCGAATTAATATTGTAATAGTAGTTTTTAGTCGAATGAATCTAAAAGTGCCATTTTCCGATCAGAAGCGGTGATCATAAAGAAACACCTTTCTTTACTGTTCATTTGTTTTACTTTTACGCACGGACTTTTACGCGCAAAAATAAATGTGATATATTGAACGTATCACTGTCATTATGTTTTTCATACTCACTTTAAAGGTATTTCATTCAGAAGTAACCGACGTGCTCTTTTAACTAATTACGTAAGTATTGACAACTATTGGTCATAACTTAAAGTTTACTTACATTTTGTAAATTATAATTTTGTTACGACTTCAGTCTCTAAGTCGTTCTAATGGTCTATTTTTCTGCGCTCGCCGATGTTGCCACAAGCAAAACACGATTTTTAAATAGCGCAAATTTTACGCAAATTATGAAACTTATACAAACACCATACCGTTAAAGCAATACTTGAATTTTAAACATTCATTGCTTCACTTACACAAAAAATACAAACGTGAAACGTGACAATTTCAAAAATAATATTGAATCAGATTTAAAATATGAAGTTGATGTCTTTTATTTTTGGATATTTTTATTTATTATAACTTATGATTCGTTTTATGTTCTTTATTCGAATAATAAAATATTCTTTGATACGAGAGGGAAAACTCGACTTCGTCCCGGGTCTCAAACGTCGTCGTCCTTCGAAAAACGACACTTTTCGCCGTTGTATCGAAGTAGTAGTTTTCGAGAAATCAAGATATATTGTGCGAGGTATTTAATAGTTTTGTCGACCGAAGTATATATAGAATTTTTTTACTACTAACACGGATAATTTTCTAAATTTTTCTCTAAAATACTGACTGTCGTTCAGTTGTCAAACTGCCGCAATGTACTTTTTCTGTCTCGAGAAAACATGAAAAACTCTCCTGGGAAAGGCGAAAAATTTGTGAATAGTCAAGTTAGAGTGATTTTAGAACTGAAAATCGCTGGAATCGCTCTTGAACTTATAGAGGTAGGCAAACTAAAAATAATGAAAAACTTAAACATCTTTCATTATTTACCTAGGGACTTTTTTATTATTTTTATCGACCTAGTGAGAGAAATATAGTGACTTAGGTATAGTGGTAAAAAAATGTTTTAATGGTTTCAGTTAAATCTGTCAATTTTTGCAAAAGTTTGCAGCAGTCGTCGTAAATAACGCGAACATTTTTACCACATACAGTCCGCGACACTTGATTACTCTCACCAACAGATTTGAACTCATGTTTGTTAACAGTCAAAATTTTGATAAGCAAGCCACATGTATCATTGGATACAACTAGTAATTCACTCGTTCTTCACAATGGAGAAATTGTTAGAAGCAACTATAATAATTGATAGTGCGACACTTGATTACTCTAATTAACTTTTTAGAACCTTAGCTAAGTAGAAGAAACAAAACCTAGTCACTTGACAACGGATTGGCAGTTGTCTAATAGTAATTTGAGTATATTTGAGTGTTCTAGAAGTGATTGGTATTGATGTGGGACGCGGCAAAACTATATCGTTAAAAGAAAGAGGGCGAATTCAAGCTTACCGAGAGGAGAATATTCAAAACGAGAAATTGCATTTGCTTATTTGAAAAACAGCGAACACTACTGGAATAATCGACAAGGACGCACTTCCATTGCAACAACACTAAGGGAACGTCGTGTAATTCTTGACTTGCATCCAATTCTTCGTCCACAGCTAGACAAATAAGGGATCGAAGTGGAAGGAATGCGTCCATACGCACTATCCAAAAGGTAATAAAGAAACGTCCAAACTTAAAAAGACGAAAACTACACAAGAAGCCTTTGCTGCTTGCACGTCATCGACAAGAACGTCTAGAGTTTTCATGCATTCACCGTAACTGGACAGATGAATAAAAACATGTCGTTGCTGTCACGACTGAAAAGAAATGTAACCTGGATGGTCTTGGTGCTTTCCAATATTACTTTTATGACGTAAGGATGGCAGATAAATTCTTGGCTCACCGTCACAGTCGGGCGTTCAGTAGTGATTTGGGCAGCAATTTCAAGTCAAGGCAGAGTTGGCATCGAGTTTCTAGAAGATCGGCAAACTGCTCAAAAGCATTTGGAGCTGCTGCAATGGCAAATTGCTAACATAATCGCTTTATTTCCGGATCAAGAATGGATATTGCACAAGACAATGCGCAAATTGACACCGCCCAAATAATCCAAACCTAGTTGACTGCTAATAATATTTCAGTTCTAGACTGGCCCGCTATTTCCCAGACTTAAATATTATAGACAACTTATTTGTTTCGTCGGTCAAACGCGTTTATACTGAAGGAAGCCAGTTTAATAATAGAGAAGAATTAATCGCCGCTGTTAGAACCCCATGGGACAAAGTTCCAGTGAATCTAATAGAAAATGTATTCAATTTATTGCCTCGTCGAATGTTAGCAGTCATTGAGAAGCAGGAAGGGCATACCAAATATTTAAATAAGTATTGGGTTTCAATGTTGGGTTCTAGATCAATTCCAAAATATAAGAGTAATCAAATCTCATTGAAAATTACAATATTTGCTCTACAGGAAAAAATCAAATGTAGAATACAAAAGTGTAAAACAAATTATTAAATAAATGTTGTTAAAATTTTTAATCTAGTGTTTGATGTAGCTTATTAAATAACATTTTTAACATTAGTAAAAATTAGTCAAAATGATTAGGTGAGAGTAATCAAATGTCGCGCACTGTATGTCATATTTTCGGTTAAAATAAAAACAATAAATTGTGGATTTGCTGGAGCAGCAATGACATATTTTTAGGAAATGAAAGTTTCAAAAAAGCACCTTGTACAGGTAAATACAGATGAGATGACTATTTTTCAATGGAACACATGTTCTATTTTTCGTTCAGGTCAATTTTTGTAGAACTCACCTAAACAAAATTTTATGGGATTTAAGGAATCATAGCAAATTCTTAAACAGTGATGAGTTGTTTAAAAAATGTGGAATTGCGAAAACGTTTTAATAAGTTTTACTGTAATTGCCAATATGTACTAATTTTTCTTAGGGCGATTTTGGATGCGACAAAGTTTGCAAAAGAGGACTCGACCCTAAATGACTTTGATTCTTTGAATTCAGAATCTAGTTGCAGTGGTGGATTGAGCCATTTTTAAGAATTGCAGATTTTAGGTTTTCTTTGGCTCTAATCGAACTGAAAGTTGTTAATCTTAATAGAAATAATAGAAGAACAATTTCCACAAAACCTCAATTAACCGTAACTCTAAGATTATAAGTTTTGCGTCAGTCGATTTGTGCAGTTGCTCATCAAATTTTCGACAATATCAAACCAAATTATTTTTCAGTTTATTCGAGAAAACTTATGATAGGACTCAGGAAAAATGTAAAGCTTTTTTTAGGACGACTCAATGTCGGTAAGGATAAACGGATATACGGATACGGATATACTAGATAAATCTGATGATGGATTTCGTAACATCTATATAAAATAATACAGGGTGATTCAAAACTGGCGTCATTCCTTTTAAGGGGTGATAGAGGCTCACTTGGGGAGTACTCCAAAAATATTGAAAATTTCTAGACGAAATTAACAGTTGAAAATCGAATTTCAACTTTGTTATTAAGCATTACTTTGAAATTTTTCAATGTTCAATTGGTAGGATATTGCTTGAAATTACGAAAATTTTCGATATTAAAAAAGTACTCTTCTACAATTTTTTGATGGAAAGTCAAAGCGATGTTTTTTGCCATTTTTTGACAATTTGTCAAACAGTGACTTACTTTGAATTGCCTTTCACGAATTTGCGGATATGTGATTAGTTCAGGGGAAATGTTACAGTGACATAGCAGAAGCTGAAAGAACTCACGCCAACAAAGGGCAAGGAGAGTGATTCCAGGAAGATAGTGGACGACAATCGATGTTCGGGTTCCAGACACAGAGGAACAAGTATTGGACATAATCGAATCAGGGCCTTCCAGAGGTACTCGGAGCACAATAACTAACACTTTCCCAAGCACCAGATAAATACCGAGGAAGGGCTACATTCCTACCACGTTTGTACGATACACACATCACAAGGAGATATAAATGGAGCAAGAGTTAATTCACTGAATACGAAAAGCTGCTTGATAAGAGTGAATAGTAAGGAGATTACACAGGCACTAGCTTGTTTGGATTTAACTATTCAAATGTTTGGTGTTGTATGGTTTATTTTTAGACACCGATTCGAGGTTATGAGAACAGGTTGTTATTTCGAAAGTCCGTTGTGCGTCAACGAATCTTGTTGAATTTACCATTTATCCTTGTCTTATCTTATTGTCACTCTGTATAATTCCATAGTTACCGGAGTTTTAAATAATTACGAAGCAACAGGTATTTGCGCAATGTTAATTAGGTAATTACCTTGAAAAACATTGCTGCCGTATTTCTGACATAGTTTTTTGCAAATTTCTATGCTTTTAATAACAATGAATTTCTTTTACTTTTTTTTATCTGCTCCTATAACAGCGCCAGACGAATCACGCCAATTTTGAATCACCCTGTAGATTAAAACTTGGGTTTGACTGTGCAAAGCATCCACACCAGAAAAATATGTGCTCGATTCTTTAATTCTATAAACAGTCGACGACTTGATTCTCTTCAGCATTGGAAAAGCTTATTGGTCGGCAAAGACCAAGTGAGCCGTCCACATCAGAGCAATATGTCGCAAAAGGTGGGAAGGCGCCGTTATCTTTGCAAAAACGTCCCATGTCCTCATTTAGGTATCTTTGCAATTTAAAATCTTTTGTTCTCTGATTTTAAAACAATTCGCCGTACAAAAATCTTTAAACTCGATATTCATTCTATACTTGATAATAGATCTGCTGTTTAAAGGCATTTTAAAATAACATTAGCAGTAATACGCTGGTACTCGTTTAAACATTATTCAATATCAACAAATAAGTAAAAGTAATATAAAACGAGCTTTGATGGCATTGAAAATAATAAATTTATGACGGAAGATTCAAAAGCATTCAAATACATACTGCCTTATTCGCTTACAACTTTCATTCAGTTTAATTTCATGCCTCGCGAGTGATTTAATAAATTTTACTGTTGGTAAATCAATCAGATACAATATTCGAAATTAAGCAGTGTACCACAAAACATTTAAATGCTTCTCTCTCTATCCTGTTAATTGCCTGAAATTAATTTAAATAATTTTGTCATTACCATGCCACTCTTTGCCCGTTTTATGGCCGTCTGGTTCTGATTTTTTGTAGAAAAGTTATATCTTCAATCAAACCTTCAAATTAGAAAACACCTGTAGTACCACTTATTCGTTATTATATATACTTTTTTATTTAGTTTTTATTGTCACAATGTAGGTGTTTTTAATGAATATCTATGTAAATTATAGCTTGTGATGAAAGACGCAAATACGTTTTATGGATATTTAAGAACTTATTTTAATGTAAACATTAATGATTTCCCATTTGTATAAAATGTAATTTCAATGGAAAACCACCAATAAAAACAGTAGTTGCTAAGTTTGGATGTTTTGCAGTAGTGATTTATTAAATTCTTATTTAGCTCGTCAAAATTATCATTATTTAGTTAAAACATAACATACCAATTTTAAATTAATAATAGGCATGAAATGAAATGTGCGCATACTACAAAAAAAAACATTAACATGTAATTCTCAATTCCAGAATGTCTTCAAAATACTTTGAAATATTTTATGAACTGCATATAATGAGGTATGATTTGAGAATCAACTCCATACTTGAAACTAAATATATTGAAATTTCTTGTTAGTAAATTAGAGAGGTTGTCCTTACTTAATATGCGATTTTAATACTAAAACATATTTAAAATTTGCTTGTCACTAAAGTCTTTAGTACTTGCCTAATTGATGTGTTTCATTCATTAATAATTAATAGTTATATTTTAATATTTGACTAATCCAATAAACTATTTCAAAATGCCGGTATTTCCAAAATACGAGTTTCAGAAATTTAAATCACATTTAAACAACATGAATAAGTCATATGAACTAAAAGGACTTACTTGATTTAAAATATGGAAAATCCAGGTGCAGTAAATAAAAATTGAAATCAAGCTGATTACACGAAATGTCCAATAAAGAATCACCTTCACGTGCAATTTCGTTTGCGGAAATGTCTTTACTATATGGACGGCTAAAAAAAGACGACGAATGCCGCCAATCTGTCTGACCAGCACAGATAAACTCGAGCTGGGAACTTCGGTATCTGATTATATATCCTGCCGATCAGCCAAACTTGAGCCCCAAGGGCAATTAATTTGAAGACCTGCTGGTTATCGCGATGCAGAAACAGTCAGTCCACTGGGTGTCGTGGACCTCGGTTTAATCATTTTTAATTATTTGCAAGATTTGAAAAGATAGCTCAATGCTAGCTGCTGAAAATTGATGATTAGCACACTTCGATTTTAAAATAATGTATGTTAAAATGTATTGTTAGTACGAATCAGGTAGCCATGAACAAAACCAAGATCAAAAGTTGCACCTGCCGCGATTTTTAATAAAATATGTGGTTTAAACTTGAGACACACACATACCTTGATGACTGCATTATGGATGATCTTCGCACGCAACGGGAGTATGAAACAACCTAATTGGTATGGACAACCTAATTGAAGTCTGAAAATTAGATTTGTGTTTTTGTGGACGCATGTACATTTATCATATTTATTAGTAAGTGCAAATTTAAGTTTTTAACTTCTAGGGTAGTTGATCAGTAAATAAACTGGAGTGTATTGTTGGAGCTTCAAAACAAACCAAACATATTTATGGGATCACTGCACATTTATTTTACATTTTAATAAAACAACATGACATTATTATTATTGGTGCCAAACAACTTTCGCCTTTCTTTTAGCTGAATTGATAGAAACTGCAGAAACACTTGATGAAGAATGTGATCTTGATCATATAGCTGTTTATGACATACTTGGCTAGACATCAGTCCCATCACTGTATCGCATTTTTTCAATTCTTATGTTAATGATGTTATTCATCCATTTGGGGATGTTGTGTAAGAGATTTGGTTTACGAAGTTGCAGTAATTCTAATTTAGTAATTAAATATCGTACTTAAAATGTAATTAGTTGCTGTTCTTTAACAACTCTATGACCGATTGATATGTAATAACTAATTCAACGCCAAAGGCTATTTCTCGAAAAGTACACACCGCCAATGGACATCATCATACGATGTTGTTTCAATGAGCTTTGATTTTGACAGGTTTTCAATTGACAGCCTTATATTTTTAATATTAGCTGATTTTGAACGTAAAAATTCAAAGTAACTCGCTGTCGACTTTAAATGCATATGTAATTGCTTAATAACTACATTTCTAATGTTACTAATTACTACTTTATGCAGACGCAGACCGAAATCGAGATATATCATAGTAACGAGAGAAGTAATTATACTGTTTTTATATAGTAGGCTTATTACATACGATAGAGGAAAAGTCAGGTATTGAACATTTATTTTTAGTTTGTTTTAAGAAAGTTTTATTAGAGTTCGTCGCTTTTAAAATATGTCCATGCCTGATTTTTGGAAAGAGTTAAAACGAATGCACTTTCTGGAGTTACACAATATGTTATATTTCAATAAAGTCATATTCACAAACGTATTTTGCCAAAAATCGTTGATATGATCGACAGCTTTATGTGAGCCTGTTAATATGTGAATTTTTACTTTACTTCTTCTGCAACGACTCATTTATGGCAAGTGATATCTGAATTGGAGAGGCGTGCTAAAGAGTTATTTTTCTGTAACAGGTTCCAACCTTGCAGTTCCACTTTAGAAATAGGTTCCAAAAGGAACATGTCACTTTTAAAAATTTCTTTAAAAATTCGCAGGATGATGATGATAGAAATAGTTGTCTCTATTTATCAATTAAAATACGTTTCGTATTTTCGGGAAAATGTAGGCCAAGGCTTAAAGCAGCAACAACGCTACACATAAAAACTGATGATGGTGGAAAAATACACCGAAACGTATTTTAATTGATAAATAGAGACAATAAATGACTAAAACCCAGGAATTAATGTTCATTTGGAATTGAAACACAGGCAGGAAAGTATATACAATGATAGAAATAGTGATGATAAATAATGATTTTGTTTATTTAAAAAAATAATTCTTACAATAGTATAGTAAGAATAATATATTCTAAAAGCAAAAACAAAACATAAGTCATAAGTAAACTACTTAAAGAAGAAAAAAACTGATAATAAAATGGAATTTCAGCATAAACAATGTTCCTGGGTCATTTATTTGGAATATCACAATTTAGCCATTAAAAAACGTTTCGGTGTTTTTCTACTATCTAATTGATGGTGAACAAACTGATGACAAACTGATAATGAAAAGAATGGATTAAATAAAACATTCGTTTTGCATCGAAAATGATTTAGTTGATTTTTATTTTAAAGTTAATTAATTATTAAAATAATAAATCAAACTCGCTTTGAAAAATAATCTCTCGCACGGTACGGAAGTAACTATAATGTTAAATTTCTATTTAACTAATTTTGTAATGAAAAGGTAATTGGCATCTAAATATCTATTATCTGCCTAATCAGTGCCTATGATAAAGGTGTATCTAAAAAGAAATTATAGAGAATCAATATCGCACAAAAATTAAAGTATGTATGTAAAAATACTTGTGTTTTTTGTTAATAAAACATATTTATCCTTTTTTTTATCTTGAAAATTAAATAATTTTCTTCTTGTCGATATTTTAACTGAACTTCCTCTGATAGATGGGGACCACAGTTTTTTATTATATCATTTGAATTATTTACGCCAGTTATCAAGTCAACAATAACATTAAATAATCCATATTAACTGGAACGCTCTCAAACAAAAATGCGTGTTTGTCAATCCTGGACGAAGTTATACTCGAGTTTCGTAGTCAGAGGAATCCTTTTTTTAATTTATCGTCGTCAGAGAACAGTAATACTTATAGACCCAAAATTCTCAATTATATCACCGCAACTAAACTATATTTCGCTTATCTGACTGATTATCGTTCTAGACGAGCAGAACCAGTAATTCTTCTAGACGAAAGAGTGATAAACACAATCATTAAGACAACTAAACACATTTTTCGTTGAAACAAGAAGCTCTTAATCTTATGTTTCATAACTTGAAATCTTGTAATAATGATACGCTAAAGATAAATTGTGCTGCTGTCCGAGACCTATTTCTGATACTTTACTTTTTAGTTAAACCCAAAGCTGAAGTTTTCCAAGAACTCGCCATTTTCAACTAGAAGTAGATTATCGCTGCTGGTATTTACTATAATTTTGCAAACCTGTCTTTTTCGATGTGGTTCTCCTTCATTTCATTCTTGTACCTGCAGTGATAGGTAAAGATCTTATTCGTTGTTCTGATTCTTACTTCGTTGTTTTGTACAATGTGGTAGACATGTGATGTGGTTGCAATTAATGCTTAATTAACCAATTGGTTCTAGGGTTCGTAGTTCAAAACAAAATGGAGGTTTCCTTGCTTGCAAAGTTACTCGAATATTGCCATGTCATGTAGATATATTATTTCCATGCAGCTTTGAAAAAAGAAATACCCAAAGGTTTCACCATTATCCTACTGAGGAGCGGGCAAGATAAAACTTACTTTGTTTATCCCTTTGTCAACCCTTTTAAAAATGGAGCACATTCATTATTTTGTAATCTTGTTGGAAAATTTCTGATACGTTCCATATGTGTACTTATTTATATTTATTTAATACTTATTTTTATTCTGAGCTAAACTGAAAAGCTGAAGTATTTTCAAACCATTACATCTTGATCTTTAATGGCCATTAACGGTCGAATTGACAAAGTTCAGTAGCACGAAGTGATATCGCAGATTGCCTCGAAACTATTGTGCATTTTGCATTGACTTCGCGAAGGCTACATTTAAGGAATATGTATTTATCTGAATTAACTTAAAGTTTAGTTAGTCTTAGTGTCATTAAAACGCATATCAATTCAAGAAGTTACAGCTACTTGACACTCTTTAATTGGCGCGAAGACTAGGTGCTTTAAAGGGCAGTTGCTTTTTACAATTTTAGCTCAGAGTTTGTGTACTGAAACCTATTTATTCGCAAATTTCCAAATTGCAATTCTCTTCCAAACATTGATACGCAAGTTTAAAGAAATCTAAAAAAAACAAATATGTGTGAAAGCTATTTTTTTTCAAAGATTAGTAGATTCGAAACTTTTGACTTTATTAACACAGCATACCTTGTAAAAATGATGAAACAAGCTGCAAGTTTAATATTATTAGTGAATACTATTTACTCGCGTGGGTCGTCGTGGTTAGATTAGTCCTGTTCCGAGGCAAGTGTGCGTTTCTGTGAGCTTGTGGTGTCTTTAACCCATGGTAGCCTGACCCCTCGCCTGACCCTGGAACCTTCCTCTTTTATCCGGGCTAAGGACCGTCAGCATAGTCATCAAGCTACTCAGTTCACCCAATGACCATACAGGCAGAATTTTGACCATCGACAATCGATTACATTGTGACTAATGGGCAATTTCACCCAACTCAAGCACTCGAAATAAGAACGTTTAATTCGGCAAATATCGGAAGCGATCATAACCTTTTACTCGAAATAATTAAATTGCAAATACAAATACCAAAACAACCAAGACCGGTGATATCAACACAGAAACTCAATATTGGACTGCTATGGGACCCCACGATAAGATACCTATACAAAAATAGGTTACAACAAAAAGCGAAGAAAACCCTATTTTAAATACTAACGACATCAAACTAGCTTTGCAGAAGCTAGATATGCAGAAGGAATCAAGAATAATATCAAGAAATCAGCACTTGGAGAATGAGCCATAAAAGTGAACCAAGTAATCAACCACAAGACACCATGGTTCTGCTCAGAAGTCAAGGAACAATGCAAAGAAAAAAGGAAAGCCTACCTAAAATATTGTACTATGCGAACGCCAGAATCATATATTGAATATAAGCAAGTTACGAAGAAAGCTAAAGAATTAACTGGGAAATGTTCTCCAAACGCTTGGAAGGTGATTTCTACGGACTTCAAAAGCAGATATGGCGATTCATTAGATCGCACAGGAACGAAGTCAATGAACTGCCAGAACCAATCCACATAAAAAAGGAAGAGTGGATCAGATATTTAACCGATCTGTATAAAACGACAAACACGGCAGACGAGCCTACCACACCAGAAATAAATATTAACGAAGATGCCACGATCAATACATCCGGCGTAGAAAACGCACTACAGAGGCTAAAAAATAGAAAAGGCGCCGGGCAAGACGGTATACAAAATGAATTGCTCAAATACGGTGGGCAAAGACTAACAGAATAATTAACAACTTTAATACAGAACATTATGTATCAACACAAAATCCCAAATGAATGGCGAACCAGCACTACTGTACTAATGTTCAAAAAAGGGGACAAGAGAAAACCATCAAATTCTAGAGGAATAAACGTTTTAAGCACTGCTCTAAAACTAGCAATTAAAGTAATTACGAACAAAATCGACAATCTTACATCGTTGGCGGACGAACAACAGGGATTCAGATCGGGAGGATCTTGCACAGAGGCCGTGTATGTACTAAGACAAATAATCGAGAAATCGATTGAATACAACAAGCCAGCGTTTATATGTTTTGTTGATCTAACTAGAGCATTTGCCCGTGTTTAGCCGAAAGGCGTCCTGCATCTCCTTGACAACAAGTAAATCCACACAATCTAATTAAAACCATAGAGAACGTATGCATATATATATATGTATATATAAACAGTAAAATACGAGCACAAATAGAAGGACTCCTCACAGAACCATTACCAGCGGGTAGCGGTATTCGTAAGGGAGACTCCCTGAGTCCTACCCTTTTCAATTTAATAATGGAAGAAATTGTTAGAAATGTTTGAGGGCTAAAGGTATACAAAATGGGCGATGCAGAAATCTAAATAGTGTTATGCTGACAATGCCGCTCTCATTGCAGAAAGTGAAGATGACTTACAAAGGATATCACACTTATTCAACCTGACAGCCAAGTCTTGATATATGGAAATATCCGCGTCCAAAACAAACTACTTAACAACATCAGAAACCCCTCTAAGATGCAAACTGGAACTTGACAGTAGAGTAATCGAGCAGAAAATGAAATTTAACTACCTCGGCGTGGAACGTGAGAGATCAAACAACAAAAGCAATTAGAATAACTGGCTGTCTGAATGCCAAATGGTAAGATAAAAGTATGGGAACACGCACACGAAATCGAGGATCTACAAAACCGTCGTGAGGCCGGTGATGACATATACCGCAAAAACCAGGCCAAAAACAGCAAAAACTAAAAGGCTTCTAGAGACAGCTGAGATGGAAATACTCCGTCCGTAGAATCACCGGAAAGACACTGCGGATAGAGAGAGGAGCGACGATGTCAGACCTGCCTGTAATGTTAAGAACATCAATGAATGGGTAGCAAACAGGAAGAAGGACTGGAATGAGCACATAAGCAGGATGGACCACCGCAGACTTGTGAGAATCGCTCGCGACAAGTCCCCATTGGGACGAAGAGATGTCCCAGGAAATGATGGAGCGACAGCCTATGTCCCATCGGGAAATGCCGCGATCGATATCTGGCAAACTGTGATTAGGACAGATTTGAAAATTGATCAATGTGTCGTAGTCATTGGGGCAAGCGATCTAAAATATTTTCAAGATGGACACTCTTCCGGTTATACCGGAAGTAGTTATCGACTTTCTTACTTTAAATGAAACATCCTATATATTATGGCATTTTTAAATTCTATTCCAAATTCAAAATATATTTCGTGTGTAACATCCTATACCTCAGTCTAACCGTTTTTGATATATTTGAAATTTTATGTCAAAAATAACAGTTGCCGCCACTCGAATAATTATTAATTTTTCCTATAAAGGAATTTGTACTACTTAATTTGAGTCGCGTTTATTGTTGCAAAAGACTTACTTCAATGGAATTTCGACAACATTTTGAAAACTATTAATACAGTTGAGTTTCAAAATACAATTGAGAAAACCGCCCAAAACAAATTTTTTGAAATGGGAACCCCCATTTTTATTAATTCTGTCTCATTCAGTATTAAGAATAAGTATAAGTTTGTGTAAAGCTGTGTGGTTTTCGAAATATTGTCAATTTAATGTTTTTAAATGACTATTTTGCCGCATCTAATTTTAAATCTTGTCACTCTTAGTTGTCATGACAAAAGTAGCCATTTTTAATACAATCAACTTCCAAAGGAATGCTAACAGCTGCCAGTTACCTTTTGAAAATAATTCATAATCATACCCAAACGCTTAAATTATATAAACAAATATAATTTAAACGTATTTATTATCAAGAGGAGAATGTGATGAAGTTCATGTAGAGAATGTGAAGAAAAGTGACATTTGACAGTCGATATCCACAAAAACAAAAACAGAAGCCTGTACTGTTAAACAAATTATAGAAAATTTACAGAATTTAATATGGAGTACAATTTTAAAATGTAAAATATATAGGGTGTTCCATTTAAAATAAGCACGTTGATATCTACTTTCGGTATAACCGGAAGTGTGGTCATGTTGAAAATATTTTAGATGGTTTACGCCTAATGACTTCGGCACATCCCGTGAAACCGGTTCATCGGTTCCAGGTGAAACACCCTGTAAATGACAAGATGTACCCCTCAGTATTTAAACGTAAGTACATCAAAATTTTTTAAATGTGCAACTGCAAAATCTGCTCTATGATTAAATGTTCAATGCCTGGATATCAATTTCTAAAAATTATTTAATGGATTCTGGTTTTAATGTTTCGACTAAAGTCCAATTAAATATTTACCTTTAATGGTTACATTATAAATAATCTATGCAATAATGCAAAAATCATACTTTAAAAAAAACTTTTATGCTTGTTTCTCAACAGATTTACCTTAGTTTAATAATTTCGAAACACAATCCGAAAAACTTTGAAAGGTACTGCAGCTGCATTAATATTATATTTTTTATTCTCATAAATATACTTACTTGCACTCTACCAATAAATTTTAAAATCGTCCTCATCAAATTGGAAGCTCTTCTTAATAATTTTTTCTGCTTAATCATCTGTTTCAATCAGGGTATAAGAAAATCAGTCCTAATTCAAAATAAATGCCATAACACATAAATATTGAGTTTTTATATTCCAAAGATCTCTGATCTAATGTATTCTTCTAATATAAATTTGGGCATAGGTGGGTAATAGAAAGTTCCTCCTGTTTCATCTTAAAAAACCGCTGACGTTTGGATCAAAAGGATCCAAACGCAAGTATGCAAGTAGGATAAACTTTCATAAAAGAATAATTTGCTTCTTTCTAACCTATTCTAGCCTAAATCATTTGTTGGTACTTTATCAACTTTTATTAGTCCATTAAATAAGTGCAAAATGATCTCCATGAAAATTACTATATCTAGCCGTGTTTTTAGATTTTCTGAACAAACTCGACACTTTAAAAAATATATATGTATTTTAGTTCATTCCTTACAATTTGGCATTATTTTTGTAAGTACAGTATAATTCGTTTTACTGGCATTATATAAACTATATAGGTAATCCACTAGCGTGTCATTGGGGTCTGCTATTATACAGATAAGTGGTATACTTGACAAACAATAAAACAAAAAAGTTTTAATTCTCTTTTAAATGCGCTAATGAAACATATCACCTAACGCTTTATATACGCTACTACTGGCATAATATTATTAACTCAAAATGTTAATGATCTATTTCAAAATGCGTTAAAGCTGCTAAGGCTCACTCATAGTTTATTTTCTTTGCCGATGATCGGTTAATAACTGACGAATTTTCGTGTGAATTGATCACTTGTACTTTATATAACTTTTGCAAAACTTTGCGAAGCATAAGCTGCTCTTAAAATCTTCTAGCGGATTCGCTTTCATTAAGAGTCAACACATCCGAATTAGTACGCAATTTTCATACCTCTTACATCTTTTACGTTGCTCGTTGCACTTAATAAAATTTTATTTTAACCAAAATTACATTTAAAAATGGTA
>NW_026017110.1:40581914-40603470 GCF_020466585.1 Dendroctonus ponderosae | reverse complement strand
CAGAAATGACCGCGGTGCGAGGCCAAACACCACCTCGGCGGTGAGGAAAGGGTTTTAGTGGGTAAACAGCTTAGCTGGAGTCCCACACACACCAGTGCGACAGACCACCAACTCTGGGAGTGCATAAAAGAGCATTTCCCAAACTTCACCGGAAAAAAAAGGGGAATCCAAATGTTGGTGTGGCTAAGATCGTGCATACAAAATACATTGTAACTGAAAATTGCCGCCATACCTCTGGGCTGTTGCGAGGAGGTGATTAGGGAGAACATGGAAAAAAGTAAAAAAATAATTCTTATCAAAAACTGAGATTTTTGCAAAAAAAACTAGATCAGGAAATCAGCAATAGCGTTTTTCAAGGTAACCTGCCTCACTAACGAAATAAATTAGGGTGTAAACGATAAATTCAACAGGATTAGTACAATGTACGAATTTTAAAACTAAAAAGTAAACATTGCATTGTGCTATAAAACATATCAGAATTTACTTTGTGTGTTCAGTTTTTAAACTCATCGTGAACTTCCTCCGACACTTGAGGAGTATGAAAATTATTTTCGGGTTTGATGAGCATTATTGCAATAACGGTCGACATTATTAACGCTTGTCGGCTACTTATATATCAGTTTACCTGTACAAAATTAATACTTTATTTTCTATAGTCCTGTGTTTATGATTTTCAGATTTCGCCCCTCGTTTCGAAAACCCCATTGTGAACGAATGAATTACATAGCTATTCGTTAATGAATGATTAGAGATTTGTTTTCTTTTTCGTTTGGAACTGACACCAGTTTTGTAAATAGGCGGCTATTCTGGTCATCGTGAGAAAATGTCAAACCATTATATTAGTTGCCCAAGTCCAGTTTTATCTTTGCGATCGTTATACAGGCGATATCATGTTATTAGAATTTAAAATACAAATTTATTCTTGTGTCTATTCGTGCTGTATTTGGAACCGTTATATTTGTAGTGTCACATTGAAACTTACATACAAACATTTACATCAAGTGAATTATAAATGGAAGGGTAATGTTCTCAAGCCCATAGGACATTTTCTCCAACGAATATGGAAACGTTTTCAGCCTTTATTAGAATTATGCTCTGAATTTTTCTTCTTATCAAATAATGGCAATATATAATATATTGCTAATTAAAACATTAATATACTGTTTGAATAGGTGATTATTTTATATTGAATGTTTCTATTTTAAAAACTAATTAAATTTCTAAAAATATTTTTGGGGCAGTAGCTAGTACTAGGAATTATCGTATTGATGACTATGCTAATGTGGTGTCACCAACTTTATTAATGAACAAGTCGGTTAAATGTTTAATAATTTTTGCTGATTGTTATAGATTGTTTGCCCTAGGACTTGACTATATTTGTATTGTTTATTTTAGCGTTCAGTAGTGGCTTATCTATGATATGCTAAAATGTGATATGCCAATTATTAACTACGTGATACATGTTTGGCGACTTTTAAATCTCTCAATATCGTATAATCGATGGCGGGCATTTAAATTTCAGTGACTCTGTATGTGAGACTTGATTTTTTATTGCTTGAAATAAATCTTTTCACCTCATCGCTGACCCGATGATTCACAATATGTCTATTAGAATATTGATATGTTAATAAGGCAAATAAATATAAATCGCCTAACCTATTGTGATTCATCCTAAATCCTTATTAACGATCAATAAAACTTCATATATGAATACGCCATAATCTATAAATTTCTGCCCGCAACAATAAAAACAAAACTTATCTCTTGTACGTTATAAATACTGGTGACCAGTTCAACTTTGTCGTTGTCTCATATGCATGTAAGTAACGGAAACCATGATTGTTGCTGAATGATGACATAAATTGAGTGACTCAAGTCTCATCATTTTAATTCCCAAAAAAATCGGCTCCAAGTGTAGACTTAGAGAAATAAATATTGACCTTAAATCCAGAATCATTCTGGTGTGCAATAAAATCAATATACACAGCACGAACTAGTTTGCAAATTATACATAGAAAAATTTGCATATTGAAAGAGATATTATTAAATATTCTCAAGCGGTACCCAGTGCAGCCTCCGCAGTTGCGGTTTTTATGATGACTATATTGGTGAGAAATATACTTCTGTGAGAATTAAGTATTTAGATGCCTACTTGCCTTATATTACTTACATTATACCTACCTTTTTTCTGTTTCACTGATCTTTCAATAAATCGCCTTCGCCGATTACACGAAAATTTAACTTTTTGTCTTATCATTGAGCAGATTTAGTGATTTTCGTTGACATTTCCTATGTGAGTTAAAACGTTGTTTTTTTATTTCAGAATGGACCCTTTGTAAGAAATTTATTTTTGAATAAAAACATACCAGCATACAAGTATTGTTGCATATAAATACACTGCAAGAAAAGTAAATCCCTAACGAAAAATATTTTGCTATTAAATGGACTTTCTAATTTCATCAAATTGAGGTCATCCGGAAACGCCATGTGATTGGTCTGACGTCACAAGGCACGCCGGCCTGCATGTAGTCCGTGTGTTTATTTAAACCGTATCTTGTCCTTTGTTTTATGGTGTTGTTTAATAAGTTTATTTTTATTGTTTTGTTCTGATCCAACCATTCATCTTTTTCGACAGTAATAGTATAAGATGTACTACCACCAAAGCCAGGAGAAATAAAGGTAATTATACCGGCTGGTGTGGCAGATCTCAGATAATTTATTGTATTGCATTTTTTATACTTAACCACGTTCAAGCTTGTTTGATTGAATTTCTAAGCAAACTATTATAGGATAAACTTTGCTAAAACGTGTTCTAAAGAGCATCGCAAAACCGTTTTTTGACTTTATCAGCTGGCATCCACGATATGAAACTTTTCAACATTTAAAAAAAAAATTCTACTATCAGTAGGTACTTGTAGAAACCCCAAAATCGTCACTTAATAATGCGAAACTTTTAACAAAGCGTTTTTTTTTATTACTAAATATATACTTGAGGTATCTAAATGAGGATATTGTTTTATTGGTTTAATTGTAAATAGATTTTCTGTCAATACGTCCAGATATAATCTTGAATGATTTTGGATTTTCATTGAAACGTGTTTTGCTATAGACGTTCGATGTTCTTCATTTACCTATGCCAAACGCAGAATCATATGATCTAGGTAAAGTTGAACGATATCGATTTTCTTCATTCTTCTCATCACTTGAGATTGACAAACTCGACTCTAATGATGCGTATATTTTGGATTTTGCAAGTGTTTTTATTAGGAATAAAGCAATACTTTGGAAAGCAAATTTGATCTTTCGGGTGAGCAACTTTGAGACAACGTGTGTGCCCGTATGTTGCATTGTGATGCCTTACGTCTATCTCAAATTTACTTGTACAGGTTGGGCCACCAAGGGAGGTGTTCGGCCATATCTCACAAACTATTAGTCGTATCGGTTTCAAGTAAAAAATATATAAGTAAAGTGGCTCAGGGAAATGGCTGGAAATAACTTGCAAAATGGCCGCAAGAGGGCGAAATTGCAATAGTAAATTTTGAATACGGATTTTTAGTAGTTTAGGACAGGCTAATGTAGGTTGCAAATACCTTAATTCTATTCTTGACAAACTTCCAGTTATTTCTTGTAGGAGTATTATTGTTCTAGCTAGTCAAATAAAGTACTGGTAGAAAGTCAAATAACGGTTCAAAAAGTTAATATTGGCATATTGGCTTAACCAAATTCAGCGCTTAAATTGCAATTGAATAGCTCTTGATTTACATTAACACCTACTATAAAATATTTGCCGATATGATTGCGACTTTGGCCGACAGAGGGCGCGCTATAAAAAGTAGTCAAACTTTTTCGATTTTCTTAAATTTTTTAAATGGAATGACATATAATTTTTTAGCTGCTTAGAAAAAGTTTAAAAAATTAAGCAAAACAGTGAAAACCACACACCGATATATTTGTTATAACCGAAGATATAAGCAATTTGACAATACCAATGATATTGAGATTTGGCAATGTTCATTTATTTTTAAAACTACTTTTGCCTCATCTAGTCGGTCTGAGATGAGCACGATATCGTCGACAAAACGTAGGTGGGGAAGTGTTTCTCCATTCTCGTTTACGCCTTCATCGTCCACGTTAATCTTTTTCAACATATATTCTATCACAACTGTCAAAATATAGGGCAGTTTGCGAGAGCTTTAAACAATTCATGATGATTTTTTCAGTCGAATGCCTTTTGATAGTCGACAAATGTTAGAAGCAAAGGTACGCTGTATTCTATAAGTTTTTGTATTAATGATTTGTTCACCAGGAGACGGTCATTTGTCCGGCTCAGAAACCTGCTTGTTCTGTTGGCTGATGCAGCTCAAGTTGCAACTACACCTTTCGATAATGATTTTAGTAAATAGCTTCTACAAGTCTGTTAACAGACTTATCGGTCTATAGTTCTGTAAGTTTCTGATGTTTCGTTTCTTCTGCATAATAACTATACTGCAGTAATTCCATATTTGTGGGGTTTATCCTTCATCTAGGTTTTTTTTTTAAGTTCAGTTATTGCTTTGAGTAGCTCACGGCCTCCCAGTTTGATGGCTTATACAGGTTGATATTCATTTCTCACGAGAAGAACTTAATTCTGTTATAGTTGGCATATCTTCCGATCTTTCCTTCATTATGTTGGGTACATTTTCAGATATTTCTGCTTAGCTCTGTTTCCTAAAAGTCCTCGACAATCTTCAATATTTCTCGCAGTACCCTCTTGTTTCTTCTGGTCCTTGCGGCTTTTATTAAATTTTAATTAAAAAAATTTAATTATTAAATATTGAGATATTTGCAGAAAACTATATCAAAAAGACGGCATCAATGTTTTTCAAGGTAATCTGCCTAACTAACATTACCGAAATACCTGTTGCTTCCTAATTATTAAAAACTCCGGTAACCAAGGAATTATACAGAAAGTGACAATAAAATAGACAATTTTATTGTTAGTGAATTTGCGCGAAAAGATAATAAGTTCAGTTTTCCTGGGACTCACTTCAAGTCTCCATTTGTCGAAATACGGCGTCAATAAACTCTGGTGATGTGCTATGCAATATTTCGCAGCCCGATCATAAAACGAGGATGCGTAGGTAGCCGTATCATCAGCGCATTGTGCCATTTTGTAGTGGGACGTTTTGGAGTGTCTGCTGTATACAAGGTACGTACTTCCGTACAATACTTCCGTACAGCAACGGCGAAATCAATGTACCTTGTGGTACTCCTGTCGCGATGCGTCTTTTGGTAGAAGTGGAATTGTCCACTTTCACCTGAATGGTACGGTTTTTTTAGGTAAGACGCTATAAAGGAAACTAGGTAGAGTGGCAGTGAATGTACGGCAAACAACTTGTACAGCAGGCCTGTGTGCCAAACTGTGTCAAAGGCCCTTTTCATATCGAGAAGGAGCATTACCGTACTTTGAAGTTTATTAAATGCTGCATAGGCATCCGTTGCGATCCTAGTCTGCAGCGTTGTGTTATGTCTTGCTGGAAAGCCAAACTGCTCATCCGGGATTAAACTTCGAAACTCGGCTGCTACCTGTAGTCTCGATAGGATAACCTTCTCGGACAATTTTCCGGGGGAGTTTAGACGGGAAATTGGCCTATAAGAGGCGGGATCAGTCGGTTGTTTGCCCGGCTTTAAGATAGGAATTATTACAGCGTTTGTACAGTCTTTCCAGTCCTGTTGGGAAGTGCTGCAATTTAAGTACTGCGGTGACTATTTGTACTATTAGCACAATAGTTTTCCGCGGTATGTTTTTGAAGAGTAAATAAGAAATGCCGTCTAGCTCGGGGGGCTTTTCGGCTAAGGAGTCCCCGAAGACACGATTCGTGCGTCGTATCTCCGACGGGGTTGTTATATAGGAATGCAAAACCGAGGGTGTTATAGGATACTTCCGTTCTACAAAAACAGCGGTTTGCCTTTTTATTTCGTTATCCTGAAGGGCTGGTTGGACTTTGTGTACTTCTGCCAAAAAGTCGGCGACTAGCTCTCATTTGTCACTGGTGGTAATGTAACTCCGCCCCTCTTTTCCAAGAGGGGAAACTTGCCCCTATGTTTCCCCGTTAATGTTTCCACGATTAACGCCACATTGACATCTATCGTCCACCATCTTCCTGGAACTACTCTCCCCACCCTTTGTTGGCGTGAGTTCTTAGAACTTCTGCTATCTTATTGTGGCATTTCCCGAGAACTACACGCCTATCGGCAAATTTGTGAAAGGGGCTTCAAAGTAAGCCGTAAGTACGCTCTGGAAAAATCGTTCTTGCATACGGGACACCATGTATAATAGTCTATCTTTTCTGTATATGAATAAAGGGTGTCCCACCGGGAACCGCCGTGATCGATATCTGGCAATCTGTAATTAGGACAAATTTGAACTGAGACTGAATTTAAGTAGAACACCTTTTCTGTAATTAGAACAAATTTCAAAGATATCAACGAGTGTTAGATTTAGCGATAGAATATTATACATGACATATATTTATATTTTGGCGCAAAATTCAAAAATGTAATAATATATAGGGTGTTCCAATTAAAATAAGCAAGTTAATACATGCTTTCGGTATAACTGGAAGTGTGGCCATCTTGAAAATATTTTAGGCTGTTTGCCCCCCCATGACTTCAGCACACTGTCCAATTTTCAAATTTCTCTTAATTACAGTTTTCCAGATATTGATCGCGGCAGTTCCCGGTGGGACACCCTGTATAAACTCTGAATTTGAAAAATGAACGGAAACTCTGGACACTGCGCAAATAAATCTCATTTTTGACATTTTGTCAAAAAGGTTTAAACAGTTACATTCTGTGTATGTAGGTAGCGAAACAGATTGTAGACTAAACTTACCATTAATCTTCTGACAGTGAAATTAAAAATGTTATAACGATTTGGTATACCAATTAGCATATCTATAGACAGGTGTTCAACAAGGACTAGTGATGGTTTCGGCAATTTATTACTATGATTAAAAGTTAACTATAATACTACTTTCCTCTCGGTGGGTGTTAGCTGGTGACCAGAAATTTGCATTTTTTTGCATAGTTCCGAGACACCATTAAACTGACTTATTTATGTGGATCTGTTTTTATGCCATGCTTCTTTGCGCTTGATTCTGAATACTGCCAGTTATTTAATCATGGTACATCTGGCTGATGAAGACGTGTCACTGAACCTACTTTTCTTTATGACAGCCAACAAATATCGAGAAGAAAAATTTGCATCAGTGTTCTTATCACATTGCTTTCTTGATTTCGAAACAAGTATTTATATCATAAGTTCAAATAAAACAATAACATGCCAAATAATAAAATTTCTACTGTGGAAATATCAAGTGTTAAAACTTTATCCCATTATTTTGTTAATGCGTACATATTTATAAATCAAATTATTATTTATGGATTCCATATATGAGAAACAGCCAGATTAGTTGCACCTCTTTTAAAGCGTTCAATATCAAATTACATCATTTGCATAAAATTGAATAAATTATACCAAAAAGCGTCGAAATACTTGCAGTTATTAACATTTCATAATTTATTGACCTGTCAATGAATCTAAATCAAGCTTGATTTGAAGTTCTTATAAGTCTTTTATGCTTAAACAACTTTTTATGGGATCATTAATCCACTACGAACTGGTAGACACGTCATTAATGCTTTTCCAAAATGTTGTTCATTGGTAAAATATACATAAAAAAAATTAAGATGGTAGGGAAACAGTTAATGATCGCAGGACATAATTAGCACATCCTAATTGCTTCCAGATTGTGCCGGTGTTGTGATGCTCATTATTTTTCTTCGTCGGCCTTAGCGTGGATCATTTTATTGGATTTCACGGCGAACCACTTCCGTAAGGTGGCGAACCTTTTATCTGGTCCCCTTCTTCATTCGACTTTAGCTTGCAGGAGCAATTGTAGTAGACGATGTTTGACAGCGTTTCTCATAACATGCTCAAATGCTCAAGATGGAGTTGTTTTATGGTGAGCATGAGAGTTAGTTGGTAGTTCATTCGTCGAACGGCCTCTTCTTTGCTGTCGTCCCATGAAATGAGTGTTCGAAAAATCCATAGCTAAAAACTCTTAATCCTTTTTTGTTGCTTCGGTTAACGTCCAAGCCTCGACACCATACAACAAAACCGAGAAAATATAGCATTTAATCATTCCCTTGATGAAAGGCGATGAGGCAGTGGGCGAAGTGATATCCCGTGTTTTCCGACTAATACTGGTTCAACTACTTGCTTTTGAACATATTTATTTCACACAAGTTTTACAATACTTTTTACTTCTACTTATTCTGCGGATCCTTAATGCTAAAATCTTGTTCTTATAAATGACATCGTATTACTTAATCTCACTTATTCTAACCTAAACCTAAACCTAACCTAACACATCCTCTAATGCTTCCTAACGGTAGATTCCGGATGTGGTCCAGCAGGTCCTCTGTATCCAGGCCTCTTTGCAGGGTGGTGTTTCTGACGAAGTATGGGGCCTTTGTCACTATCCTCAGTATTTTATTCTGGAATACTGCCAGTTTCTGCTTTTGCAAGGTGCTGGCTGTAGACCACGCAGGAGAGTCAGCACCGGGCGTATCATTTGCTGTAAACCTTTGTTCGTAGGCAGAATTTACCTGACAGCAAAGGATAGCAGACATGGAGCAGGTATCTTGCCTTGGCGATGATGTTTGCAATTTGGTCGTGCCATACTAGACGCTTGTCATATCTAAGTCCAAGATAGTTTATCTTGGACCTCCATGGTATCCGCTGTCCTGCAAGCTCTAGTAGGCCTCTGAGTGTATTTTTCCTGCCTCTGGTGAATATGATGGCTTGTGTTTCTGCTTGGTTGAACTCCATTTTCCATTCCCTGCTCCATTTCGGGACTTTGTTGAGATGTCCCTGCAGTTTGGCTTGGATGCCAGGAGCCTTCCCTATGGTGGTGAAGGCTACATCGTCAGCGTAGATGTAGCCTTCTGAGTTCTTGTTGATTCTAAGGTCCGCTATGTAAATATTGAACAGGGTAGGGGCCAGAACCGCCCCCTGTGGTACTCCTGACATCATTGACCTGCTTGCAGAGAGCTGCTCGTCTGCTCTGACTTGGAAACTGCGTCCAGACAAGTAACTGCTGATGAGCTTGGCTTGGTACCCTGGAACTGGTTTGGCCTGCCTTGATCATCTTGGCAATCAGGGCCTGGTGCCAAACCTTGTCAAATGCCTTAGACATGTCCAGGAAGACAGCTCCTAGACTTTTTCGGCGATTGAACGTTTGTTGGATTCTCGTTGTTAGCCAGGCGGCAAGTGCGCTTGTGCCATGGCCCGGCCTGAATCCATGTTGCTCATCCAGCAGCACTTTCTTGTCCTCTATAGTATCCTGTATTTGGTGCAGGATACACCTCTCCATAATTTTGCCCATCATTGGTAATGTCCCAGCTGATGGTCCTGTAGGACGTGAGCAGTTTCCTTTTTGAGCCTTTCTTCGGAACCAATACCGCAATTGCCTTTTTCCACATGTACAGGAGGTATTGGAGGTCCAAGATTGCATTTGCCACTGTGGTTAGGTCTTCAATTGCTGTTTTCGGTAGCTTTTTGAGAACCTCATTTGAGATTTCGTCATGTCCAGGGGCCTTTCTCCTCGTCGTCCCCAAGATGATGTCCTGGATGACCTCATTTGTCACTCTTTTGGCTTTGGTGATCTGCCAGTTTTGGTGGGCGGCTACTATTTTATCCACTTCCTCTTCTTTCTTTGGGTGATCAACCAGGTTTACTCTGTATTGGAGCTCTAGATGATTTGCAAAGAGCTCCACTTTCTCTTTGGGTTCCACAGTGGTAATTCCGTTTTCTTGGATTGGTGGCATTAGACTCCTTGGTCCTTTGGTGAGGTTCCTGACCAGTTTCCAGATCGATTGGTTGTTCTCTTCAGCTTCAATTTCGTCCGTGGTAGCATCCCAGATTTGCGACCTGAGTTCTTTCATATCTTCCTGGATCGCACTCTGGAGGCAGATGACTTGTCTTTCCAAAAACGAGTCTTGCGTACACATGGCTTTGCGTCGTGTCCGGTTTTTCTCCCTGATTTTGGCTTTTAACCAGGGAGGTATTTGATATATTTGGTTGGCCGGTACGACGGTTTGACTTATTGAGGCTGTCAGGGCATTTTTAATTTCCCTGGTGAGACTTTCTGCTGCCTGGTCCAGGTCGTCCTCTGTTGTGGGCTGAGGGGTCCTGCTTGAGCTTTCCATTATGCTCTGGAAAGTCAAGTCTGCCAGTTAGTGGTCCTTTTAGTCGCAGTGATGTTGTTGGTTCGGTTCGGTCCAATTTGCAAAAGTATCGGCAAATGGTCCGACGACAACTCCTGAAGTACTTCGGGGCTGAACAGTCTTCCTGCATTTTTGTACACGAATATGTCCGGGATGTCATCTTTGCGATTTTGGGTGATGTGCTTTGGTTCGTGCGGCGCAGCTATCTCAAACAAGTTTTTGCGGGTTTCGTTTGATAGCATGTTGCCTTTGGCGGTGTTGAAATTGCATCCCCAATTTTCGTTTTTGGCATTGAAGTCCCCGCCATATATCATTGGTCTGTCATCTAGGAAAAGCCTAGGAACATCCTCGGGACACAACGTAGCGCTTGGACTGACGTATACCGACGCGACTCTGATATTGGACTTTTCCATTTGGACAGCCACTATGGATTGCTCCAGGTTTCCCGAAGGTTTGACGATCTCATGGTGCTGGATGGACCTTTTCACTGCGACTAGTGTGCCTCCGCCCCTAGTTGGCCTATCTGATCTGTGTGTTTGATAGTTGCGAAGTGTAAACCTATCCCCAGGTTTTAGGATGGTTTTCTGGATTAGGCACACATCGACGCTATATTTGATGTCTTGGAGCTATATTTTCTTATTCTTCACTCCGTTGGTGTTCCAAGACATGACACACAGAGACTTGGGCCTGAGCAGTCTAGATATGACTGCTCATAAGTGCAATCATTTGTGCTTGCATGGCGGCCATGAATGTCTGCATTTCATTTTGCATGGCCTGGATGCTTTGGGCCAGCTGTTCATGGCCGTTTTTGCCCCCTTCTTGATGTTGGGGGGCTTGCGGGGGCGGTTCTTTTGGATGGCTCTGCTGTAGCTCCTGCTGTTTTGGATGACTGGTGGCTGTGATGTTGTAACAGTTGGGGCTGCCCTACGAGTTGGTGGAATTTATTTTATTGCCTGCTGCTTCTGTGCAGCTTTCGCAGGGCATCCGGAGAAGAAGGCTGGATGTGCAGGTTGAGCACTTCGCAGCCCTTTCCCGGGGAATTGGACATTCCCGAGATTCATGTGCTGCCGCACACTTGACACTTTTTGCGGCGGCTGTACACTTGGATTGTCCATTTCCATAGAGCTGACATCGGCAGCACTGTGTCAGCTGACTCTTGGGATGCTGGGATTCCACTTTGACTCTTAGGTTTCCCAGCGATCTAACATCGAAGATGGCCTTCTCTGTTTTTGGCAGTAGCACCAGGACCACTGCTATTGGCTGGCCATTTTTCTTCCATCTCACTATGGTTGTTGGGTGGAATCCTAGGGCAATAAGTTCTTCCCTAATTTTGCCATCGCTCCATGATTCGATGACGCCTCTAATGACCACTCTGAGCTGTTTTTCCTTCCCCAGCTGGTAGGTGTGGTACTGGTATTTATAGGTATCCAGTACCCTAATCATCTGCCTGTAGTCTTCGGCAGTTGGAGGGTGTGTTCTGACTCCCTCCTTGGTGGTCACTACACATCCGTAATTAATTTTATTGACCACCAGTCATCGGGTGATTTCGTCGTATTTGTACTCGCGAAGGACAATTGGAGGCACCTTTGTCCTCCTTTCACTTTGCAGCTGGGCGGCAGGGGTGGCCTGCTTTTTCTTTTCGTTGTCACTGACTCGGTCTTCCGGCTGGGTCGTCCTTGGCTGGGCTGCTCTGCGAAGGTCCCTTTTGTGTTCAGGACCTGTGGACAAAATTGGGGAGTTAGTAGTGTCCTCACTGGACTACACAGGCCTGGCCGACTTCCTCCTTTGTCGGCGATTGGGGCTTTGATAGCCCTCGCCGTCTGAGGAGTCCTTCACCGGGCCCCTTCCATCCTTGGAGGCAATTAAGGAAGCTGCCGCCTCAGCGGGACCCCTCAACGGCCTCACTATCACTTCCAGGAAAGTTGACTTCGGTTTGGCCTCTAGCGCCTTAAAGCGCCTCAACACTTCCTCTGCGAGGACTGTTTTCGACTCCTCCATGTTCGTCAACACACACAGATACAAAAAACTTTAGAGGTTTCAGCACTAGCTGTAGAAACGCGCTAAAAACGTTACCGTTGCCGGTACCGTTGCCGTTTGCGCTGACGAATGCCGTTTGCGCTACAAAAGGCGATTTATAAACTTGCCGTTACCGTTTGCTGTCAGTCGAGTTTTTGACCTAAAATCTTTCCGGTTGTTATTGAATGTTTTGAATCAGCTGATTTTGTCCGAACAAATACTGAATTCGGATTGGATGATGCGTCAGTACTTCGGCTGATCTATGAACGTTCGCCGGCAAGAAATGATATTGGCTCATTTCGACCGGCACAGAACGGAAACAGTACCGGCCAGCGGTGTTTATAAATGAACGTTAGGTATTCCAATACTTGAATTTAGACGCAAACGGTAACGGTGAACGCAAACGGCAACGTCAAGTTTATAAATGGGCCTTAAAAATACTGAATTATATCAGCGCAGCAACTTGACAACTTTTCCCTGATCTGAACGACGATGGTTGCTGGAGAACTGAACATTAGTTCTTATACATGGCACATTCCAGGCTGCTACATCTCATTTATTGTTCAAAATATACTTACTTTTATTCAGAAAATATAACATAAAATTGGCTACCAACTTAATTTCATAAAATCGTATACTTTTTGGTGACAATATTGAGAACAATGGATTAAGTAGCGATTTATTAAATAATTTTCAAATTAATGCTTGAAATGTCACACCAAGTCTGCAAGAGTGAACGGTCTTAACGCATAGGTATGAGAGAATTTCAAATTCAGGCTCTTCAAGACAAAGAATTTGCACATTCGGTTTTCGATTGGCGGCTAAATTCGCTAAAGACTCGCAGCCTCTGCATATGATACTGACCGAGTTTCTGCAGAAAATAATTCAGGTCACTTGGCAATTGAACAGACACATTTAGGAAGGAAGACTAGATAAATTTTAAGATTTTGATAGCTGTATGAATGTCCAGTCATGGTTAGTTTCCTATCTTTAAAAATGTTCACTTCCCATGGCTACTTTAGCTAAAACTAATTTGGAGGAAAATTCCTCTCAAAATGATGGTTTTCTGGTATGGTAACTTGTTTTGATGGTTTTCTTAACTTCATGATTTCATGTAAAATTCTATAGGGAGATTTTTGAAGATAATGGCGACAATCTAATTCTGTTTGGCGTCCTCTATCGGCTGCACTATTTCATGCTGAATACTAATTATTCTTTTTACCAATTTAACGTTGCCCTTTTAATAAAAGCTGTTAGGGCAGAAAGACCGATTGGGTCGATAGCCTTTTTCTGGTAGGAAATAAAGATTATTCATATATATAAAAGCTGTTACTTTCTAAATTGACTAACATGTAAAATATGTCATTTTCTTTGATTCAAACCGTTTGACAACGTTGACTGCCATTAAGAACAATCCAAGTGGCCACTGCCAATTGTAGTCCACCATCAGGTTTAAAATTAAAATATCAATTGTTTTTGTTTTGCTTGGAGGCAACGAAAAAGTTAATTTAAACTTATAATTAATTACGATAAACAATTTAATGAACTTATGCAATGATTCAACTTCTAATGGTTGTCTGCATACTTCAAACGCAAACTCCTAGTCAACGGTTTAATTATGAATCTTCTGCTCTTGCAGAAAAAAATATAACGCAAATTTAAATTGGAGTTGCCACAAAAAGACATACATGCAGTTTATTTTTAAACCTTATAAAAATGTAAATTTTACCACTCATACACTTGTCTGCGTCCAAATGCAAAAAGAAATGATGACGAAGTAATAAATAACATTCAGAAGGTTGACAAAAGCTATTTGAAGTTTTTTTAAGCCATCATATACCTTATTATTTTAACTTGCGGCGAATAAATAACACCTCGATTGGTTCTATTAACATAATCTGCAAACTAATGAAGTCGATTAGACGTGTCAATTTTTTATATTATAATTTTTTATTTTTTTTTAATTCATGGGAAAAGCTGTATGTGATTTCACTGATTTTGGGAGTGTCTAACAGAGTGTTCAGATGATTGATTACTCGATATTTAGCAAATTCCTTTTGTCACTCCAGAAGTAAAGAATGACTGGACTTCAAATAAATATCACTAAAGTCATTGTTGTATCTATGGAGCATTGGAAGACCGATTAAATATCGCTTTCTCCTAAATTCCGTTTGCGCATCTTGTGTTTAAATTGGGTATTAAAAATATATAATATTTTCATAAATTGTAAAAAATAGTTAATATACAGTGAGGTTTTTTAAAATGTTTCAAGGCTATATGTCAGAAACTTTAGGAAAATTAGAGGTTGGTAGGCCGACATTTTTTAATTTATCCTTGATAAGTCTACTCAGGCCCCCTTGGTGAAAGGCAAAAACCACTTTGGAAATTTAGAATGAATGATTTATCTTCAATTATGAATTTTGAGTCTACATGGAAAACTACGTATGCTCGTAGAGCTACGTCATAGCCCTGGAGATAAGTGATCAAATGATAAGAAGCCATATTTCGGTCTACAATATTTTCTAAACAAAAAATGTGTACTTATTTCATATTTTTTGAGATATTGCAGATGGAAACCTTTAGTGCTCTTAATGTGTGAAATCAAATTGGAGCCATAATATTATCGTAAATTAAGATTTTTAATGTGGACCAACGACAGAATTTGTTTTACTGTCAGTTAAGACTAGAAGAAATATTTCAACTTCTACTGTTAATTTGAGTTTTTTTAAATTCCCCGACAACATATTTTCGATAGAAGAAATTCGCGATATCGTTTGTGTTTATCGGCAAGATAATTCTAAATCCTGCAGAAGACTTCCGCAACAACAATTAAATTTTTCAATAAGACAATCATGACGACGAAAATGTATTCGAGCGAGAGGAGTTCAGGTTCAACAATTATTATAAAATAATAATTATAGAAGTATTTGCTGACTTTGAAAAGTAGTTTAGAATAGTTCCCAACATGCTTAAATAAATATTATTTAATGTTTGTTAAGTTTAGCTGGAAATTTGAGCATAATATTTTTTTTATTTAGAGATCCAATTTGAGATACCGAGCTCAAAAATCACTAGAGGGCAATGCGAAAGATCTCGAAAACCGTGAGAGATATCGACTTGGAACTAGCACACATTTTTTGTTTTGAAAATATCGTTCAACAGAAGATATCCAACAAAAAAGTTAAAGTTTACACGTTAAAACCCAAAACAGTTCTGATGTTATAAATCGCTCCAGACTATTGCAGCAGCGCCCGCTAGGATCTACAAGCCAGGGAATAGAAAATTTGGATTTGTGGATATAAAAGACTCCCAAATACAAATTTATATGGCCATAGTAAAACTGGTAAGAATTTATTAAAAATAAGTGAAAAGGGTATTTACATTCTGACACCCTGTATGTCAGTATGTAAGTTCAGATAAGAAAATTTAGCCAAAAATGCAATATTTTTGTCCAGAATTTTTCAGTCGATTTAATGCTGCGATCAAAAGAAAGCATTGCAGATCAGCATTCAGCTTGAATCTGGATCTGATGTCAGCCAGCGGCACATTCCCAAGATATCCAGCATCTCAAGATGAAATTTTCATGAAAATCTAGCAAACGACCATCAAAGAAGTCTTCTTAAATAATATCATGCTGGCATGTTGCCATTCATTTAGCCAAACTTTTTGACAAAATATGAATCTGTAGCCGCACAAAATTCCATGAAAATTCGAGAAAAACTGATCTGTGAGTTCATATCAAAATCAAGGTAACTATTCCGGCCCTGTTAAGCATTAATAATTTAAATGTGACTCATTCAGCAAGCTGTTGTAAAAACTATCAAGATCAAATTGCTCAAAATTTGCTAAAAATTGAATAAAATGATTGCTTCGATAGATACCATTCAATTTAGTTTAAAAAACTCTAATGCGTCGGATTTGTTTATTTTTAGCTGAGAATGCCAGTTTGTTTACGGCTATCATCCAAAAGCATTTGAACATGAAACTGAAAACATCAAAACTGTTGTCAATCGTCTTAACTGAACTGAAAATTGATAAACATCATTAAACGTGAGTTATGTCGCCCTTACGCCCTTACTGACCCAGCCTGATTTTTATATGGTACCATATTACGACTAGATCAATTAGATCAATATGCGTTATTACACCCTTATGTGAAGTGCCTCTTCTTAGATGGCGATTATTCGATACAAGTAAATACAAGTAGGTATTCCATTCTTTTGATTTCGTTACCGAGTACTTTGGAAATTGAATCGTTCTTTCGGAACAAATACTTGGTATCGAATTAAAGTACTCGTATCGAATCGAATTATCAAAAGTGTAAACACTGCCCAAAGTCACAGAACATATATTTATGAAGATATAGGATATTTTGTGAAGTCTATTGAAGAACTTGAGTTGGATATATCACAGCCATCAACATCTAGCTGTTCTAAATTAGAAAACATGTTGGAAGGGACAAGTTTTTTTGATGCTAGTAAGAAAATAAGGAAAGTTTCGGCCAATAAGGAAAATAAATTATTTCTAGTACTTTTTCTTTATCGAATATAATAGATATACCTATTTTGGAGAGAGGTTTAAAATACAACAAAATAGTGCAGGTTTTACCGTTTTTTGTTTGCAATTATTGCCTTCCTACATTGTGGAAGGAGAAGCATTTTTACGCCTTCTGAAAGTGCTTCAACCTAATTTAAAGGTACTTACTTAGTGCAGCATATTTAAAAAGAATATATGAAAAATATGAAGCTTGTGTAGCTATAGCTAAAGCTAAATTTTATCAAAGATTGACAATATTTGTCTCAGGTTGGACATTTGGACTGAATCAATGAACGAACGAGGTTTCTTAGGAGTGACATGTCATTTTCTTCAAAATAGTAAAATGCATATGCTCTATCTAGCTATTCGTACGCGCAATCAAATATTTGCCCTGTTTGGCTAACACAATAAATCACATTGTTGAAGAGGCTTTAAAATGACCAAGTATGAAAATAGCTATATCGAAGGTTCGTGAAATTGTGCATTGAGTTAAAAAGATACGTATTAATGGTTCTGAACAGTCAGTTTTAAAACTTATTGCCGATATCAAAACAATATGGAACTGAATAATATCTTTGAAAAGTGACCCCCCATTGGGAGACATGCAAACGGTATTTCCTAACTTTTATAAGTGAATATCTATGTTCTAAAGCTGATGCTGCTATGACGCACAACAGAAAAAGCTTGTCCCCTAAATATTTGCAGCTGTTTTTTTGGGAAACCTTCAGAAAGAATATTTTTTGTTTACCTTATGGCAATAAATGCATTAAAATATATTCCATTAATTTTGTTACAATCCCTAATTTAAACTGCTTTTTTACAGTTAAAATTCACGGTAACCGTTAATTTCGGTCTTGAAAAACTCATCGAAAATGTATACTTAAAATGTGTTTATGACGATTATACCTAGTCACTCAATATCGAGTCAGTCAATAAAATTGTGAGCAGGTAACGGTTTCGATACTTTCAGAATACTGATATGAGCAGTATTGCAAGACGATTTGTTTACTACTTATTTGAGTAAGTATCGATACTTTCAGAATACTCATATGAGTAGTATCGCAAGATCAGTCGGTTACTACTCATTTGAGTAAGTATCGATACTTTCTCGGTATCGTATCGTCCCTACGTGTGACTCGTGTTCTGAAATGTAAAATATAAAATCATTGTGACTCTAAAAAACTTTTAAAATTCGAAATGTATTTTCATTGTGTGATCAGGTGTAGTGTGTATTATGCCTTTGGCGGATCAATGGTTAGAAAATGGAGAATGAACCGCCAGCTTGCAGACAGTTGGTAAGAATCATTTCTAATCTTTAAATCCTTTAGTTTGAGCTGAGTTTTGTTTTTCGAAACGCACTTGAAGTTTTATAGATTTTTTACAATTCTCTTTTTTTGGTTTTGCTGATTTTCAATAACTTTGGTTTAGACAGATTTTGTTCTCTACTAAACAAATTTTGCTTCTTTCGTTCCAGGTCGCACCATGCAGCTTTCGGTAAGTTTGACATTATTATGCCCCTGGTTGCCTTATACAGAGTGGTTTTTTAGTACGATAGAGTCCATTATTTCCGATGGTGTTGAACTTTCGAAAAACAGTGTCACATAAAAGTTGTTGACGGACAAAGTGCGCACATTTTAAAAATATCTCATATGATACAGTGTGTCTCAGAACAGCAAGGCAAGATCAAAGTGTATTTTGTTAAATAGAACTACCCAATTTTCATTAGTTCACGGGAGACAGCTTGAAACGTTGCATATGCACCGTAAATTGTCTTTTTTATTACTTGCGACGTTGGCAGATTATCGCCATTTTTCCATAGTAATTTTTTTCTTAAAAACATGGTATCTAAAAATTCATTGAAGAAGCAAAAAACAGCGTTTTCAGACATTCCATGAGCAAATGAAAAATGGTAGTTCAATTTAAAAAAATAAACTTTGATCTTGCCTCGCTTTTCTGAGACATTCTGTATCATACAAGATATTTTTTAAATGTGCGCACTTTGTGCGTCAACAAATTTTATATGAAACCATTTTTCGAAAGTTCAAAACCAACGGAAATAATGGACCCCCTCGCACTAAAAAACCACCTTGTATGTAGTTGTAGAAGTTTAAGTCCCATATTATTGATTTGTATTTTATTATATTGTTGCCCTGAATATTTCTCTTCCGAGGATCCGTGAGGGAATTTTTGGATTCTGTATTGGGTTTTTGAATTTTTTTGTTTTATTTTTATAAAACTAATTTAAAATCTGATTTTGACCACTAAATTCAAGTTTTCTATGGCAGACTGTTATTTATATGAAGTTTTACAGTTTAAATGCAGAATAAATGTCCAGGTAAGGTACAGGTAAGTATGTGAATTTTATTTAATTCTTGGTGGTGTTCTAATAATAGATAAAAGCATATTTTATATTCTTGGCATAATATACCTCCTGTAACAGTACATTTATAAAATAAAAATTTTCATCATTTGAAGTAAAAATCATAATTTCTATCGCACATTTTGGGTCTCTCCTACAATCAACTAGACTACAACGAAATAAACATACGATTGACATTTGTGAATGGCAATGATCTGCAAACAACTTGAATTTGTTACGAGCCAACAGTTTGATTCATTCACGAATTTAATTGCAAAATCGTGTTTTCACACCTACGAGGAAGCGCTTTCACGGTCACTTTGACATCTTGAAGATGATGAACTTCAGTAAGCAATATAATTATCACTATTTATGTCTGATCATTGATGCGTTTATTTCTTATTGGCCAATAAAACAGCGATTTCAAATGTATTACCTGAATGTTATGATGCTAGTTAGAATTTGTTGAATAAAGCCAAGGATCATTTGTTCATTAACATATACTCAGTGATGGCAAATAATGATCTTACGATTTATAGTTTAATGCGAAATTAGATTTGAAACCTTCCAATTAATCTCTCACATACTTGCGTAGACATTACGCTCTGATTCTGGCTCTGACATACAGCGTCCCAGAAGATATGCCTTAATTCATTTCAAACTAAGGGGACGTTTTTTGGTAAAAAGCTTGGCCCCGTCAATTTTTGTTTGAGGCGATTTATTTTATTTTAATTTGATCCATAAACTCTTGTTGAGTCGTGTTATTTTAGTAAGTAACTTTTTTACACTGTGAATTCTTCGAGTTCTATTGAGTGATATAATTTAGAATTAAATGGAGAACTCCAAATTGGTATGAAAAATAAACACTTTCAATGAAGTAACTTGACGGTCAATAAATACAAGGTGATTCAAAATTGGCGTAATTCCCTTTAAGGGGTAATAGGGGCTCACTTGGAAGGTATGAGAAAAATATTGAATTTGTTTTTTTGATGATTTCTTGATTATATTAAAATTAAATAAGTTGGTATTAAAATCAACTTTTTAAAACAATTTTCAATTAATATAATTTACAAAGTGAATGTTTATAATATAGTAGCAGCAACAATCTGCTTATAAATGAAAATTAAGTCTGAAGTCTGTCTGCTGGGTAGCGGCATTTATAAGGGGTTGTTATCTAAATGGCTATTTAATCGGGTATCAAGGTCCAAGTTCCTTAATTCCTCTCTCCTTAAAACTGAAGCTAGGGACTCCTTGGTTGGACGTGGCTTCAGGAACAAAGCGTGGATTCGCTTCCGTTTGTAAATGCAAAGACTACAAGTAATCAAAGTAATCAAGCACAATATTGAGAAGGAAGTCCATGAAATGTAATATTGGATTGGCACATCTTTGATCACAGCTTCTAGCCTGTGTCCTCCTGGGATTCGTACATCTTGGAGTTTCAATTTATACTGAACTTCCAGCGATGTTTCCTTCTGGTCCGGGATGGTAAATTCTTGAGTTTGTAGGCAATTGGCAGGCATAACGTAGACTTGGCACTTCTTTGGAGAGGGACAATGCTCTGCCTGTGGGATTGTCGTACAAATCGTTGTTTGTTCCTAAGATGGTAGGCAGAAGAACATGTTTTCAGTTGTTGCAGTTTACATCGATCGATCGGTCTTGGGATATTGGCAAACATATCTTCTTTCTTCTAAATGCCAGCAGTGAGAATACCATTTTTCATTTGAATAGTACCTTGTAGGGCTAGGCGCAGTGTTGCATTTTCATTTGGAATAGGAAATATCTGATAAAATTTAAACTCAAATTTACTTAAAATTGGAACTTTCAAAATCATTTTTAATTCTGAATGTTGCATATATGTAATTAATTCGGATTGTTCTAAACATTTATAAGGGTGTTTATCTGAATGAATTATTTGACTCTTATCGTACTTTTTCAGTATTGTTTCTTTAAGAGAATTTATTTGGTAAATGTCAAACATTTCTATATTCAGTATATTGGCCCTGGATAGGGTAATTATCATTACTATTTCCTTAATAAAATCTAAGATTAACTATAATTGATTATTTAGAATTTGATAGTGAATAATAGACGTCTCGGTATTCGTTACATTGGATAGGATATCTTTTATTTTGTCAACATTATGATTAAACTCATGAACGGTTCGGCGTAATTGTTTTTCAATGTCTTGAGCAATGGTAATTGTTTTCTCATTAAGCCGTTTGTTAATGTTTATACTAGATTTAATTATATTCAAATCTTCGTTATCTGGGTTTTCAGTGACGAATTTAATCATAGTTCCAAGTCCATTTATTAGACCACGTTTATTTCGATTATGGTCAAGGGTCGAAAATTGACTTTTTATATCCTTCAAAT
>NW_026017110.1:40570642-40580915 GCF_020466585.1 Dendroctonus ponderosae | reverse complement strand
TCAATTAATACAATTTACAAAGTGAGTGTTTATAATATAGTAGCAGCAACAATCTGCTTATAAATGAAAATTAAGTCTGAAGTCTGTCTGCTGGGTAGCGGCATTTATAGAGGGTTGTTATCTAAATGGCTATTTAATCGGGTATCAAGGTCCAAGTTCCTTAATTTTAATATTTGAAAATCTAATTTCAGCTTTGTAATTAAGCATTATTTTGAAAGTTTTCTATGTTGAATTGGAAGCATATTTGAATACTTAAGCATGCAAAAAGAAAAATTACGATCTTTGCTTCAAATTGCAAAAAGTGTTGATATTAAAATGTTCTTTTCTACAATTGTTTGATGAAAATGTAAAGCGACAATAATAAGTATAGAAACCAATACCTGCTCACAATTTTATTGACTAACTCGATATTGAGCGACTCTATGTATAATCGTCATAATCCCATTTTAAGTATACATTTTGGATGAGTTTTTCAAGACCGAAATTAACTGTTACCGTAAATTCTAACTGTAAAAAAGTCGTTTAAATAAGAGATTGTAATAAAATTGATGGAATATATTTTAATGCATTTATTGCCATAAGGTAAACAAAAATAATATTTCTGAAGGTTTTCCAAAAAACCAGTTGCTGCAAATGTTTAGGGGACAAGCTTTTCCTATAGTGCGTCATAGAAGCACCAGCTTTAGGAAATAGATATTCACTTTTAAAATTTAGGAAATACCGTTTGCAGTCTCCCAGTGGGTCACTTTTCAAAGATATTATTCAGTTCCATATTGTTTTGACATCGTCAATAAGTTTTAAAACTGACTGTTCAGAAACATTAATACGTATCTTTTTTATTCAACGCACATTTTCACGAACCTGAGATATAGCTATTTTCACACTTGGCCATTTTAAAGCCTCTTCAACAATGTGATTTATTGTGTTATCCAAACAGGGCAAAAAATTAATTGAGCGTACGAATAGCTAGATAGAGCATATGCATTTTACTATTTTGACGAAAATGAGATGTATACACCTAAAAAACCTCGCGCGTTCATTGTTCCTGTCCAAATGTCTAATCTGACACAAATATTGTCAATCTTTGACAAAATCTAGCTTTAGCTATAGTTACACAAGCTTCATAGTTTTTGCGGGTTATCTTTTTTAAATAAGCTGCACTAGGTAGGTACCTTAAAATTAGGTTGAAGCACTTTCAGAAGGCGTAAAAATCCTTCTCCTTCTACAATGTAGGAAGGCAATAATTGCAAACAAAAAACGCTAAAGCCTGCACTATTTTGTTGTATTTTGAACCTCCCTCCAAAACAGATATATCTATTATATTCAATAAAGAAAAAGTACTAGAAATAATTTATTTACCTTATTGGCCGAAACTTGTAAAAATGCGTCTTCTAAAGTACTTTGTGGAGGTATGTTACTATGTTACTATCCGTACTAGCATCAAAAACACTTTTTCTTTCCAACATCCTTTCTAATTTAGAACAGCAAGTTCTTCAATAGACTTCACAAAATATCACACCTATATCTTCATAGATATATGTTCTGTGACTTTGGGCAGTGTTTACACTTTTGATAATTCGATTCGATACGAGTACTTTATTTCGATACCAAGTATTTGCTCCGAAAGAACGATTCAATTACCAAAGTACTCGGTAACGAAATCAAAAGAATGGAATACCTACTTGTATTTAGTCTTGACTGTGACAGTGTTTACAGTTTTGATAATTTGGTTATTTACGACGATGCAATACTTCGATTCGATACGAGTACTTTATTTCGATACCAAGTATTGGTATCACCCTGTATGTGATGTGATCCATTAATTTGGTGAAAACACTACACTTAAAAATATAAATTTTTACTTACAAGACAGCAGGCCGACGAATTTTAAATAAAGTTAGACCTCACTTCTGTTATGTATTCTTCATTAATTATTATAAAATGTAATTTTCTTTTAAAGATGCGTTAAACGTGGGTATTTGCTGTAATTTCTAAATTTATTTTTTAATATTATTCTTGACTGCTCCTTCTGCAATGGCCATACTTTGAACAGTAAAAAAACAAGTTAGCTGCTCGTCAAATTTATAACAAAGGAAAACATTCGAATTGCATTAACGATTTGTCTGCAAGATGAGAACTAAATGGACAGAATAATAAACTTGCGAAAACCGCAAGACGAAGGAGGTAATTGGTGACCTCTTGACTGCAGAACAAAGAAATCCAATATTCGTAGGGGTATAATTTATTAACATTCTTTTATGGTCGGTCGAAGGATTGGGGCTGAGTAAATTCAGTTTTAGAGCAGACTATTACCACACATGTGGAACAACCACCCCAAAACGATTTTCAACCCGAATGGCTCCCGATATTCAGTAGCTCGTTTTACTCTTAAAATCTGAGGAAATTTACACGAAATTACTAATATCAGTTATATACAGGATAATTCATTAAGAATGGAAAATTGGAGATGCTGCAGGTCAAATGGGAGCCATTACGCAAAGATTTCTTATCCGAAAATTGATGTTTTCGGAAAAAGAGGGTGTTAAATATCGATATTTGAACTCAAGGTTTGCCATTATTCTGAAAATATTTGGACTCGGGATCTGAAATTTTGTGACGGTAGTTTTTTTAGATGGCGAATATGATGGCATAGAAGCCGTTAGTTGCTACCAATATTACCTACATTTAAAGCAATAATATTTCAGTTTGTAAGTGTACCATTCAGTTCAAAATCCTGAATAAACACACTGGATGAACACGCCACAATGCTAGTCTCACGATTTGGAAACATTGCATCTAAATAGACACACACCAGATGAGTAAAATTAGGTGAAGCTCCTCGTTGCATAAAGCACGATTTTATCATTAAATGAAGTGGAATGAATGAACATCTTCAACAAAGTCGGCAACATTTATTTCAAAAAATTGTAATTTAAATTATCAGAAATTGTTAATAACACCGCACCAAGCATTAATTTAAAATACATGTTAGAAGCGTCTGCCATTCACAGCATGGGGATTTTCGGAGTTCCACAGATGATTATTTCGCCAGTTACAAACTTCACGACTAGTAAACGTAGCTTTATTAATAAGCAAAAGTTTCTCTAAAACAGTACCATCGTTGGTTTGTTGTTCTTATAGAACAGCAACCAGAATAACATTCTGTACAGAACGAAACCAAAATGGATGTGGCTTTCCTTTTCCAAAATTCGGCCTGTTACTACTAGTACTTAAAAGACAAATACTGTGGCTGGATTTTCAGTAATTCCTTTCTGCTCAACAATTTTTTTTTCTCGGGTCCTGTAATTATACCTGAGACCGAAAGATTCTGTTTTTCGTAAAGGATTGTACAGATCTCTAAACATTTCTGGTTTGTTTCTTTTCGGTTGAGATGCATATCACAATATATTCGAGCTGAAGCACGGCCATTAAAATTGTCTTTAATAAAATACATATAATGTCTGAATTCTTCATTGGTTAAACTCGTTGTAAAAGAGCTTTTTCAATTTATATCAGATAATTAGTGCTAGAAGTATAACAAAATGTATAAGATAAGAAATTATATTTTGATTCTGAGATATGCCCTTCTAGTGCAAATTGATTTGTGTCGCAATCCTTACGCCAATGGCCACCATTTGACGTGTGGAATTTCCAGTTTCTCGATTTCACATTCTTCCTGAATCAGCTTCTGTACGTGACGTCTCTGAAATACGTAAACATCTCTCGAGTTACAGCTCTCGCCTACACGGACCTCAGAGCAATACAAACAACAGTTAGTGCGTTGTAACTTTCGTTTTTCACAAGGGAAGTTTAAGTAAAGACAACTTCAAGACAGAAAATCTATTGGAACTTCTAATGACCTGTGCCATTGCGATTCTTAAATATTAAGTGAATCAGTCGCAAAATCCCACCACAAAATTCGTGCTAATATTTGGAATTAACCTTGCCAAAGAGTATCACATTTTCGGTTGTTGTACCAAAAGAAATTAAATCAAGCGCAACGCACTATTTCATTAACCTAGCAAAATGGTTAAGAATTGAATAAAATGATGTCCCAATAATCAATAAATCAAATAAATAAATCAATAAAAGTAAGTCAAAGCTAGTGACTACGAGCTTGTTCTCTCGCTACCGGTGATATCAAATGTCAATCCATTCAGCCAATCAAGCAAATCTAGCAGATATTAAAAACGAGTACAGTTATTAATCAAATATATTAAGATTAATCAAATATAATATGTATTTCAAATTGAGAACATATTTCCTTATAGGAAAAACGAATAATTATTCGAGAGGCTACAACTGTCATTTTTAATCGAAAACGGTTAGACATGGATATTATACTTTGGGACAACATAACATCTTGGGAAAGTCAGAACTAGGTAGGAGGGCGTATTTTAACAAATGTTTTATTACTCTACTGAAGCGCACATTAGGATTTTAAATGGAATGATAAATTTTTGATTGTGAAATTTAAATCGGCATAAGCAACTATGTATGTTTACAATTTTTTATGTCATTTGATCACTTGGTTCCAGAATTATGACGTGGAACGTAAATTTTAAAAAGTAAATTTACTAAATTTGGACCCTACTAATAGTACTTAATTATGTTTCAGGCGATATTCAAAATGCCAGCTTGCAACTTGCAAACACTTTATCACCCTTTCAACACTTCAAGTGCCACTAACAAGCAGGCAGAGCGAATTATTTTCTTACATCATCTGAGGCAATGGGTGCAGTGGCCATCACTTTATCTTTTATAAAACCCCACAAAAAAAGTGACGTCAAATCTGGAGATCGCGCAGGCCAGACCGGAACACCGCGACAAATCCATTTGCTTTGAAATATTTTATCTGAATGAGTACGGGCCTCCACGGCATAATCAGGTGCAGCCCCATCTTGCTGAAAGCACACATTCATGTTCTAGTTCAATAAGTGGGGTAATGTTGGTGTACATATTTCCATTTAAATGTCTTTCAAAAAAATGGGGACCAATAATTCTATCCCCAATTATACCACAGCAAACATTAAGCGACCAGGGATGTTGGTTTGGCACAGTCCTGATCCAGTAAGGATTTTCCGCCGCCCAATAGTGCAAGTTATGTCTGTTTACCATTAAAAATATATTTTAAAAATTCTTTTAACATCCTAAATGTTATGTGTAATTTACCTGCCCGCTGTCGCAAAATGTGGCTTCACCAGGAAAAAACAATGTTTTCCAAGAATCATTTCAGTCATTATCCTCCATTTTTCCCTAGGCCCAATTGCAAAACGTAACACGGTTTTGAAAGTCTTGTCCATATAGTTCATGGTGGAGCGTGATATGATATGGATGGAATTTATACGTTGCAATATTATTAGTCCAGCATCTCTAGCAATACGGCTAGTCCCCACTTGCGGGTCTAGAAGACCTCTCCTAAAACTCCTACCGCCAGATTTTCGTTTGTTGCAGTGCATTTCCGTCTTCGTGTTTTTTTCCTTAAACTACCAGGAGTGCAACCTATGGTTTCTAACCTTTTAAACTTTTACTGCCGGTATAACCGGAAGTGTGGCGGTCTTGAAAATATGTTAGGCCGCTTGCCCCCGACTACTCCAAAACACTGTTTTACACCGATTTTCAAGTTCTTCTAATTACAGTTTGCCAGGTACCGACCGTAGCGGTTCCCGGTAGGACACCCTGTATATGGAGGAAACAGGTAATAAAGTATGTATTGATAAGGGTACCCTTTCAGGGTTTCATTGGTGAATAGTTTTTATATGACTTCTAAACTACACATCAAGTCTGATTTGCTTAGTTCAAACTGCACTAATATTTCTAAGTCCTGTTAAAATGTAGATGCAAATATGTCCTAGAGTAGGTTAATGGGGACAGTCAATTCAGATTTTAAATTTTCAACTCAAGTCTTCAATCTAGGGTCACCTTCACTCAACAGGGCCTGTCTGAGCAAATGGTCAGCAGGGTCGTGATCACTGAAGAGCGGAAAAAATGCATTTTGCATTTTTCTGCGTTTTTTGCATTTTTTAACGCTTTTTTAAAAATGCATTTTTTTATAACATCGGTATTTTTTCGCATTTATTGCCAACAATAGTTTACCAACCCTCATAAAATCCCAGATGTAGCTTAAAGGGTACATGCCTTTTCAGCTAATAAAATTTTATGGTTTTATGATTGGGTATTTCCCATAGATGGATGGAGGTAAAGTGTTTTGTACAGTGTGTTCAAAAAAAGTGGGTATCTGTTTTAGAGAATTAATATTTTTTTATGCTTTTTTTAATTTGATCTGTGATCGCCTAACCTATATATACAGGGTGATTCACAACCTTATCGACACAGAGCAAGTGCGTGTAGAGGACCGCAAAACAAGTCGAGTGTCCATTTAAGGTTTTTTTTCATCAGACCCATGGTTTTAGGACCCATGGTTTTGGACAAATTAATAACTCGAAAATGAAGGCAGATACGAAAAAACTGCGACTTATGAACAAATTCTTAAATTGAACAGCAAATTCAAAAATTTATTCGGTCGAGGTCAGTTGGGCACCACAAAAAAGTTCTGGGCAAAAAGGGGCGTATGCCTCTAGAAAAAAAAGCACATTGTAGATTTTCATAATGAGTTGGCTTCCCTACTGGTCAAGGGTCCAAAGTTAAAGCAAGAGTTAAAGCGAAAATACCAACATTTTTTTGAAACTTGAACACCCTGTATCTCGTTAACCATGGGCATGATTAAAAAACTTAAATGGAAACGCGACTTGTTTTGTGGTCCTCTACACGCCCCTGCTCTGTGTCCATACAGTTGTGAATCACCCTGTATATAACTTGGGCTATAACAATTGAAATTGTGAATATCAATGTCCAAAAATTAAAAAAAAAATTTCAAATAATTATAACTGGTTATCAAGCTGTTATTCGATTTGCGTGCATCATGCAATAATTGCAATAAAATACGAATTATGTTATTGTTTCGCAGAAACTGTTTAACTGAAAATAACAATTTAATAGTGATCCGTAAAGATCCGTTGATTTTGCACTTTTGCTCGAATATATCTATAGCAGATTTTTGAATTCTGCAAATTTTTTTCACACTACATTTTAAAATACAATAATACATTTGCAACGTTTTAATGCATAGGGAAAAACACGAATTAGGGAGTACAATTACTTCAGGTTATAATTAACTAAGTGATGGAAGTTTTAGTAAAACCAACACATACAAGAAAGAAATAGGCTCCAAAGTGTTAACTAGTGACTATTCCCGGAAATTTGACATAACGTTTACTCCTTACTATTTTATTTATTAAACCCATTGCGTTTTGTTTCGCATAGTAGTGCTTGGCAAATTGTTAAATTTTCAAATTATTCATACAGTTCGCCCGCCAAAGTGCCCCTTTCAACACTGTATATAGGAAACGATTGGTATTTTGGTGTAAAATTAATTCAATACTTTTGTCTTCAGCAATACGTTTTACTGATAAATTAACTACACTCCGCCCAGACGTGAAATTAACTTTTTTTTAACTAAGGCGCATACTTAATAGTAAAGACTCAGGAAAGGATTTCAATTTGACTCAGGAAGAAATGATTTTGGATTTGATTTGATTGATTGAATTAATGAATTGAATATGCTAACAAAAACAGTTATTAAGATAATCAAGAGTTGTTGATAGAGAAGGAGCCTAAATCACCTTATATATTACACATAGTTTAATAAACAGGAAAAATACTACACTAGAACCTCTACTAATTCATTTAAATCAATTTATTACCTATTAATATAACTGAAGTTCAAATGTTGCTACCTTCCGTTTTGTTGATGTCAGGGCCATCAGATACCAAATGGTTCCAAGTGAATTCTCTTTCCAACTGATGACAAATTATTGCTTCAAAATTAAACCTTATCTCTGTGAAATCTGAACAAATAGAATTAACTAATTTGTGGAAATCATTTTAATATTACATTTTTGCTGCCAATTTATATTAAATGCAAATTTATCGGTAATTGGACATTTACTGCATATTTGAGAAGTTTATATGGTTTATTGTTATTATGGTGATGTTTCGTTTTATGTTGCACGTTTTGATAGTAAATTTTATATTTTATGCCATGCGAACGATACATAATTCGCAAAATTTACATATTACAAAGACTGTATTTTATGTATTTTATCTATTACTTCTTAGTGTAACTATCTACTACGTTTCGGCTGTTGCAAACGATTAGATTGGTTAACAGTTTATACCATCTATGTCCGTTAAAATAAAAACGTATATGTAATTTACTTTAATGGTACATTTTGTGGCAGACCAATACGCTAACTAGTGCTTTTACTTTTGAAAAGTTAATTACTTATAAAAATTACAAAAGTAAAGCTTTTCATTTCAAAAATCACATTTTTTTAAAGAGTGTTAACAACTACAGATTTAATTCTAGCTGGAATTTTCAGTAATGCCTCTCTCGGATTCTGAGAACATCTCCTTTTCATCCTATTTTATTCGAAATTATTTATTCCTTGAATTATTGATTTAAACATTTTCCCTGTTCTTAAAACTTCTTGTCTACTGCAAAACCTTTTATTATCATGTTGGTTTTACTCCATTTTAAGAATTTAATAGCTTTCGTTTTCTTTACGACTATCCGTTCGAGGCATAAAAATCCCTATATAAGTAATAAACCACAAACTCATTAAAAAATCAAACCAAGGTTTGTCGGCATAGCATATGACAATATACAGGGCGAGTCAATTCACGGTAGCAAGGCTTTAACGGTTTCTCCTAGAAAATTTAATTATGAACATAGATATTATATAATTACTATTTTAGATATCTAGAATTGTTTCATTTAAGTTCGATGTTGTATTGCGATAATCCACATAATATGAATTTTTATTATAATATTATTTTAATATTTATGAGTTATTTAAAAAAATTTAAATTAAATTTTAATGTTGCCACGCGGTGTCACGAAAACGAAGCCGCTTTCAAGATATGTTTAAGTATATTATTTTCTGTCCTGCTGCTATAAACTGACTCAACCTGTATAACATACAAATCTGAAAAAATTATTAATTGTTAAGCGAAACAGGCTCCAAAATCAACTAGTATATAAGCTTTATACGTTTGCTTAAATAATACGAATCCAGTTCAGAACACAGATTTCGACTTCTCTGAAAGTATCTATATTTTTGATACAAATGTAACTTGCAACAATTAATTAAGCAGTGACCCGTTTTAGGGATGTTGGTTGGTGATCCGAAAAGATAATTAAGACCCTCAATCAACTAATTCCGACAGAATATTCGAGTAACATAACACGTTAAGTACTTTCAGAATCAAAAGCATAAAACTGTTTTTTTTATCAATTATTGCATTGAATATGCTGTTTGAAAATCCCAAATTCTTCTTTAGATGGATCCTTCATAAAGAACACTTATTTTGTCTATTTGTGCGTTTATTTTGGAAGTTAGTTTTATTGTTAAACAGTCAGAGAAAAGTTGTAATATTTTATGGTAGTTTTAGATATTAGAATTATATTTGAAAATGATTAGCCCATTTCCCAAATTGAACATCAGCTTCGACCTGAACGAGCAGGAAAATTCTCATTAATTTTTTTCAAATAATTTGTTATGAAGAATACATTAGAATTTAATTATTATCTAAAATTTATTAGTGCGATTTTGGTTTCGCATGGTTCGGCATCTATAGAGTTGACTGCACCAAGACCATAGACTGCACAAACTTCTTTCGTCTTTTTTGCACGCATTTTTATTATGGACTATCTTGTATATTTAGCTCTACATTTATTTGTTTTTATAATACTTTTTAAACATAAAACTGGGAATCCAGCAGTTGAATCTGGACTTACATACGACAAGCAGCTAGTATGGCACGACCATATGGCAAACACCATCGCCAAGGCAAGACTCCTGCTCCATGCCTGCTATCCTCTGCTGTCAGGTAAACTCTGCCTACGAACTAAGGCCAGAGTTTACAAGCAAATGATACGCCCGGTGCTGACCTATGGATCTCCTGCATGGTCCGTAGCCAGCAACCCGCAAAAGCAGAAACTGGCAGTATTCCAGAACAGAATACTGAGGATAGTGACAAAGGCCCCATACTTCGTCAGAAACACCACCCTGCGAAGAGACCTAGATACAGAGGACCTGCTGGACCACATCCGGAACCTAACGTCAGGGTTCCTGGATAGGATTCGGCACAGCAAGAATCCCACCGTCAGGGTTTCTTGCACCAAGAAGTTCAACTGTGACCGCAGACCTCT
>NW_026017110.1:40537750-40570592 GCF_020466585.1 Dendroctonus ponderosae | reverse complement strand
TAAGAAGAAGACGTGGACCCCATGCGATGACCAGTTCCTGCACCACATCGAGGACCATGGGCTAACTTTAAGTTAGTTATAGGAAGCAAGAGAGGCTTTTTAGGTTTAGGTTTAGATTAGGTACTTAGGTTAGTTTAGATTTAGTCATACGATGTTATCTTAAGGTACACAGAGTGTTAGACACTCTAGCGATGTTAGCACTAAGGATCCGTAGATTAAGTAGCAGTAAGAAGTTTGTAAACTTAGCTGAAATAAATATGTTCCAAAGAGAGCAGTTGAATCATTCTTAGTCGGAAAGCACGGGAGATCACTTCGCCCACTGCCTCATCGCCTTTGAAACTGTCCACCGCAGTTGTGGACGAAACGTCAGGAAGAAATTCCGATAGACCACGGCTTCAAAGCCCGGAAAACATTCCTAAATGTAATCTGACCGGCCGTGAAAGCTTTCATAGTCTGATAGTAGTCATATATCCAACATGCATTCGTTTCGCTGCAAAATATTGTAGGTTTTGGAAGTAATAGTTAAATTACTATTGAAAAATAAGTCAATAAATTCTATCACACACATGGTATTAACTGAATGGATTTGTAAATAGACATGAATTTAAAAACTAATTTTTTATATGCAGTTATCGAAGCCCACATTTAAACAAATGAGATTTCTACAATCTATACATCATCCTTGATGATCAGATTAACGTCCATTTCCTATGCGTTCTATTTTCGAGAACTTGAAAAATTGCCCAACAATTTCATTCTACCTTCAAACAAGACAGTTTTCAATAAATCACTGAGATATACCTCATTTACATAGCTAATGGCTTACGTGCTTTTTAAAATGGTCTAGTTTTTACTACTTTCGCAAAGAGGTACAAATCTTTTCGGACAGTCCGTTTAAAAATGTTCCAACGTTAGATATATCTGCATAGATTGAAACGAATTTATCAGTTGCAGGCTAAAATAATGTTTAATTTAAATATATCCGTTTTATAATTTTCTTTCGTTTTACTTTTTCAATTTTGTAAATTGGATGTTCTTGAATAATGGCAGGAGATTGTAGATGTAGATTACTGTTAGATTTTCCTCTGTCTGTGGTCAAATCCTAAGTATGTTATTTCTTCCTGAACTATTTTTATCTAACATTTACATTGCAATTCTGCATGTCATTTAAAGCGCTGTAAAGGATGTGGCTACATGATCTTGGGACATGTTTCAGATATGCAATTCTGTATCTATTCCTACCTGAGCATACAGCGATGCAAATATGGCTTACTTCGCAATAATTTTGTGGCAAAAAAATCACTAGTATAGCCTACAAATCTGATGAGCTACTAACAAAAGATGCAAAAAATACGTCTTTCTAATCACCACAGATCCGTTAATAATTCTATTGAACCAAAATATCAATACATTGTACAGGGTGTTAACAATATGGACTTTAATCGGAAACTTTTTAACGCAATATAAGTTTTGTTTTTGAAATGGAAGTACTATAAAAGTTTTCAAAAAGTTGTTACATTTTGTAAGGTGGCTATGGAATTCAATAAATAAGCTTTAAAATTTGATGTTGCTCTCTCTGAGTATGGCACAAGAAGAAGAAGGTTATATAAAATAACCTTATTTCTACTTATTTTTTACCAAAAGTCATTTGTATTTTCAATAACAAGTATCTGAATTTTCAATAGCAGGTATCTGAATTTTCAATAACGGTTATCTGAATTTTCAGTTCAGAAAAAAACTTCAATTACATTTGACTGAAAATTTAACCAGATTTTTTGTGTACATTGTAGTTGAAAACTTTATTTGTTAAAATGGCTAAATTCAAATGCTGAATACGCAGATATTCTTTACATTTCTGGACTTTGCAACGGAAATAGTGTTAAAGGGCACAGCGAATACCAGCGTCGATTTCCAAACAGGCGTCTTTCAAATATTTGTGTCTTTGCAAACACGCAAACACCTATCGAAGGGTCATTGAGTCAGGAAAAGTACTAATGACGAAGAAGCCTTCTTAGGGGTTTTCAAGAAGATCCGACGACGAGCGTACGCGTCGCGATTATGCGTCTTATGGTATCACAGTGGAAAGCTCGGACATTGAACAAAAAGAAACTATATCCTTATCATTATACGCCGGTTCAAGACTTGCTTGAAGAAGGTCCTTTAAGGAGAATGGGATTCTGCCGATTTATGTTAAACGTCGATATGGAGGACTCAACTTTTCTCAGTGGAATTTGGTGGCCCGATGAATCAAATTTTAATCGACAGGGGATTATTACCAACTGCCATAATGCTCATTACTGGGCCAAGAAAAATCCCGGTATAACGTCGAACCGTAATTACCAAAGACGGTTCAGTGCTGATGTTTGGTGTGGATTAACAATCGATCATATAATTGGGTTACATTTTCTGCCAGACAGCTCAAGTGGGCAAAGATACGAAATCTTTCTTATTTGCCACCAGCCACCACTACTGGAAAATGTGCCGCTTAATATTCGTCAGAACCTGATGTTTGAGCATGACGGATGTCCAGCACATTATGGACAAACTGTAAGGTAACTTTGATCAGCGTTTTCCGAATCGACAGAGGAGGAGGCTCCATATCATGGCCTGCAAGAAGCCCAGATCTAACTCGGAGTTACGCCATCAGCCCAAGACACCTTCCCACAGTTCCCACGGACACAGCCAAGTCAGCGGCCAATTCCAGGGAAACACATATTTCCGTTCTCACGGAATCCGAGGACGCTGCATCAACACTTTGTGTCTTCCTAATGGGAAAGCCTAGCCTGTAGAGCATTCTCTGTTTAAAATCCATAGCAGTAAGACCTTATTGTAAAACTTCCTGATTAAAATCGTTTTTAAAAAGACTATTTTCAAAACGAAATATATAAGTTCGGTTAGACTTTTTCACGTATGGGACAGGATAAAAAAGTTGGTTTATGCCGGAGAAATTCATACAAGGGAGGAATTAATTTTCGGCCAGGGTAACCCGGACAGAAAAAAAGGGGACTTTATTTTGATCTAAGATCGTAAGATCTTAATTAGTTACTGCTTAGAATTAATAAATACATATTTTTTTCCTTATCGTAGCATGCTAGGTACTCATTCAATACTAAGAATTAGTCAGATTTTAATTCACAGGTAAAGTAATCTATTATGTTAAAACAAATAAAGAAACTGTAAGACTGATGTCAACTGCGGCTAGCACTATTTTTTTTTAATACAATTGATTTTGCAAGTGCACTATTTTTGCTATTTTAAAACTGAACCCTATTTAATTACAAACCGATTAAGCTATGCAATCAATAAATTTTATTTTTTTACTAAAATGCGGTGCGTTGTTGAAAAAAGTCAAGAGATTTTTTTCTTCCAAATTGAACAAGAGCGTATCGTACGTGGCGTACTGTTTCATTTAAAACTATATACAGACGTGCCTGAGTCCACACCACGGGCGAAACTAAAAACACAATTTTTCTCACAAAACATGTATTGTTGTTAAGTGCCTAAGTGTAAAATTTCATTACAATATTTCAAGCGGTTTTTGCAATATTAGTAAATATATATATTTTTTTATTAAAACTTTAACACCCTATGGATCGAAAACTAAGAGTTTTCCGAATATGGTTTATTAAGGTAATATATCCAAAATTGCTTGCACTATCACCTCCAGTAAAGAATACATCTACTTACCAAACAGCCTGTATATTTAAACAATATACAATATTCAAACTAAATTTAGCCATAACCAATAATTAGACATCTACTTAACTGATAGGTTTGGACGTCCAAGGTGAAGCACTGTTAATTGCAAATTTCAATTAAGTCAATATTTTGGATAGTAACGCCTAGAACTAATGTAGCAAAATTTGCATTGGCGTCATCTTACCGTGGCGTCAACAATTAAAAACCTATTTTTCTTGGAACAACAGTTACTTGTAGTACAAAGTAAACCAAAATATTTACTTTTTGCTAATTGCGTTTTCCCCAATTCGCATTGACTCACTAATAAAACCGTAAAATTTATAATAACGACTTATTCGAAGAAAACAGACAGTTAATTACATTGTCGGTTTAAGTATTTAACAATATTATTAGTACATCCTCTTCCATTATTCGCTTTGTAGTTTTCAACGGAAACGTGAATTTGTACATTTCAATAACATATTTTTCATTTTTGCATATTAATATCTCAAAAATGTGCTTGTCGTTCATTTGTTATTGCTAAAATAAGTTTCATTACGGCTGTAAGAAAAGATAATGCATTTGCAGCAGATGCATATAATGAATCGAGAAATCAATATAAAGTATCTTGTACGTTCGAAATGTAACGCAAAATGGGTTTTATAGACCGATTATATTATACCAAAGCTCTCCTGAAAACCCATGTAAAACATGCATTTGAAATTGGTTGTGATGTCTTTCTCTGTAAGAAAAAAATTCAGTCGGCTTTTAACACCACATAAGAAGACAAAAGCGTGTTGTCGAGTAGGATGAATGCGAAGCATGAATGTGTTGGTTTCTTCTCAACATATCAGATTTTCTAATGTAGAAGACATTTCAAATTGTAAAGCTTTCGGCATTTGATGTATTAAATTCATTGCTTTTTGTCGAAAATCATACATTTATTTTGGTCCCACAGAAATAAATCTAATGTGTATTGCCAAGTTGACTTGTACCTTGTTAGGAACACCCCCGTATTTAGGGTGTTCGGAAAATGTGTTTTTTATGTGTTTTTGAAAATTTTAAGGGTGAGTATACATGGTAAAATAATGGTAGTAGGTCATCTATGAAAAATTCTAAATCTGAATTTTATTCGAGTTACACCTCACCAAATTTCAGTTTTTCTATTTTTGTTTTTGACCTATTCTGAGCATTTCTTCGCGGATCAAATTGAAAATTGGTACAAAGTTTCACCTTAGTAATCGTTAACTTTCTGATAAAAAATTGTTTCTACACTTTACCACCAGCTGACACTTTAACCAAAATACAAATTTTTATTTTCGCAGATATTTTGGTCAAATATCGCAAAAACCGATAGGCGATCTTAACATTTCAAAAGAACACGACTTGATGTGCTACGCTTACTTCTAAACGAACGAAGAAGTTTTTCGAGTCGTTTGACGAGCACGTTTTTTGTTATGTCTAATGTTTAAAATGCTTTATTCTTTCTTGCCACATTTGGAGTTTTAAAAAAGATATTCTGAAAATCAAATTTGGATTACATGTAAAGTGCCAAGTGTGCCAAGCTAGTGGCAAAGTGTAATAACAATTGTTGATCAGAAAGTTAGTTTTATGTATGTAACTCGCAAAATATTCAGATTTCGAATTTTTGTTACATGACTTAATAGTATTATTTTAGCATGTAGAATCACGAGTATGTAGTACACGAGCAAAGTGGTCCACAATTGCTAGCAAACAATGATAGTTCTTACAAAAGATTTTAAAGTGAGGACCGTACTTCAAAAAAGGTTTTCTGATCTTGCTATTTTTGTGTAATTATAGCTTTCAAACTGACCAGTTAAACATTTAAATGTTTATTATCAAAACGAACGAAATTATCACACCTTTTATTTAGAATGTGTGACTTTTATCTATCAAAAGTATTTTTGATTCTTTTCAAAGTTAAGAATTAATTTGTACATCTGATTTTGTTGAAAAATACTATTGCACAAAGTGTGATTTATTAGTGTTTGTGTCTTCGTTAATATTAAATACTCTCACAAAATTACACCCTCAAAACTTTCATTAGGATTTAAGTCTGCTGGATCTGCAGTTACGAGTTACGTTACGGGGCGACGCTACTCAAGGGATAATATTTATTCAGTGTGACAAGTTCCTATAATACTTTTGTGAAAACTCAATAATAACGGATATACAGGGCGTTACATTTTTTTAAATAACTTTTTTCTTGGTTATTCGATTGCTTTCAAATTTCGCACACTTATTACTAAGGATAATTGGTATTATTGTTTAAAAGTTGAGATTTATCCGTTAATGCTAAAGAGTTGAACTCACGCATTTCTTCTACTTAATAACCCATATATACCTTTTTATTTTCCACTTTTGGTTGTGTATGATTTCAAAAAATTAAAGAGCGTTCCAAATTATGTAAGACAGGTTTAGTTGTCACATCTCTTTAAAATGAGCCGATGTCCAGAAAATCTACTTTGAAAATTGCCATGGACGATGTTGCAGACTTTCTTGCAACAAACGGTCAAACACACTCCCTGAATTCCCCTTATAAAAACAAACCGTTGAAAACCGCCTGGGTCGTTGATCTTCTCAGCGAAGATCTTTTTTAAGTGCCCGACCAGGCGGGTAAGGGAAGAAATTCCAGTCCGCACCCGAAAATCGAACGCGAAGCATCGCTCCCACAGGCACTAGCGTGCACCCTAACATTGTTTTCATGTTTACTCGTGGTCTAATTTGACAAGGGCCCTTATATTGGATTTTTTGATTATTGTGCCATAAAGGGCTCAGTGCCTTAGTGATTGGAACCATAACTAGTTCCAACCAACCCACAACGTCCTGAAGGTCTTTTCCACTAAAAATTCGTGCAGTACCCGACTGTAGCAAAGTGGCAAACTCGACAGAGCTTGTTCGTCTGGATCAATTAAAAAAGGTCGACCAAACAAATTCCTCTGGGGGCTGAGAGACAACAGGCTGCTTGGCTCCAAACCTGTGAGTTTTTTAAACTAGATTTCCCTTTCGAGGCAACGTTTTCACCGTCAATAACTGACGGTAGTGTGTAGTTGTCACTAAATGTACAACGGGTTCCAATACCGTTGGTTTCTCTTATTGAAAGTAGTTGAAATATAAATAATTAACAGGACTTTTTTCCTTCACTCTTAGTCAATTCTACTATTAATTTTAAGCTAAAGGTAAGTTTATTTTTGTAAATTAGATTTAGAAAATTATATTTGTAGGTTTATGATATTATTTAGTGATTAAACGATTTTTAATCAAATATTGTTGGTGTTTTTGTCGTTGCAGTTTTTATTAAAGCTCAGCACGGATAATATTAAATTCCACCCTTGGAAAAATTGGTCACTTGATCGTTTGTTGTTACGTCACAAGGCTAATTTCTGACGGCCCTAGAAAAAAAGGTATTAATAAACGGTAATTCGATAATTTTCAATAAAACTTACAGCGATAATTTCACGTCGTCATGGAATCATAATAAATATCACTGTTGACTGATTTATTAAATGTGATTGATGTGAAATATATTCTCAAAAATTAATAAAAATGCATCGTTTTGGATATATTCTCCACGAATATATTGATAAATTGGTGGTTAGCAGCGAACCGACAAACACCGCAAAAAGTAAGAAGTACATTTGGAAACAATTTATATCTTTTTGTGCGGAAAAACATTATAACATGGATCGAGATACTCCAATCTCGGAACTTGCATCTATTTTAAAAAGCTGGGCTTACAACATGCGTAAACAAAATGGAGAGGAATACAAAGAACACACTGTTAAAACCATCTGGAAAGTCACAGCTAGTCTATTGATGGAGAAATGTTTTAAGGAGTATGGAATAAAAATAAATCCGTTTGAGCAAATCGAATTTAAATCAGCGCGAGATGCAAGAAATGCAAAACGAAGAGAATTACAAGGTTGTGAAAATAAACGTGAGCAATCTGCGAGTTTCCTACCTTTTAATGAATTGAAAAAGCTGATTACTATTTGTAATGAAGAAACCCCCGAAGGACTGCAGAAAAAAGTTTTTTTTTTCTCTTTCCTATGAACCTTCTTGGAGAGGAGGCGAAGGCGCAAGAGCACAAATGGGCTTTTTTAAAGAAGAATTGCACATCAACGGGGAAAAACTGCCAGAATTGAGTACAATCCTGTATTTGCAAAAACCACACAAGGAGGCGATAAGAAATGTGCCGATCCCAAATGGTTAGTCAAAAACAATTCAAACGTCAGCTTTTGTCCTGTAAGGCTGTTTTTTAAATTGAAAGAAAAACGAGAAGAAACAAAATGCCAACGACTTTTTCTGACGGTCAATCCACACTAGAAACAAACTGGACACTGGTACAAAAACAGTCCCGTAGGACCAAACCAGATCTCGACATGGACTAAAAACGAGGCACTACAAGTGGAACTTAAGAGTGATCAAAAAATGACAAACCATTCATTAAGGGCCACGACGGTTTCCAACTTGGCCAAAAGCGGTGTGTCCGATGAAAACTTGATCAAAATGACTGGCCATTCAAGTGCGAAATCACTTTCCAGCTATCTACAGATGGATGAAGAACACCATAGAGATCTAGTAGAAAAAATGCGAGAAACGAGCGAAATTCAACCTCAACTGTCTGCCAGCGGCCCCTCAACGTCTACATCTGCTGAGAAGCATACAAATGTGACAAATAATTACCATAACTGTAACTTTTATTATTTCATTAATAAATGAGTTTCTTGTTAAATATTATGATATATACTAATTATTTATTTCTTAATGTCGTATTTCATTAGAGAAATAATCTCACTAAATACCACTCGAGCTTTAAAATTGACCATATAATTTTTCACTCTGGCATGTTTTCCTTACAAATTTTTTCTTTACAAAATACGAAATTATGGAAAACATGCAATCGTGAAAAATTATCGGTAATTTCAAAGCTCTCGTGGTATTACCCCCGATAAGCTAAAATTGACAGTGTGAATCATTCAGACGGTGTAATGTGGCTCATTAAGAACTCACTTAATCAAGTTGCTTTAACAGAGCGTGTCGTGGAAATAAGTGTACTTAGGATTAATGTTGTCCATTATTATTTATTAAATTTTTAATAAGGTTATAAGTATTACTATATTTTGTAATAAAGTTTTAAATGTTCATATCAAATTTTCAAAGTGCTGTCCATTCTCCTAAAGGCACCAATTAAGCTTTCTCAGAAAATTGCGACGAATCCCATAATATAATCCTTTTCATATTTTTATTTCATTTATTCACACTTGCCAACAATGATCTGCCTCAATTTGGGAGGGCTGCGTACTGGAGTGCGGTACACTAACAATTTTGGAAACCGCCAAAAGAAAAAATTCATGGAATTTAAGTCAGGAGATCTGACAGCCTACTCTACAAACAGTTCGTAGCGTCGCTACACCATAATGTGGAAGAGCTCCGTCTTGCAATAACCACAATTAGTTTTTAATTTAAGAGACACATCTTCCAAAAGAATTAAAAATAGAAGAATATGCAATTGATTTCTTAAGAAATCTAAGCATGGCTCACTATTGAGTCCATGGGACAAAAAATGCGGCCAAATTAAATAGTCTCTTACTATACCAGACATTAACAGAAAACTTATTTTGAAAAATACTTTCTGCAGTCATGAGGCTTTTCAGAAGCCCATTGATGATCATTATGTGGATTGATTCCATTGATGATTGTGATTGTGATTGATGAAATCCCGCTTCGTCCGTAAAAACTAAACTTGGTAAAAAAATTTTCGTCGCCATTATGGAGATCAAGCATTCCTTTGTGCGCACGAGCCAATTGATCTTCTTCACTTAAAGCCTGAACCTTTTGATAACGAAACGAATGAAGTTGTTGTTTTTTTAACACCTCGTGTACTAACTTTTGGGACATTTTCCTGAGCACTAATTGATCTTATGCTAAAATTTGGAGTATTTTGAATGGCTTCTAAAATACGATTTTCAACTGGAGGGCTCCGTGTTCGTCTCAGACGATCTACGTTGGGAATTACTTGACGTACCTACGCCGTGAAACACAACTTTAAAAGCACATTGTCTCGAGAACGGCTCATTCTAGAGATATGTGGCAAGTACACCTTTTTTACGTAATTTTCAACGCTCTTTATTTTTTCCAGTTCATACACAACAAGAAGCGGGAAATAAGAAAAGTATGGGTTATTACCCAAACTAACCCAAACCAACCAAAAAGTTATTTCAAAAAAATATTTTTTTAAATCGAACTTCAACGCCGCTGTACATCCCTTATTATTGAGTTTTCGCAAAAGTGTTATAGGAAGTTGTCCCACTCATTTTTGCTGTAGTTGGCTCGTTAAGTGTTGGTCGCACCTTTCCGGGCACTGTATTTAGTGAGAAGGCAAAAAACATACTCCAATGAGATTATCAAAAAATACTTACCGGTTTTATTTAGCAGATTATTTGGGGATTTACAGTGTGGCTCAGGATTAATCTCAATAACTTCAGGAATCGACAGAGCAGCTTAGAATAATTTCAGTGCATGATGATCAACTTTTCTAGTCCGATTAACATGAAATTCTGAACACAAACACTTCTAATGAATAATAAATATTCTTCCCAAACGTTCATATACATTTACATCCTGTAAAGCTAAATGAAATTTAGATACTCGGGACGCTACAATGACTCGAACTACATTAAATAGATATATCAGAAACAAGATACAAAGTTAAAGTAACCCAAGCGACTAAAAAGGTATTAAATTAAACCAGTAATTAAATATACCTGAGCACGTATTTTATCGAAATATTACTTATGGTTGCAGAAGCTCTGAAACGAAAGAACCAAGGGGGTGGGACCAAACAAACTAAAGCGCAAGGGGTGGTTCAGAAAGTACACTTCGAAGCCTTGTATTTAAAACTTTAGGTAGAATATGTACGGTATTTAGAAACATGTGCGTGTTGAATTTTAGCTCAGTCTTCAGAAAGTAACAAAATACTTCAAAAGTTATGAGGGAAAAGCGAAAACTTTTTAAATTTCAACGCCCTGTATTTTTGAAATAATGTGATTGAGGTAAAAATTTTATATCCTGTGGAAACATTATTCTCACCTAAGTTTTCGATTCCTGAAGTTACCCAGATTAAAAATTCATTCGTTGATAGCTACAAATTGATATCAGAAATAAACGAAATTTGGAAATATTCCACATTTTATTTGTAAGGTAGGACATACAACAAAATTTATTTTAAAGGTCGATAAAGTAACAATAAATATAACATTTTAAGATTAGATTTTCGCACATATATAAAGATAACAAAATAGGTAGAAGTGTATAAAACTAATAACTTTTGGTACAAGATAGGCCTACGTGTATAGTTTGTTACTTACGCTAGGCAATATATGGATTGCATCTAAAATCTTACCCCTAACTCTAATTTAATATTGACTCTTTAGAGCATATATGGTCGTACTAGTACCATACTAAAACAGTTAAAAGCCTTGTTAAATCATAAGAGTTTTGGGACAAAGTGTAATAATTTTCGTTCTTCCATTTCGATTGTTGGTGCTCAAGTACTCCAATTCTCACATAAATAATGTCTGTAAAATCCAATTCGAATTGGAAAAGCAAAAATTCGAAGCACATTTAGTGTCTGTTTTACATGTAATTTTTTTTTGACTACAGTCCATATTGCATGAATATGTTGCAACAGTTTTAAGGCAATTTGATAATAACTGGAAAGCTTTAAAGCTTGCATGTAATAAAAGACGTGTATTTTATATTCCACCTTAAGTTTAATTGCGATCCATTAAAAACTGTTGCCAATATTCAAATAGAAAGAGTGGGCTACTCATAAGCTGACTATATACAAGTTATCGCATAAATATCACATCGAAATGGCGAATTGTTTTAAGCTGCGACCATTTAGGTTTAGTGCTGATAGTAAGATACTTATCTATGAGTATACTTTACTTTCTTCTACATATAATTTAATTATAGTTTCTTGTCAAGCCGAATATACTAATATACAACAATTTCAGCGTAGTTATAACAATTGCGCTAGATCTTTTTGTTACATGTCTGCTCACAGAGTGTGGTTTAATTTCTAGATATTTTTTCAGAGAAACTGCAGAAAAGTTATCATTTAAGAGTAACAGATTGGGCACCCGAAATTCCCAGTAAAACGTCGATTCATAACAAACATTTTCGGACAATAAAAGGGCAGAATCAGACGCTTGTAATATTTTTAAACAACTATCCTTTTCATTTTTATTTTCATCTTTACATCCAATTTAAATTTGAGCTTGATAAAAAAACTTAAATACCAGAAAGTAGTAGTTCTTGTGCGGATGCTCGTGTAAACTTTGCCGGGGCCATGATAATTTGAATTGTGGATTAAAAAGAAGTCGGTGTGATTAGGGTGAACATGTCTTTTGTTCCGTCCTAAGTTTCTTTTAACCGTGTTTTCAACGGGAGTTAATCTATTAATATATTGAAAATTATAACTATTAATATATCGCTATGTGTCCGATTAAACATGTTAAATAGTTAATTTGCAGCTTCGTTATCTATTAACGCGAATCATCTTCAAGAGGATAGTTTTTCGTATGTACAAGCTCTTATTAGTAGAAGTCTGGTCCAAAAGACCCTTCATCAAACTTATGATCAACAATCTGAATAAGTATTCCGTAATAAATAAAGTTTAAATTTTGAGAGGCTAAACGGACCGTTTACATCGTGCCCGGTAATATTCTTGGTACTTTATAATTGAATTGATATTGTTGAGTTCTGCTATATAAATAAGAAATAAGAGATGTATTTATAAAGGAAAAAATTGAACTTTCTTGAAAATAATGCTTTAAGTGTATTTAATTTTGCGAAATGCAATAAAGTGCTCAACAGTAACTCAACAGCTACAAAACAGTATACAAGCTATTAAATTCTGCAGAAATAAAACGAAGATAATTTAAAGAAAAATTTTCAATTTTAAAATTGAAGGGTTACTACCATAAATACAGGTTGGTTCCAGTAATGGAGTCAATGACAATTAAGCCCGATACTATTCGACTTTCACGGTTGCAAAAAATTATACCTGCCATTTGATTTTTCAAAAAAGTGTTATACCTAATGCAATAATTCAATTCATTAAAATCAAAACGTAATTTGGAATATTAGTTAACAACCAACATGTGTAATTCGAAAGAAAATATATATAGAAAATAAACCACATCGTCTAAGACAATTCTGTTTAAAGCAAAGTAGATATGTATCATAATTTATAAGCCCAGGAATTGGACTGGACAGATTAAGTTTACCCTCTGATATGTATAACGATTTATGGACTTTATTTTTGGTAAGTTGGCTGCAATGTATTATAATACAGGGCTCGAAAAAATATGTTTGCTATCTGATTTTATTATTTGACTTGTATATCTATTCATTTCAGTTTTAGTAACCGTTATATGTAGAATCAATGAATATGTTTGTTTAAATTCTAACAAAAGCTGTGTAGTTTTGAACTCGCGTCACTGAAAATGATACAGATGTGAGACAATATTGGTCTACTACTAACAAATTTTACAATTTTCGCGAGACAATAGATATATCATTCCCATAGGGTATATTCAAGCCACAGTAATAGCCATTACTTCCGCTTCTAATAACAGTAACTAAACCGCTAATAGCATAGCAACATAAGCTATCCTTTTATTAACACATTTTGCTGAAAACTAAAAATGTTTAAAGTCATTTAGGAAAGCATTTACTTGCCCGCAGATAAAGATCATACAGCAACGCGCCAAGCAATAATGGTTTTTATTAGTGAAAATGAAGTTTACAACAGGACAAAACCAAGTGATTCTATTTTTTTAAATAATTAGTAATACCCATGTTTAATTTGCATAGTAAATTTCTTCCTCTGAATGTGGATAATGTGGTTTAAGTAAAAAGTATCAAAAGTAGGGACGCTACCATTTGATAATTTAAAGCAAATAGTTTTCTCGCAGGCGGGTTTTAGAAATGTTCCAAGTTCTAAATCCATCACAAGAGGTTACACTCCAAAATGATTTGACAACATGTTTTGCCCTGATAGTAAACTAATATAAATGCAAAGTATAATGAGAAGGAATCAAAAGTTCATGCCAGTTAACACTCGATTGTCTTAGGTACCAGTGGACATTAAGCTGTAGCCAATTAAATTCATTACACGTTCATTACTACAACACTTGAACTGGCCATACATGGAGCTTCCTTCACTACACGAGTTAAAGGGAGTCTCAATAACCTTTGTATGTACTAACCGTTTATTAGATTAGAGTTATACGTATATCGAAAAACAACTAAGTATATGAGAGCATATTATAATTTGAGGCACATACATTTAAACTGTAAAAACATAGCAGAAATTACTGCTGTTTAAAGAATCTAAAGAATGTAATATTCAAGTTGGTGAGAGAGACTGATTCCCATTACGTTGGGAAAATCCAGGTCGCCATTAAGAAGCAAATTTCAATTATTTTACTCTTAGGGTAGCAGCCCTTGTAAATCATGTCTCTCAAAGTAGATACATTTCGAATTTTGGAAACATTTTTCTTCCTTCGGTTAATAACATCGGGATTATTAACTTGTAATCTTACATGGTATAACATTGATTATTATTGGCGAATTATATTAGAAAAAAAGGATTTGGATAGAGAGCAATCTGAAGATATGAGTAGTTTTCGCTTGAAATAAAGGACACAATCATATAACAATTCAATGATTGGTGATGAAGCTTGAAAATCTTTGAAACTGCGATATAACACTGCGCGATATCTTTTTTAGGGTTGTTGGAAATTTCGCGTACAAACCATTAAACTGGTACCAACCGTGCGAAAAATGAATAGACAATTTTCTGAACAAATTAGAAGACTACTGTCAAAAAAGAAGAGCACTTGCATAATTTGTATAATGTTTCACACTTAAACGAGATATATCCAAAACACAAAATTATTTTAGTACATAACAATTAAAGATCTCAGTTTATTTTGGCCTTTAAATTTGAAAATTTGCTTAATAAATTATTCTCCGTCCTTGCTGTGACGTTATTATTATTATTAGCGCCATTCTTATTCTTCAAAACTCTCACGAACAACATTTTTCTCTTCATTGTTTTTTAGAAATTTAACGACATTTTTTAAACGGTCAATTCACATTAAATTTACTAACAAACAGAAAGTAGTATTTATAAAAATTACATAATGCGGCGACAATAACAGTGCAAATCTTCAGCGTCTCTGTCATTTGCAACCTCTAAATTTGTTGCACAAAGAAATATGAAGCGATTTTTGCCGAAATGAGTAAGTAAGCTTAAACCTGTGCGTTTAATCCAATATTTTGACGCTCATAATTTAGCGATTTTACATTGAATACGCTTAATGTATGATAAAGAAAATGCTATTATAAATAGTTAGTGATATGTAGGCGGGGCCGCCAAACAAACAACCATCAAATTATAGAGGAATAAATATTTTAAGCACTGCTCTAAAACTAACAACTAAAGTAATTACGAACAAAATCAACAATCTTACATCGTTCACGGACGAATAACAGGGATTCAGATGAAAAAAGTCTTATTATATTGAATACAACAAGCCAGAGTTTATATGTTTTGTTGATCTAACCAGAGCATTTGACCATGTAAAGCTGAAAGACGTCCAGCATCTCCTTTACAACAGGCAAATCCCACACAATCTCATTAAAACCATAGAAAACATATATACAAACAATAAAATACGACCGCAAATAGATGGAGACCTCACAGAACCAATACCAGCGAGTGGCGGTATTCGTCAGAGAGACTCCCTGAGTCCTACCCTTTTCAATTTAATAATGGAAGAAATTGTTCGAAGTGTTCGAGGGCTAAAGGGATACAAAATGGGGGATGCAGAAATCAAAATAGTGTTCTATGCTGACGGTGTGGCTTTCATTGCAGAAAGTGAAGATGACTTAGAAGGAGTGACAGAGGATATTACACTTATTCAACCTGACGTTGAAAAGTCTGAAAATGTGGAAATATTAACGACAACATCAAAAACCCCTCCAAGACACACACTGGAACTTGACCGAGTAATCGAGCAGAAAATGAAATTTAACTACCTTGGCGTGGAACTTCCGGGTTTGGGGATATTGAGGCAGAATTGAGAGATCAAACAACAAAAGCAATTAGAATAGCTGACTATCTGAATGCCATATGGTGTAATAAGAGTATGGGAACGCACTAAATCGAGGATCTACAAAACCGTCGTGAGGCCAGTGATAACATATAGGTACCGCAGAAACCAGGCCCGAAAGCGAAAACCAAACGACTCCTAGAGACAGCGGAGATGAAAATACTCTGTAAAATCACCGTAAAGACACTGCTGGATAGAGAGAGAAGCGAGGATGTCGATGCGAGCAGCCTATAATGTCAAGAACATCAAATAATTGGTACCAAACAGAAAGAAGGAATGGAATGAGCACATAAGCAGGATGGACCATCGCAAAGTCCCCATTGGGACGAAGAGACGTTGGGCGCCCAAGGAAACGATGGACGCCTCACGCAAGGGAACGATAATTGAACAGGCGATTCTCCTAAAATCAAGAATGAAGAAGAAGATCTTTAGTCGACATAAGCCCAGCACAAGTGGGGGGGGGGTCATCACCCCGATGATCCGCTGGATCCGCCCTTGATTGGCAGACAAAATGGATGATCTACAAATTCTCGTGCAAAAAAATAAACAATTTTTTTAAACAACATTGCGTAAAAATAAATTTACACTTGATAACTGATGATTACCAATTAAAGGAGTTTAACCTTAGAAATATTTGGGCACAATAATAAGTGAAACTGCTGAAGAATTGAAGGAAATAAACTCTTGTATTGAAATAGGCCGACATTATTTTATGAGGCTCAAGAAATTGTTTTACAGCAGAGACATAAACTTACAATTGCGAAAAGGAATGTTACGATGTTATGCGTTTTCAACTTTATTGTATGGCGTTGTGGCTTGGACACTTAAAATAGCTGAAATAATCAAACTAATGGCGTTCGAGAGATGGTGTTAACATGACATGTTGCGAATCACGTGGACTGATAAGATTGTAAATGTCGACGTACTTCATCGTATAAAACTTAAACGGAACTTGAATACTTCGCACAGGTGACACGACCGATATATTAGCAGTAGCGGAACATTATAGAAGGAAAAATCGATAAAACGCCAAGTCACGGAAGAAGAAGCACCTCATGGCTGAAAAACGTTAGAGAGTGGTTTGAAATATCATCGAACGAACTATTGGGGGTGGTAGCGAATAGGATAAGAATTAACAAGTGGTTTTCCAATCTCCGATAGAAGCCGGAACAATAAATTAGAACTGTGCCCGCTGGTGATTCTTTCGGAAAAAGTTCAAATTATATAAGCGTCCACCAACCCCTACTTAAGTTGCAAATCTAATTTACTTGGATTACTATTCATCAATAACTTCACCGACACCAGATATATTCGGTTGTTAGAAGTGCATTAGAGATATATCATTAATTGTGAAGTTTAGGGTATTTGGAGTGTTATAAAGATTAATTCGCTACCGCGTCTCCTGAATACTTATCGCGATATGCAATTCTGAAACACACAAACGAACCATTGATTACTTGAGTGATTGCACAGTCAACCTCAAAAATTGGGAGAGAGAAAAAAAAGTGGTAGCTATTGTCCTATTGTCCGAGACAACCATAGAAAGCTTATTTTAAGCACGCTACGACGTTCTTAATGTGGTATCCTGGTCGCGGATGGAACCACATGAATAACTAACTACGTTATCCGGCGGTTTAAAACATATGTATTAAATAAATATAAGATATTCCTTATATTTTGTATAGTCTGAACAAATTAAGGCAGTCAATATTAATTTCAGTGAAATAATTTTAATAACCAAAAACTTAAATAATCAACCATTAATTTGATATGCACTTTCCATAATGCTCGGATTTCAACAATAAAAATTTGAAAACGTTTCTTACTTAATGTGAAAGACAATACTATATCGTGGCCTACTTAAGTTGATGTTTTACTTTCTCGAGCCCGGTATAACAGCATTGTATCTAATTCATAGCTGTTGCATTTCAACTGAATTTATCGAGCAAAATGTTTAATTAAGATGAATTCATCTAGTACATATAATTACCACGACCAAAAAACCACTTGCCAATTTAGTTGTTCTGAAAAGAGGTAATACCTTGTGAAATATCAAGGCATCATTCTGACTATTAAATAAAAATAAAAATATGAATAATGATAAGATGTGAAAATACAATAGTTTCATGAAGTCCAAGGAGTACTTGATCTAATGAAACTTCTACTCTATAACATTTCCTAAACTAAGAGCTTTAATTCAAATTATCAATAATCTACAATAATTTGTTTACTGGTGATCTTGACATAGTGGCGAGTACATTTTAAATAATATTATTTCTTTTGTAACACATATCCCACATTTAACTGTTGGTTGATTTCCAAATCTTACAATCTGCATAAAAAGTCGCAGATTTCCGAACTTTCGACCAGGTATTAAAAATACTTAAGCAGTCACGGCATAGCAGAACTATAAATTGGAGGTATACGTCTATAATTATAAAATGAAAACAATAAAAAACTAAAAAATAAATTACAATTGTAAGTAAACTATTTCATAATGAATTTGAATATAGCAAAGCAACCCATAAACTCAGAAACGCAATAAATGATGTTCCAGATGTTTAACTACTGTACAACATCAGCCTTTACAGTCTAGCGCAGTTAAGTATGCATTTACATATTAAAAAAATGATTGTAAGTAAATTTAACTTGTTGTGCATTTCTAGAAAAGTCCGACAAAATACAAATTCCTTCAAGAGTAATTAACAATAGTTTACTATGCATTTTACTTCCAAAAATAAAAAGGACAAGCTGGTCTAACTTTGACGATACAAAATATACACGATAGAATAAATTTGTTAACTGGTAGTATTTTTGACGCCTACGAGGAGAATTCAAAGCCAAAACTAATTAACCATTTTTTTATTAATTAATTATTTTCTAGTTTTGAAATTATAGGCACCTTTCTTAAGTCTTGAAAATGATTCTTTGTTGTGAAAATTCAAAAATTAAATCATTATGCTTATATTTTCAAATCAACATTTTTGATAGTAATTAATGGGCCTTGAAAATTATTGACGCAAATCAAATAGTGTCAGTAAATATTAGTTTTTGGTGAATGATTCTTCTCCGTTTAAATTTGTGAAAGAAAACTGCGATTCCGGAATCAAATTTAATTTGCTGAAAATGCTCTCTGGATATTTGGTCAAGTCTTCTACTAGAGCATTTTGCATTACGGTTCCGTCCAGAGGATCCTGAAAAAGAAATTATTTTGTGGTTTTATTAATAACAAATTTGACCACCACCGACACACAATTTTGACAAGCGTGTATATTAGAGTACAAAACTATTTTATTACGCATTCACTCTTGGTTAAAATTTGATTATTGTGGTGCAAAATAACACTGCTTTCAGTTCAAATGAAAATAATTGAACAGCATTTAGAAATATACTCCAGCGGGTGCATACCGCTCGTTCTCAAATTAAGAATGTAGTGAAGCTTCGTTATTGGACTTCATTGAAATGCTAATATATTATGAAATAGAGCAATCGATTGGTCGATCTCATATAAAATGCTCTACCTTTCTGCACTAGTACGGCTGAAATACGGCATCTTTTTGCGGCGTCGATAGTTGGAGCTTTTCAATTTCAGACAGTTTCAGCGGTCAGATTGGCTTGGTGCTACGCTTAACATTATAGTCCTATACACTGATTTATTTACTTTCAAAATAAGAGTAAAACATTATGTGCTCATTGATTTTTGTATCAGCCAGGATTAAATTTATTGAAACTGGACAAAATATTCTATATCATATACCCAAAAAGAAGTGTTAATGCTTACATATGCTATACAAGTTGGCAATCATCACTATTATTATTTCCAATTTTACTCGCTTTTTAATATAAAGTCGACTAAATTCCATTAGGTTAATATTACCAACAGGTACTTTCTACGAAATTTTCTATAAGAGAGCACCGTTTATAGTTTTGTTCTGATACCATTTATTAATTTTTTTAAATTATATGTTAATATCTAAAACACGAAACTTTTTGTTCTACCGCCTAAATTCGTTTAAACACCCTAGACTTTTCTTCGTGAAATTTCCCAAACCTAGTCCACCAAACCAATTTTTTTAGCAACCAGGATTTGCATATTTAGCTAAGGTTTTAGTCACACACAGTTGAAACATTTTTTTATATCTGATTTCACATTTAGGAATGTCTTCCGGGCTTTGAAGGCGTGGTCTATGGGAATTTTTTCCTGACGTTTCGTCCACAACTGCGGTGGACATTATCAAAGACGATGAGGCAGTGGGCGAAGTGATCTCCCGTGATTTCCGACTAAGACTACATCTGATTTGTATTAAAATATATTCAGTCACCCGGAGCTGACTGATTTTCAGCAACGTTTAAAATGTGCCATATTCGTTGATTTCCATTGCCGGAAGCGGCAAGTTATACCTTGAATAATCAATTCTGACAATACTGGCGTGATCCTTCCGTTGATAGTCCTCAGACTCATCATCGGTAAAATCCTACATCAAAACTATTCGCTCAATAGCTGGGTCTAGGAAACTACAATTCATAGCTTAATAGAAGGAAAACATCTGAAGCACTAAATTATCAAAATGTGTGTCTATTTGACTACAACTACTAATATCCGGCAAGATTTTTTCTCTGATACTAATTGTTTGGGAGGTTTTTCAGGCAAAACACTCGTATAATAAATTTTATCGCAACGCCTATCAGTTTTAAATATGGATGATTTCTTTCACACGCCACAATATGTTCCCTTTGCCTTTTAAGGCAAACAGAAAAATATAAGAAATAAAAATAATGTGAAAATAAGTTCCCATTTTCCCGCTCCTAATTCGTGCGCGTGCTGATACAGACACACGTGGGCATTCAAACTGTGAAGTTTATGGACTGAAAATGTTAACTGAATTTTTCATGTCAAGTTTATATTGATCGTTTTTTGTTTTTCTTTGGTATAGGAGCAATGTATTATTTTTTAATTTCCGGCTTGCTGAATTGTTACTAATTCTGCAATCTTATCTTTGACGAAACCTGTAAGATGAAAGATATGCTATAAATTGTTCAACAAACTTTTTGAAACATGAAAAGTACATTCGAGCATAAAAACGTTCTACAATTTCCAGACTAACGGATCCAGTTAATTTCCACTACTTAATATAACGTCAAAAAAGTATAACATGCATATTATTTTTCCATTTATTCATAAATAAATATTTATGCGCACGAATATATTTACCAAATGACAAAACTTCATGTTAATTGGTTCCATATATTTTGTTAAAAAATAATTAACACTTTTCAACCAGCTTGAAAAATTTTATTTAATTTACGTATAAAAACGTATACATTTATATTCAGCGACAACGGAAATTGATGCAAAAAACCGTGGCGCGCCTGCAAATTCTGCACCGATAATGAGAGATAATTAAGATAATTCCTTAATTTTCCTTTAAAATTTACTGTCGTAAAATTTAGCAAAAACTAAAAACGTGAAGCCAAATATATACAGATATTTACGTCAAACGAAACAAGATAATTAATCGATCAAAGGGTCTCAGCTATATGAATTTTGGTTTGAGAACATTAAAAATAAGTCTACGAAAAGAACATTGGTAAAAAATGAAAGATAGTGCTATTGAAGGTACAATACACACTGTTATAAACAAATTCAATGTGCTCTAATTCTTTAATTCTTAACTATATACAATTTTGGCTTACTTATATCATAATCGTTATCTCATATTGAATTGAAACCGGGATGAAAATTTGTATCGATATTTTCTACCAGTTCATCCAATTATTTCTTACGCATTTATCTAAAATAGAGGTTGCGCTCCCAAAATAGTCCCTATTTGCTCAACATGGAGGTTTTTAACAGGCCATTATATCTGAATTTGCTTGCATTTCGTTGCGAAGAAAATAATACTGAAAAAGTGAAAATCGCAACAGAAAATAAGCAACAGATTGACGTAATATTTATTTTAATTTTACATACCCATTATTGCGATCTATTTCAATTATTTGATTCCTATTTGAATTTTCTATTAAAATATAGTGAATGTAAAATACAGTTTCAATATAAGCACTTTGATAGAATTAGCATTTATTGCGACTCCCTCTGAACATGCAAGTTGTTTCGTTTTGTCAACTTGATCGATTAATTTATTTGCTACATTTATTTATATTTACGTCTATTAAAATATATTAGCAATAGAAATAAATTAAAGCTTTACTTTCGATAAATGAAATAGATCAGACCATCGTAATTGATTTAGCATGTCCATTCAAATAATTTAGATAATACTGCTTCGTAATGCAGCTAATAGGAATTTGAAAATTCCTATTAACATTTCAATAAATATCATTTAACCGTGTTACATTCCGGATGAAGTTGTCGAAAGAAGAACAATCTAATGCTGGTATCTGCGCCATCTGATTTCATTAATAGGAGGAAGAGGTGACATAAATTGCAAGTTGAAAAATTAGCTCCAAAATGTCTTTGGTTCTCTACAGTTTTACTGCAGAAAATTTACGAGCCTCCAATAGTGTGCGCACTATCCAGTAAGTTGTTCCAAAATGCTCTTGCGAGAGTTGTAGATAACTTAGATAAATTTGCTTCGTAATCAGCGACTGCAATGTTCATTACATATCAATAGTTCCATAGTTTAACATTATATTTCTATAGTTGCCATATCAGATGGAGCAGTTAATATATAGGGTCTCCCGCTAGCCACAAAGATACTGAGAAGTCGATCTGACCTAACCGTTGATGGTTAAATTTCCTCAAAAATTATATTTTTTGAAATATCGGGAGAATTGTAAGATGGACTTTTTCTATATGAGACACATGTTTTGATGAAGGAACCGAGTTCATCCGCTTTGGGCAAGTGAGGAATTGTTGAGTGTTTTGGTACAAAAACTACCAGAAGTTTCTATTTGGCAGCTCGAATCAACTGATTTTCTAGAATTGATACAATAATCATCTTTATACATTTTTCTCCTCTCTGTGAAATCTTGTAGCATTCATACGTTTTTCGTAAAGAAAATATTTCTGTTCTCTTGCCAATTGACAATTTATGCATTCGTTAACTTTTTCATTAACAAAACTTAAATTAAGTTTTATTGTAATATGGGGAAAGCGCTCGGATCGATTTTAATGAAACTTGCTTGGTTTATTCCTACGTCCCGACCATATTTTGCAAAAATTCACTACCTGCTTTCATAAGATTTCTGAAGATCGAAATATGGACGAAACCGCTTCCAAAAGACGACCGGGCCTAAGACTTAGATCATGTCGGTCAGTTAAAAAATATAAAATAGTTGACAATTAATTTATTATAAAAGAACATTATCACTCACTCACAAATTCACACGTTCTAAATTATTAGCTGAAATTATTAAATAGCAAACAAACAGAAATTGAAACTATTCTTTTGCGCAAAAGCTATGAAGGATAGAAAATTTTATGAAGAAGCCAGACATTTAAAAAAATTATAAGTGCATCAACGCAAAAAAGTTTCTCCAGCAAACCAAATAAAAAGTTCCGGTTGTGTTTGTATTGAAACTCCAAGACACTCAAGAATTCCTCACTTGCCTAAAATGGATAAACTCAGTTGATTCTCCAAAAAATGAATCTTATATAGGAACAATTTTACAGCGAGTTTCATTAAAGTCCACTGTATCATTCTCCCGATATTTCAACAATGATAATTTCTTTGAAGCACTTTGACCGTCAACAGTAGAATATCCGGACATTTTATTTTAGAGAAAGTTGGGTCATATGGTTTTCAAAGAATGCCTCACTGCCCTTTAGGCTCATATCCTTACGAGACACCCTGTATTAGAATTATGTTGGATATTGTGCACGAAATGTTATTTACACATTTTATTACCAAGTGTTATTTTCAGATAACAGTGGTGTAATTAAGTTCTATGGAATGAAAAATATTAGTCATTTATTAGCAACAATTGCTCAATGAAAGTTTAAACGAGAAATCAACACTCACTCCTTCTCATTTCGTGACTTGCTTGAAAAACTAATGATAGTGTATTAATCCCAAATATGTTCTGCTACGTATTAGGAAATAGCTACTGGATAGACCGCAACGTTTTGATTTAAAAAATCTGCTACAAAAATAACAGGTATGTTGAAAAGTTAATTGAAAGTACAAAATATTTCCATCCAACGATTTGATTTAATTTTTTTTTGAAGAATTTGTTTTCCTTGATCGTCCAGCTTGCGGATTTGGAATAGTGATTATATGGACTCACTAAATGACCAAAAACAAAAAACGGAAATTCTCACAAGCAATTATAATTTTTAGGCTTTTCCGGGAAAGTTAACTTAAATGCTTTGAAGTTGGGTTTGCTAATATACGAGGAAACAAATATTTAAATAATTGGAAAATAAGTGAGCCGCCTTGGCGATATCTTTCGCACATATGTTCAATAAATAACTCTCTATTCAATGTAATTGATTTAAAAAATCATGTCAGCACCCAGTGTAGAGGCAGATAAAACTTTCTTCCTCGTTTGTATTACCTTTTCATTGCAGTAGCTATGCAACGCTTCGTCGAAAATTTAGTATTTGTTTTTGGGCATTCATTAGATAACGATTGTCGATTTTTAAATCGTATTTTTCCTTAGATACCTTTCTTCGAAAGGCTGTTGCAGTCGACGCTTTTTGACTCAAACGTGGTCTATAGTAATCTAGTTGTAATGCTGAATATGCCTTTTATCTCGATTAAAATATATTGACGTAACTTCTAAGAAAAAAAATTACATTTTTATGTAGCCTTTATGCAAAGTATTGTCACAATCTGCAGCCATTCAGTTCACAGGCATATTCTACACCCAGTTACTCATTTAACTCAACTATTAAAACCGATGACCAATCATGTACTATAAATTGGAAAGTATTCGGAAAGTCTAAGTCAATAACTGACCGGAAGGAATTTATAGCTTTCTACCAAAATTGCTACATTGCTCTCATAACAAAATAATGTTTTAACGTTGAAATTATGAAAAAGAATAGGCGGAACAATTATAAAAAATCTTATCACAAACAGAATCGACAAAAACCCTTTACCTATTTTATTTGACCAACTTCTATCATATTTTAAAGCAAAAAACTTGAAGATAATTATATGGACTTATGCATTTAGAGAATTAACGCAACGAACATTTTTATGATGTAATCCTACCCACGGCCAGTTTGTAGTTTCAATGCTAAAAACTGAGGTACCAAATTTCCCCAATGCACTCGCATATAAAATGCTCATGTTATCAATTAAATTAAAAGAAAGTGCTTCTTGCGTCGAATATACGATTTGTATTATCAAACCGTACAGCAACGTTAGGACTGATTTACGGAAATCCTGGCCGACCGAAAACCGGCTGACGAACAATTTAACTCTTTTCAATTAAATTAATTTTTAATTGTTGCACAAATTTAATTTTCTTTAAATTCGGGACTCTTCCCACACTTGTCTAAATATAATGAAGCAATGGTTATTTTCACGGGTAGGAAAATGCAGCTTTTAATCAGGAAGTGGTGAGGACCTAAACGAAATTAATTTCAAGAAATTGTGCGACATCTATTTGCGTCCTCTAGCGATATGTTTGTTAGTCCTAATCTCAGTAGATGGAAAATCTATATTTCACAAGTGAGAAACCTTTTACACACATCTTCAATATTTAGTTCCACATCGTTTCTTTCGTCATTTATTTCACTAGTAGAGCGGTCAACACCTCTTTGCCAAGATCACCAATACTTTGCTAACATCACCAACAATTTTGGTAATGTATGAAAACTAAGTTACATGCGAAAAAAACATGTATATAAGCATGTTCCAACAATTAATAAAGTCAATCAATGAATAAATAGGCAAAAATGCCGCAAATTTAATTTCATTAATGAGGTACAATCAAACAAAACACAAGTATAATCTTACTTCCACTTCACTGCAAAAATGTAGATATAAACACAAAGCAAGGAGGTGCCGGTTCAAACCTTTCCGATTTGAATAATAACTCATAGCTTTTACAAATATTTTCAAAACTCCCTTTAGTAAATTTAACTAAATTTGAAACGAAATTTGTAGCGTTCAGTTCTGCAGCCAAAAGTTGCTTTTGAATATACAGGGTGGTTTTTTAGTGCGATAGAGTCCATTATTTCCGATGGTGTTGAACTTTCGAAAAATAGTTTCATATAAAAGTTGTTGACGCACCAAGTGCGCACATTTTGAAAATATCTTATATGATACAGAAGGTCGTCTTCTTTAAATAGAACTACCCATTTTTCATTAGCTCATGGAATTCAGCTTGAAACGCTGCATATGCACTGTAAATTTTTTTCCTTACTTGCGACGTTGGCAGATATCGCCATTTTAGTAAAACTTTGCTTAGAAACATGGTATCTAAAAATTCATTGTAGAAGCAAAAAAAACAGTTAAAGATACAAAAAATACGTCTTTCTAATCACCACAGATCCGTTAAGAATCCTATTGAACTAAAATATCAATACATTGAATATTTGAAATTTTTTAATAAAATAAATTATAATTTGAAAACGGTTGATTTCACAGCTTAAAGTGTAAATGCAAATTTGTAACCTTGTAAATCGTCTATCTAATGACGTATTAATATACAGGTACTTCCATTTAAAAAACAAAAGTTAAATTGCGTTAAAAAGTTTTAGATTGAAGTCCACATTGTTAACACCCTGTACAATGTATTGATATTTTGGTTCAATAGAATTCTTAACGCATCTGTGGTGATTGGAAGGGCGTATTTTTTTGTATCTTTAACTGCTTTTTTTTTGCTTCTGCAATTAATTTTTAGATACCATGTTTTCAAGGAAAGATTTTCTAAAATGGCGATAATCTGCCAACGTCGCAAGTAAGAAAAAAACAATTTACGGTGCATATGCARCGTTTCAAGCTGCATTCCATGAGCTAATGAAAAATGGGTAGTTCTATTTAAAGAAGACGACCTTCTGTATCATATAAGATATTTTCAAAATGTGCGCACTTTGTACGTCAACAATTTTTATATGAAACTATTTTTATAAAGTTCAACACCATCGGAAATAATGGACTATATCGCACTAAAAAACCACTCTGTATATAGAATGGTGGGAGTAATTGTCACTCTAAATTCCACTCAAAAACTTTTTCTCTTCAATCGAAATAAGTAGCAAATAACTGTACGTTCTTTAGATTGTATAACCAATTTACACGATCCGCTCCATATCCAACTGCAGTCTTGCAAGTTGTTACTTGTTACTTTCAGATTCGAAACGTTGGATCTTATTATTATTATTTCTCTTATTACCTAAATATACCTACCGATACCCATCTGTAAATTCTTGTAATATTGTGCAGATTGTTACTTTTTTGTTAGAATTGAGTAAATGATTAATAAATAAAATTAAATATTTGAATAGTTTCTATCAAAAACTTCTTGACAAAGTCCACGCTGCTTCAATTTAATGTAGACCATATAAGTCCACTTATGAAGCAAATATTGTCAACTTAAGGGGCTCAATTAAACTTTCTGCACCCTGTTTAGTAATGGCAGCTTCATTAAATATTGCTTCAAGATATGTAGAATTAGAAACCTGCTTAGGGTTATAACGCAAAATAGTATCGGGTTGAAAACTAAAGTGATAATTATTCCCACCAATTTCCACAACAGTGTGTTGCATCATGAGTAAGTTATTTAGAAGAGATGCAGGTTTTGAAGCCACCCAATGATGTATATATGTAGACATAATCAACCAAAACCCTAATGATGTAGCATGCACTATATTAATTTGAAACCAAACTAATATCAAATTACTGATATTATAAGTAATGTGGCAGATACTACACTATTTTTAAACATCTTTGGTACTTTATCCAAAGTTTCAAACTTTTGAATGCGTTATAACCATCATATAAGAGGATCAAGAAATTGACTTAGGCAGGAATAACATTAGACGTTTATTATCGGGTCGGAGTTGCTCATTTCGTATAATTTTTGATGAAAATAATATGATTCAATATTCAATTTCGAAATGGAAAATTTTTGATAGACACAACAAATTTTTAAAAACTATTTTGCTAAATACTGCCGTCCAAAGCAAGCTCAGAAATATCGATTTCAACTCACATACCTGCATATAAAACAGTTCACTATCTGAAAAGTTTAAGCTACTCTTATTACTATGCGCTATAAAGAAATATAAGATAGGTGTATAAACTTTACATTGTATATGTAACAAAACACTATGTATAATATATTTTGGCTCAATATATAATATAGAGATATGCAAAAGATTCATTTTATCACCTGCAGTTCTGATATGTGACGAGTTACATTAAAGATATGCTTATCGTGATATGAACGGGTAAACATTCAGTTTTATCACTATAGGTTAAACATCTAAGGATTAGCTATTAAACTAAACTTATATAATATTCTATCATATATGTAGTTAACTTATATAAATACACCCATAACTTAACATAACCTACAGACATGCGCGTGGCACTGTTGCATAATGTCTACCTAACCTAACATAAGATTTCTTTATTAGCTTCGTATTTATGATTGTCTGTGACTTAGTATAAACTTGTATTAGAGACGCTTAGATTTATACTATGTCAAACGGCCACATGCAAATGCTGACTGATGATTCATACTTCTTTCCTTGAAGAAGTATTTCTTATAATTATGGATATTCAACTTCAGCTGAAAAATGTAATTATGTGAGAAGATGTGTAAAACATGTTTTTTTATCATTCATTTCATCGTATGTTAGAAGAGTTTTGCAAGGGGATGGATGTGTGGAAAAATTGCTCAATACGGGCATTTAAAGCGAAACTAGAATTAAAGATAGACCGATAGTGGAAGCGAACCAGTATGAAAAAGCAATCCCTTTATATTGAAACGAAAAATACTGCGATTGGCAGATTTCGAATTTTCCAAGCTGATTTTAGAAAAAGATTTGCATATTTGACAGAGCTATTAACTGACCCGATTAACTGGATATTTTCCATTATGTAACCTTCGGGCATATATTTTTGTTTTACGTATTTGATGCGAAGGCCAGATTCTGGCTAAAGTATCTAGTCAGCTCCGGTTTTTTATTTATTAACAAAAAATAATGCCCATTTTATTGAAGTCAAATTACTGACGTCGCCCAAAACGTTTTTTTTGTCATTTTAATTTAGATTATTCTCTATTAAAACTAAATGAAAGCCAACTTTTTACTTCATTGAGTAAATATTGCGAGTTTGCACGGCTTTTGGTACCAGCTTATTTTGAGTTATCTGAAAGCCATAAATTCCTAAAACAGACAGGAATGTAAGCTGCATACGTTAAAAGATGCATGATTACACATATGCATAATATGTTTTCTACATCTTTTCCACACAACCATATTTATATAAATGTTATTATTTGATAGGTATATAAGTAACACATCAGAGCCACTTATCAGTTTATATGCCACTTCTTACATTTAGCTACATTTAGTAAATGCTATTTAAATTAAACACTTTCCTAGCTGACTTTTGTTCGAATATTAGGACAAAGCTACGACGTGTCAAACTGTAAAAACAAGTGAGCTCTAGAAAAATCTAAGCATTTCTACACTGTTTTATGAGGCGAGGATTGGCAACTGAAGACAAATTCCATATAGCTTACAACATCAAACCTCACAAAAAAAATTAACACAAGTTACATTGAAAGACCTGCACATTTAGCTATCTAATACACATTTATAATAGCTTTGCACATCAAATAATAGCAGCAATATATGCCTACTTTTAGTACACATTGTATATTTAACAACAATATTAATAGATTTTCTTATTCCATAATTTTTATAATTTTGAATCACAACCGCTAATTTCAGGAATTGTATTTGAAAAATCTTGAGACAGTGCAGTTCCTGTAATTTGGCAATTCATTTAACTTCCATTACAAGTGCATTAATACGAATCCAAATTTCTTCGTAAATAAATGTTTGTCAAAGCGATTAAGCCAAACATTTTGCAGTCCAAACCTTTTACTATCTTTTAGCATCTTTGTGTGTCATGTCCAACCCTAGCCCCACAAATTCTCAAAAGCCGACTACAAAGTTTCATTCGAAACTGACCTAAACTTTTAAAATCTAGTCCTACCAATTTTGTTTGCCCTCAAGGAAGTTGTCTAAGGTTACATCTCAACCCGTGGCTAAGTTTGAAACATACAACTTGAGCCCTTTAGAAATTTATATTCCAGCAAGAAATACAGTAAGCAAATTCATTATCAGTAGGACCCCAGCGATTGCTGATTCTAGCCGGTTGGACGACGAAGATATTTTGCTAAGATATGTATTCACGCAAGGCGGGTCATCAGATCCTGAAACAAAAACCATTTAATGTAGATAAAAATAATTATATTCCATTCGTTGATTCAATTGTATTTCGCCTATTTAGATTTTATCAAACTGATACCAGATTTATGCATTATTTGCCAGTTAGAGATAAAAAGAAATTGTTTAGAAAGGGTGTTGAAAACTAATTCCAAGAAGTTCTGAGAATTCTAAAGCCACTATTCGCGTTATAAAAAAAACAGGTTTACAAAGTCACTAAGAAGCTACTGTGTGTATGTAATACAGGTAAGGTAAGGGTAATTTACGATCGACGGCAGATTATACGTTTAAGGATGCACGATCTTTCTGAAAATGTGTACCATTAACTTAATGGTAGATACTTGCGACGTTTCCGCTTATATAAAAAAGTACCTACAATATAGATATTTATTTATTGGTAAGTATTATACAGGGTGACAAAAAAGTACCAGCCAAATATCTCATAAATTATAGCAAATACAAGAAAATGTCCCTAGTAGAAATCGGAACAATTTAGTTCGTTAACAAACTAGTATATGGTTATGTTTATGCGAGAGAAATGTTTTGCTAAAATTGACAAATAATTATGTATGACATGCCCATTTTCACTAAGAGAATTATTATCATTTTTAGTTAAATAAGAAATGACGAAAAAATGGCCATATTTTGGCCATTTTTTCGCCCAGAAAATGCCAATGAAAAAAAACTGGTGTTATTACTATTGCAACAAGCAGTTTGCGGCCAAATGTTACTATACTGTGTACTGTTTCGTGAATTTAAGACCACCTAACCTCTATTTCGGCCGTTCAAAATCTTAAAATGTCCTATTTGTACAATCCTGTTGTACAACACCTTAAAATAATGATTATAGTATTATTTTCCAGTCAATAAAATTTTTGTAAAGAATTGAATACTCATTCCCTGTTGGTGTTTGGAGAATACACCACCAGGGAATGATTATTCTTCAATATCTTTACAAAACTTGTTTTTTTCATTGGCTGTAACTGGGGACTAATTGGCTCCTTTTCCCGGAACGTTTGATACGAGATGATTTGCCTGTTCTTCTAGACCACGTGACACTGAACATCATTTTGGAAGGAAAGTGTTGTAACTCTTAAACAATACTCTTCGGATGATACATAGGGTGTTCCCCCAGAAAAATGTAATTGGGATATTTTTTTTACTCAAGCTGGAAGAGCCACAGTGAATGTACACCACGACATCTTGTATACCTACTAAAGAACAAATTGGTCTAGGTGTTGCGGAATCCCAACTAAAAATCACAACACAATTTGATTAAATCCGAATTTTTGTCTGATATTATGACTACTACTCAAACAAGGCAAAGAGCAATTGGACAGATATATTACTCATATTCAAACCTAACTTTGGAAAGTGCACATGTTATTAAATTTTTTTATATAAATGCAATCATACACATATGATTTCGTGCTGAATATCTATTAGATACTTAAGCTAGATTAGAAGCTATAAAAAGTGTATTTTGAAGAATTTATTTTTCAATGCATTCTCATTTGCTTATTTTTTCGGATAATCAATGTTTTCACATTTGCTTTTTTACTTTGGTCCAATGCGAACAGAACTGGCAACTTCAATGGAATGGAAGGGCATTCAAACACATTTTAGGCAGAAAACGGTGGTATTACAGGTCACCATACTCCACCAGTTCCCTAATATTCGAATACACGAAAGCTGGGTTCTGATGAGTCTGGAATACGCCCGGAATGCGGAATGTGGAAAACCTTCCGACCAATTAGAAGTTTGCCGGATGCGTTAGCTCCGACCATCCGCAGAAGTTCCCACATTTTAATATTTTCCGCATGGCGTGCGGAATAAGGTGAAAACCTAGGTTATCTCCAGTGATGCTCCAGTGAAAGGTTATGTTCAGCGGCGTCTATTGGCGTTCAGCGACCGTCTTTCATTTTGATGTTTTTGTTTCCTCCTTTTTAGAATGTACAAAGACAAAAGCAGATTTAACTTTGGGTTTCGAACGTTCATTGCATGCGCCTCAAAAAAACTGGCAACAAAAAATTTAGAAAAAGGAGTTGCATCGTGTCTCGCTTCCCGAAAGATGTGCCAACACTGTCGGCGGAATGCGGAAAAAAGAATCCGAATGTGAACTGCGTTTATTTTTCCGCACGTAGTAATGGTAGTAGTAGGCTGCGCGCGTGCCTTCCGCAGTCCGCTACCGCAAAGCATTCCGGACCCATGAGAACCAAGCTTAAGGAGGATAAAATTTCTATAATCTGCTTTAAATACTAATGATTCACATTGACGTCAGTACATTCCTGTGACCACAAATGCTGGTACTTCAACTTTCACAGAAAAGCATGGTAAGATATTATTCAATCTACAACCCAACAGACACACTACCCGTGGAAATAGCATTTAAACAGTCCATGGAATTTGCAGTGCATCTTGGTTTTGTCCTCAAGCATACAGGGTGATTCAAAATTGGCGTCATTCCTTTTAAGGGATGATAGAGGCTCCCTTGGGGAGTACCAGAAAAATATTGAAAATTTTTTTTTCGAAAATTTCTAGAAGATATTAACAGTTGAAGATCGAATTTCAA
>NW_026017110.1:40525989-40537678 GCF_020466585.1 Dendroctonus ponderosae | reverse complement strand
TTTTTGTCATTAACAGATAGTTACAGGTGGATAGCCCTTGTCAATAATAACAATAATTTGTCAAACTGTGACTTACGTTGAATTTCCTTTCACGAATTTGCTGATATGCGATTAGTTTAGAAGAAATGCTACAGTAACATAGCAGAAGCTGAAAGAACTCACGCCAACAAAGGGCGAGGAGAGTGGTTCCAGGAAGATAGTGGACGGCAACAGATGTTCGGGTTTCAGGCACAGAGAAACAAGTATTGGACATAATCGAATCAGGGCCTTTCAGGGGCACTCAGAGCACAATTACTGACACTTTCCCAGGCACCAAATAAATACCGGCTACATTCCAACCACGTTTGTAAGATACACACAGCACAAGGAGATGCAAATGAAGCCCGAGTTAATTAACTGAATACGAGAAGCTGCTTGATAAGAGTGGATAATAAGGAGATTTCACAGGCACTAGCTTGTTTGGAGTTAACCATTCAAATTTTTGGTGTTGTATGGATTATTTATATAAACACAAAACCCCGCAGAATTCGAGGTTATGAGAACAGGTTGACATTTCGTCACAACTCTGTACCGTTTATCCTTGTCTATCTTATTGTCAGTCTGTATAATTCCATGGTTACCGGAGTTTTAAATAATTACGAAGCAACAGGTAATTGCGCAATGTTAATTAGGCATATTACTTTGAAAAACATTGCTGCCGTATTCCTGATATAGTTTTTTGCAAATTTCTCAATTTTTAATAACAATTAATTTATTTTACTATTTTTTCTGTACTCCTATAACAGCGCCAGACAACACCTCCAGAGGAATGACGCCAATTTTGAATCACCCTGTATATGATTATTAAGTGGACATACAATATCACAATTGACTTCTAATTACCTGTCCTGTAATAATAAACTTATTGTGACGATATCAAAGCACGACTTGAATTAAAAAGTTCCATCTGGACACAAAACGTGATTTGATGAAAAAATAATCAGTACTCATAGTAACCGCAGATATCTAAATATTCAGGGACGAAATTTAATGACTGTCTATAACGACTATTTCCCTTAAAATAAGTTTCATGCAAGCAAATCTATCGTCCCTGTATGTGCTTCTCAGCAATGATACAAAGATCGATAATTCTCCAGAGAATTTAAGACCGATGGATATTTTTGTATGCAAAGAACCAGACCGGTCAAAATATTACTTTTCTTTTGGCAATGCGAGATCGGATTTAGGTTTAAAACCCTTGGCAATTTCGTTAGGCATGTCTCAATGGACTTTGCTGAAAGAATATTTTATTGACGCGATCTAGTTTGGGAACACTCGATATCAACAGGAGACAGTAACAAATCATATTACTTTTGATAAAATGTCTCAATTGGTTTAGGTGTACATCGGCGCCGATCAATTTTTTTTTCTTAATTTCTGATTGACAATTAAAACATTTTAGCTCAAACAGTGTTCAGAAAGTTCCCGAAAAAGCTTTGGTCATAAAATAAAGTTTATCAGTTTTACAAATTTTTTTTCCGGGTGATCCAAAATAACAGATGCAGAGATGTCCTATCACGAAATGTTTTCAAGGCATTCTATCCAGTTAATTACTTACTATAGTGGACGCACTTTTCGATTAACCCTTTAACGTACGTATTTTTTTTTTAAATTAAATTGATTTTTGTATTTTCGAAGTGATATTAGTTCTAAATGCAAGGATTGAAAAAACTTTTTTTTAATTTTTTCATAAGTTTTTTTTCCATAGTTTTTCTATTAAAAGGAAGCTGGAAGGGAATTAACTATCCTAAAGAAATTCTGGAATTATTATCGGAAAAAAGAAAAGCAAGGAAAATATGGCGACAGTCCAGATCCCCGCAGGATAAAACTAAACTAAATAATCTTACATCTTAGCTGAGACGAGAGATTAAACCGATAAAGAACGAATATGAATCTCAAAAAAGCTCCTGGATTCGACTTAATCGCAGCACAGATCCTCAAAGAATTACCGAAAAAAGCATTAATTAAGCACCAAACTGATCAATGCCTCATTTCGACTGCAGTGCGTCCCACAGTTATGGAAGGTGGCAGAAGAGATCATGATTCCAAAACCTGGAAAACCACCCCATGAAGCAATATCATATCGTCCAATATAACTACTACCAGTTATCTCCAAACTATTTAAAAAACTTCTATTGAAAAGACGAGAACCAATAATTGAAACAGAACATATTATCCCGGATCATCAGTTCGGTTTCAGGAATCAACACTGTACAATTGATCAAGTCCATAGAATTGTCAATACAATAGAAAATTCGCTAGAAGAGAAGAAAGTTTACTCAGCTATGTGCCTGGATGTTGCACAGGCTTTCGCTAAAGTCTGGCACGAAGGCTTGATCCATAAACTTGAAAACTTGCTTCCGGTTCAATACTCACAAATATTGAAATCTTACGTAACTGAGAGGTACTTCAGAGTCAGACAAGACAATGCTTACTCTGATCTAAAAGAAATTCAAGCAGGGGTTCCATAGGGCAGTGTATTGGGACCAATACTTTATCTACTATACACATCGGATCTGCCAGGAGGCTCTGATGATGTCAGTGTGAGTGGGGTTGAAGAAGAATTACGTCAAGCTACTGTTGCTGATCAAAATGCTGTTGCAAAATGCTATAGGCGACAGCAATCTGCAATCTAGGGGAAAGCTCCAATGAGCTATAGATGAGGTTCAACGTTGGACCCTGAAATGGCGCATCAAATTAAATAAAAAGAAATCGGTCCATATCGACTTAAAATCGACAATAAACGAATAGACTACAAACCAGTCAGATTAATTTTCATTAATGACAAGATTGTACCATATGGGAATACAGCTAAATTTCTATAACATAACCCTCGATACAAAACTCAGATGGAAACCACACGTCAAGAAGAAACAGGATGAACTGAATCTGAAGTACGGAAAGATGTACTGGCTATTGGATAGACACTCAGCTATTACAGTGTACAACAAGCTATTGTTATATAATCAGGTTCTCAAGCCAGTGTGGACTTATAGTATGAAACTTTGGGGCTGTACCAAACAGAGCAATAGAAACATCATCCTGAGCTTCCAAAATAAAGTACTTCGTAGTATCGTTGATGCACCATTAAAATGGAACCATAAGACAATCTGCATGCAATATGCTTGCGATCTGTCCCCGAATGAATCTACAAGCATGAGATCAGTTCCGAACCAGTTCTGAATTGTTACCGCGAATCAAGCTTATATGTTTGTTATGTAATGTTATATGTTTTTAGCAATTTGGAACCGTGCCTAGCAGTCCTCATTAAAGTGACCGTTAAGAATATCTACTCTTTGTGCAAACCGAATATTTTCAGCTCAATTAAGCATCGCCTATTAATGAAGCCTAGTTTCACAAAAAACCTTTACCTCGTAGCAACAAACAAAAAGTACATAATTATTTATCGATTATCATATAATTAACAGAAAAATGAACTCATTTGTAACTATATTTCCAAGAGCTGAAAAAAGAGCAATCAACCAAAAATCCCCGACCACTGTCAATTTCTATAACGTCATTAGCCTTGACTTTTTGCTAACATTAACCTGAATTGATATGATCTAAAATACATATACTATTTCAGAAAATCACAAAATTATTTCTGTGTTCATAACGCGGTTTACGGAATGCTTTCGTTGCTTCCACTAATGGTATATTAATTACAGGATAATTATTTGGCTTTTATTATGCTCTTTACCAACTAGGTCATGAACATAACCCATATCAGAGTGGATTTTTAATATATATGCTGAGAATATTCAGGGCTGTAAAGGCTAAAATTATAAAGTCAGAAATGCATAAACAAACATACAGGGTGATTCAAAATTGGCGTCATTCCTCTGGAGGTGTTGTCTGGCGCTGTTATAGAAGTACAGAAAAAATCGTAAAATTAATTAAATGTTATTAAAAGCTGATAAATTTGCAAGACACTATATCAGAAATACGGCAGAAATGTTTTTCAAGGTAATCTGCCTAATTAGCATTACGGAAATACCTGTTGCTTCGTAATTATTTAAAACTACTGTAACGATGGATAAATGGAGAAAGTGACAATAAGAGAGGCAAGGATAAACGGTAAATTCAACAAGATTTGTTGACTGCGTAACGTACTTTCGAAATGTCAACCTGTTTCATAACCTCGAATTGGTGCTTATAAATAAACCATACAACACCAAACATTTGAATGGTAAAGTCGAAACAAGTTAGTGCCTGTGTAATCTCCTTATTAACCACTCTTATCAAGGAGCTTCTCGTATTCAGTTAATTGACGCTTCATTTGTATCTTCTTGTGCTGTGTGTATCGTACAAACGTGGTAGGAATGTAGCCCTTCCTCGGTATTTATTTGGTGCTTGGAAAAGTGTCGGTTATTGTGCTCTGACTACCCCTGGAAGGCCAGATTCGATCATGTCCAATACTTGTTCCTCTGTGCCTGGAACCCGAAAATCGATTGTCGTCCTCTATATTCCTGGAACCACTCTCCTCGCCCTTTGTTGGAGTGAGTTCTTTCAGCTGATGCTATGTTACTATAGCATTTCCCCTGAACTAATCGCATATCCCCAAATTCGTGAAAGGAAATTCTAATTAAGTCACAGTTTGATAAATTATTGTTATTATTGAGAAGGGTACCTGTAACTATCTGTTAATGACAAAAACCAAACATCATCAAAAAGTTGTAGAAGAGAACTTTTTTGATATCAGAAATTTTGGTAATTTGAAGCAAATATCGTAATTTTTCTTTTTGAATGCTTAAGTATTCCAAAATGCTACCAATTTAGCTATGGAACAATGTCAATATAATGCTTAATAACAAAGTTGAAATTCTATCTTCAACTGTTAATGTCTTCTAGAAATAAAAAAAAATCAATATTTTTCTTGTACTCCCCAAGAGATCCTCTACCACCCCTTAAAACGGCTGACCCCAATTTTGAATCACCCTGTATATTTTCGTCAAAAATAGAGTAAAAAACGTAATGTAATGTTTCATTTGTATTGCTGTGGTCTACTGAGATTTTGCCCGATGATCACTAAACTTATTTTAATGATAGTCATCATCATCCTCGGCCTCTCTCCGTCCATCTCTGGACATCAGCCACTCCTATTCGTCGTAATTCACTTCTGTCGGTCGTCTGACTCATCCATTAGATACCTGCTGGTCTCTGGATGTCATCTTGTCACCTCGTCCTGGGTTTATTTTAGTTGTTCTGGCCCTCCCTTCAATTGTCTTCCCGGTCATCAAATGACCACATTTACATTTTAGCCTCGGCACCCGTTCTGCAATGTCTGGTCTGTGTCACTTTTGTAGTTTGTCTGATCCTTTCATTTGTCTTTCGGTCTTGTAGTCGTATTCCTAGAATTTTCATCTCCATTTTTCTTTGAGCACGTCTTTAAGGATCCATGGTCCGCTCATTAAGGCTCCGTTTCTACGGCGTACGTTAAGGTCGGAAGTACACATTAATCAAAAACTTGTGTTTTAAGGTAGGTATTGGCGAAATTTGGAATTAAAGACATCACTATGTTGATCACATCATTATGATGTAGAATTTGTCCTGCCGAATAGTAAAGTCTGCTTAGTGCCCCTCACGTAATACGTTTCCTTTCAATGTAACAATTACCCTTATATTGAATAAATTTACTAATTGATTTTTTTCCAATCTCTTCTGTTATAACAGTAGCTATAGAATAGCCTAAGAAGGGTAAATAATTGTAGAGTGTGCCATTTATTCAATAGTCAATCGAATTACCGAATCTTACTAGATATGAAATATTTCCAAACGTTTATGATTGCCCAATGGAGTTTACTACCAACTGCCGAAATCCCTTTAAGAACGTTATCAAACAGCTAATAAATTTTGCTTCGCAATGTAAAATTTCATTTTAGGACGATCTAAAATTTATTGCTTTCATAACATCAGCCACCCCGTTTTACCTGCACGCGTAGTGTACTCGAAAAAATACTAAATATTACTTTAGACACGAATGCTATTGGCGCCCATTATTTTCATATTTTATCCCATTTTACATTAAACTGTTTAAGTGATTTGCGTAAATTTCAACCGCCATATAGAGGTAGTTTAATTTTAATTAAATCATAAACTTTGCAAATGAAACCGAATGGGCAGATATGAGCGCAAAAGGGGCCTACGTAAAAGCTTTGTGCTAAGCTCATTACTCGTACCGATTGTAATTCGCCAACAGTTTATTATTTGTCGAGTATTAACATAAAATACAACGCTCGGTTGTGTGATTCTGCTGGGCGTTATGTTTATAATATTTAACAAAGTTACCATACTATTGGATGTGATGCATTACTTGTTGCTGGTTTCAATGTGAAGCTAATTGGGAGATTCAAACCTTTTAACTCCATTACTACTACTTAATCTAGCCAAATATTTGCTCTAGTTTCTAAGTAAGTATTTGGATTTGCGCGTAAAATGGAAAGCAGAAGTTTAAAACGGCGGCAAAAGACACTATACATGGCTGTATATCGAACAATACCTGATCCACATCGCAAAAAAGGCAAAGAAGCGCATCAAATTGAAAGTTTACTGCGAACGAATATCATCTAGTTCATTTATAAAACATGCCATCCCCTAACTAAAACAGAATTATGGGTTGTGGATGAATGTTCAATCTTCCCATAACTATTCGAAATTAAGTTACTCTCAACAGGCGAGTTTTATTTACTATTGAAAATAATTTCTCGATTTTTATTTTCTGCTGAGCTTAACCGAAATTGGCAGTCCATAATATTCTTTATTCCAGTTTCACCCAAATATGCAAATTTTATGAAACTCGTAGTTTCGGTATTTTAATTCGACATATTTTGCAATTCCAAATCAAAATCAATTCCTGGGCTTCAGTCATTTATTGTCTATTTATCAATTAAAGTACGTTTCGGTGTTTTCCACCATCATCAGTTTCTATGTGTAGCGTTGTTGCTACTTAAGCCTTGGCATATACTTGCCAAATATATGCCAAGGCTTAAAGTAGGAACAACGCTACACATAGAAACTGATGATGGTGGAAAACACCGAAACGTATTTTAATTGATAAATAGACAACAAATAACTGAAGCCCATAAATTGATTTTGATTTGGAATTGAAACAGTCAAGAAAGTATGTACAGTATTTTGCAATATTGCTTTGAATATTGAGATACATCACCAATTATTGTCTGTACCTAAAGCTCGCGCAACATTGTAAAACGCTGTGTGTTATCATTTAATGAACATCTCTCTAATTACGTCAGAAAAATCTATTCGAGTGATGTTTATTTCAATGCGTATTGCTTCTACACTTAATGGTTTACAGATTGCTCAAGTTGTCAATGGTAATCTGAAAGTGCATAACTGTTTTCATGATATGAAGGTATAAAAGACAAACCATAAATCTGAATGAAGTCATAGAAACATACACCCGCGTCTATTTAAAACGACTCAAAAACTCTGTATGGGTGGTTTGAAATAGTTCCAATGTGGGAAGTTGATATTTGGATTAAATATCGGAAGCATTTATGCCAGATGACCTTTGAAATATCCGAATTCGTTTAAACAGAAATGGACATGGATACAACCGCAACTGAATCCGTTATCTGGATCGAGGCTAACAATTAATCATGTGGATTGTACCGGTTGGTAAAAGGGGCAGAGGACAGAAGAACATTCGACAACAGTAGCAAAATGTTCGATTTTTATATTATAGCTATTGCAATCAGCTTTGATTCATAATTTGGAACATTCTATAATAATGCAGAACGTGTCATCAAATGAATAACACACAAATTATGTAGAAAATTCGACGGATATAAAATTGTCCATTTAAAAAATTAAATGTTCATTAAGTTTTAATTGACTGAATTCGTTAACATTACGTGATACGTTGTCAACGGCGAAAATCAAGACTTTCTTTTACCAACCCGCTAATTATCGTGCTATGCTCAAAAGGCTACCTAGGCATACAAATTGCCTCAAAATAAAACACAAAAACAAGCAAACAAAGCAAACGGAATGCATGCGTATCCTTCTTCTTCTTCTTATTGTAGGACTTAGGCGTGTATTTTCCAACTTAATTCTTTTGAGATGTTAAAGTCCATGACTCCACCCATCTCTTTGGAGGTCTTCCGGGGGCGTCTTGACCATGGTCTTCTATCTCTATCGATTCCTGCACTGTCATCCTGACCACGTGGCTCTTCCAGACTCTTCTACGTTTGCCTCGCCATCTGATGATGTCTTCCACTCACATTCGTGTTTTATGTCTGTTCTGTTACTTCCAGAGGATAACCTCGGGAAATAACCTGCATAATCAGCTCCTTCAACTTCTTGTATATATAATTTCTGTTTCCCCTTTTCATATATCTGTGTACATTTGTTCAAATTAGGTTTTCCATTGGAGTTCCTCAATTTGTAGTGCTTGTGTATATTCCACAAGTTCAAGTTTCCTTCTTCTTAGCATTTCCCATACCTTCCTTTGTGCTTTGGATTGGCCGTGCTCCATTTCGGAGATAAACCATTCCCAGAAGTTCCGTTTTATGGTCCTAATTTCTGAGTTGTTTTTTGTTTGCGTTTACCGGTTCTTTCGGTCCGAAGCTTGGTTACCCCTACATCTTAGGTACGCTTTACGTTATTCCTTGGCTAGAGCATCCACTTCGGGTGTATACTATTGTCTGTTACGGAAAGATTTATTAACTTCCACTTTCCTTAGACCTAGAGCCTCGAAAGCTACGCTGGTCTTCTTCTACTTGTTCGAGATCTAGATGCTCTGTAGATTCCGGACTAGCCTCTGTAATATGTCCTAAGCTGTCGATCCATCTCTTTGGGGGCCTTTGGGGTCTTTGTTGAAACTTATCTTCTAGTACAATGCGAGTCTATCGTCGGTGATTCCCCTCCCGTGGTGATACCATTTCTTTCTCCTGTGCTATCGCTGCTTTGGCTATACTTGTTCCATGTTTTCCCAGAACCCTTGCGGTCTTGTTCCGTAATGGAGTTTGCCTCGATTTGTTTAATTTAAGAGAGTTTGGTATAGTACTTTAGTTGTTGGGTCTCTGATGCATTATATGTTTAATTTTTCTTTAATTGTTATTGTCTGGTACTTCCTTCTTTTGTAAATTAATTCGCAGCTTACCCACTACAAAATAGTGGTCGGATCATATATTGGCAGAGGCATTCTGAGGTCTAATATTTGAGTTGGGTGGATGGCTATGGTTGATATTATATAATCTATAGTTGAGTTCTGCCCTCTGGTGTTCTGCCATGTAGTTTTGTGCTGAGATTATGTCAAAATGTTATCGGATTTATTCTTATGTGAAATCATCCAACAGGGAAAATAGCAAAAATAATCAGATACTTACAGGGTGGTTTTTCTATCTTGAAACGCTCAAATATTTCAGAAATCAGTAATTCCAGGAAAATATGTTGCAAATAAGATGTTAAGATGTCGGACGGAAAGTTTATTTGCGTCACATAAAAGCGCACACTTCGTTCTTGCGTGTTAGTAAGGGGGTCACTTCAGATTTTCAAACGGTATCCACAAAATTTTACTGTGGATTCGAATATTACGTAAAAAATATGTCAAACCCGACTAAAATTTTTACTCTCACCTCAATGTGGGAACGCTGAGGAATGTGTAGAAAGTTCAAATTATTGATTTATGAAATTATTGACTGCCAACATTTTTGGCATGAATGTATTAACTGCGAAAGAAAAAAATTAAATGATTTTTATTTATTAAGAAGCCAGTCAAAATCTTTAGTGTGCTGTCGCTGTTTACGTTTAGCATTTTCTAGGTCGAGCGCGATCACTTGCTTTGTTTTGCCGAACAGTCTAGAAATTTACTAATAAAGGAAGCGTAAAACCGAAGAAATTAGAATTACCGGAGAAGAAAATAAAATTAGCGTGTTAAGTGCGGTCGCTTCTGGTCCTCACGTAAGTTCACGACAATTAGTTGAAACTTTTGGATTGTCCCGGTGCAACGGTCTCTAAATATGAAATCGCCACAAATAACATCCTTATCGTAAAGATGATTTTCAAAACTGAGTGATTTTTTATCAGTGTGCTTGTGAACGAATAGAACTAAACCCAAATTTTTAGTGGGCATTGTGGCAAAAGACTTTTGAAATGTGGGTCTACAGAACAATGCTGATAATCTCATACACAGAACATCGTACCAACGTGTCAATTCATAAGAAACTAAAAATTACCATAACCATGGTAAACCAATCATATCTACGGTATTTTGCACACATTTCAAGAGGAACGAATGGGCTGGAAAAACTTATTATAGGTGAAAAAACAATGTTAAACTACTAAAGGGAAGGTCTCCAACGCGCCGGGTGTATCAAACCAATGTTATCATTGGTCACGGTCTGCAGCAAGCTTCTCTTGCAGATCAAGATCAAGAGAAGGATAAAGAACTGCGATCCGAGCAATGATATCATCACAATCTCTCGAGAGTAAACGGCGAATAGAGAGATTGTCGTCGGCATAACATGCCAATGACCAGAGTGTCGCTAATCCGCAGTGAAATCCTTGCGAAAAAAGGTCATAAATTGACAACATTACTCGAAGCAGTTGCGCTAGAATTGAGGAACAGAACGTCTGTCTGGATATCACATAACGATGGCTGTCGAGCACATTGTTCAATAGCTACGTATGAAGTACTCAACCGTAACTTTAGCTACCGATAAATTGGCAGAGCTGGGCCTGTAAGCTGGCCTGCAAAACTACCAGATCTTACGCTAACAGACTTTTCTTGTAGATCATTCTTAAAGGAGAAGTTGACTAGGCTCTGTCCACCACTCGTAAGAATATCACTGACCGAATTCGAAACACCTGTGGGGAAATTTAATCAAATGTACTTTTGAGCTGTGTGCATTGATTTCAATAACGAATCAATAAATGTATTGAACTCCTTTCGTTATTGCAATTTTTGTTATATTGGCTTTAAATTCTTAATAAAATATATATTCACCAGAAGGTAATAATTTTTGTTATAATTTAAATACAAATATTTGTCACTATAATCAATTTAAATGTAATTTTAAACTTACTTTCTTTCTTTCTAATTCTTAAATAAAAAAATAGATATAGATAGTTTACCCCGATATAAAGGAAAAAAAGGCAATTGATGGATTGCAGTTTTACCTGACCAAATCGAACAAAATATTTTTTATGAAACATTCTCGCTTTTTGACGTACTAACTAACGTATGAAATTGGCACCTGCTTAGCGCACAAGATCAAAGGAGGCGTTTCTTTTCTGCCATCAATGTCCCGCGAGTGCCAAATGCCGAAAGAACAGGCGGCAAAATGTGCAAACTGCGGAGGAGCACATCCAGCCTCGTACTCAGGTTGCCCTGAAAAGCCAGTGCAGAGGCAAAAACCGAGCCAGCAAGCCCGGCCAATAACAAAGCCACAGCCACAGCCAAGAGCCAACATGAGCTGCAGTTCGGCAGCAAGGAAGAACCTGCCGCCCCAACAAGCCCCCCAACGTCAACAAGGGAGCATAACCGTCCATGAACAGCTCGCCCAAACCATCTAGGCCATGCAAGCACAAATGCAAACGTTCATGGCCACGATGCAATCACAGATGATCGCATTGATGAGCAGTCATGTCTAGACTGCTCAGGCCTAAATCTCTGTGTGTCGTCTCC
>NW_026017110.1:40517052-40525321 GCF_020466585.1 Dendroctonus ponderosae | reverse complement strand
GAAATTCCACCCTGCAAAGAGACCTCAAAACAGATGACCTGCTGGACCATATCCGGAACTTAACATCAAAGTTCCTGGATAACGCCCGGCAAAGCGAGAATCCCACAGTCCGGGGTTCTTGCAAAAAGAAGTTCCCCTGTGACCGCAGACCTCTCCCTGCGGACACAATCCAAGAAGAAGACGTGGACCACATGCGATGACCAGTTCCTGCACCACATCGAGGACCATGGGCTAACTCTAAGTCAGTTATAGGAAGCAAGAGAGGCTGTTAGGTTTAGGTTTAGATTAGGTTAGTTAGGTTAAGTTAGATTAAGTTATTTACGATGACATATCTTAAGTTACATAGAGTGTTAGACACTCTAACGATGTTAGATTTAAGATCCCGTAGATAAGTAGCAGTAGGAAGTTTGTAAACTTATCTGATAATAAATACGTTCAAAAAAATAGCCATAAAAAAGATTATCTGTTGAATGCTTCATATTTGAAATGAACCAAAAGAATTTGGTTCGTAGTTAGAGATTTTTTGTTGTATTTGATGCTTAATATCAGTTCATAGCTTCTTAACTGATTTGTGTTTTTTACAGCTTTCTGATGGATAGCAGAGGCATTTCCTTATGATGCTACATTTAATTTAATTTATTAAAAAGTAAGATTCTGAATATTTCTGAAATTATATTTAATTTGTTAGGAATGTATGCTTAGTGCTTAGGTTGAGACTATTTAAATCAGAATTAACTTTATCATATTTCTAAAACAAACCGTCAATCATTGTTTTTGTAATGTAGAATTAAATACGTAATCTACAAACTAAATATTTCAACTATTTAAAGTAATGGAATAAATACTATTTTGCAATAAATGCATTAGCGACAATAACCAATAAATTCAAGGTGGAAGATCAGTATTTATATTGAGACACTAACTTACTACGTAAATAGTAAATGACTAAACAGAGGCAGCTCAAAGAAAAAGAGACTTTGAGCACGGTTATTAGTAAAACAGGGGCCTTGTTCAGTTAATAAACGCAACCAAAAGCAAGAGCACAACAACATGAAAAAGAATGAACAAAGTACGTTTTTGCTAATCCTGTTTAAGACCAAAGTCTCAATTTAAAGACCTCGTAATACAATGCGTATTTATGGACGTTATTGTGTTTTGATTTTTTTATATACAGGGTGGTTTTTTAGTGCGATAGAGTCCATTATTTCCGATGGTGTTGAACTTTCGAAAAACAGTTTCATATAAAAGTTGTTGACGCACAAAGTGCGCACATTCTAAAAATACCTTGTATGATACGGAGTGTCTCAGAAAAGCGAGTCAAGATCAAAGTGTATTTTTTTTAATAGAACTACCCATTTTTCATTAGCTCATTGAATGCAGCCTGAAACGCTGCATATGCACCGTAAATTATTTTTTTCTTACTTGCGACGTTGGCAGATTATCGCCATATTAGTAAAATTTTGCTTAAAAACATTGTATTTAAAGATTCATTGTAGAAGCAAAAAAATCAGTTAAATATACAAAAAAGTAAGTCTTCCCAATCACCACAGATCCGTTAAGAATTCTATTGAACCAAAATATCAATACATTGTACTGGGTGTTAACAATGTGGACTTCAATCTAAAACTTTTTAACGCAATTGAACTTTTGTTTTTCAAATAGGAGTACCTGTATATTAATACGTCATTAGATACACAATTTACGAAATTACAAATTTGTATTTACACTTTAAGCTGTGAAATCAACCGTTTGGGTAGTTCTATTTAAAAAAAAACACTTTGATCTTGCCTCGCTTTTCTGAGACACTATGTATCATATCACTATAGTTTGTGTGTCAACAACTTTTATATAAAACTATTTTCCGAAAGTTCAATGCCAACGGAAATAATCGACTCTTTCGCACTAAAAAACCACCCTGCATGTAGAGTACTGTGGATTCCAAGCTATAAATGATCAAAAAAAATTATTCATTACGATCTAATGGCTATCCAAATAAACTGCAGTAGCTGCTTCAGTCAATTCACGAATCAAACACAACGATTATCTTATAAGTAAATAAGTTTAAAAAATGTGTTATCAACCTTACGGCCTTAACGAAAGTAGACATATTTTATCAATGAAAACGGAAACGAGTACTATTGAAAACATATAATAATATAAAATTAGGACTGAAAAGGATCTACTCTTACACACGACAATACGTGAATACTTTAAGAAATGTAAATACCCCGATGAAATATTTAAATTTATGGTATGATTCTTTGTCGTATGATACTATTCAGGATGTTTTATATTCAAATTCACTGCTGAATGTTTATTTTTTTCTAGTCACAATCACTCAAAATCAAATAATAACTGAAGAACGTTTAAAAATGCATACCCACCGTTTCTCAATTTTGCAGATTTTTGCCCAAAACTCGTTTGCAAGTATAAATGTGGTATTCGCGGAACCTGAGGTCATGAAGTGTGCATCTGTGAAATATATTTATTATTAAAGGGATTCATGTTTTTTATATAAAATAATATATTATATGATGTTGTGATTTATTACAGACCATGGTCATTATCGGCCAGTAGATAGTGGCAAACAATAAAACACTATTTTTTTTGGGCCAACGTTTCGGCTATATTTAAGTTTAACCTATCTTCAGGGTCCATTGTGCCCTGGCCATTTACACATAATGCACAGAGAGGGCAACTTACCGGCATAGGCCAGGAGAATTAGGACGAAATCTTTCAAATATGGCTACAACGTGACGTAATTTATATGACTAGTGGAATCGCTCGGGAATGGTATCCCACCATCCCGGCCATCCAAGACATCCAAATAACCCACTGCATAACCGACCAACGCACGTGCTCTTGCGACGACGCTGTACGACTTGACACGGCTACCAAAAGTAAAGGACAGACATACAGTACTTCAACAAAAATGGAATAACAGAGAAAACACCTGGACAGTACTGAAGCAACTGTGCTTATCAAGGCCCACACGAAACTCACGTTACTTACACCCCACGGAATCTCTACTAGAACACTACAATAATGGACAGACCAGGACATGACCAAATACTTAATTTTTACTTCTAAGATTGTTAAATTATTGTATAGTGATAATCTTTATTCATTTTTTTGCTAATCATTAAGTTTTTTTTTGTTTCATCATCATTTACTATCATTGGGCGGTAAGACCGCAATGGTTGATAGCCTTTTCACCGAATAAAGATGTTGTTGTTGAGAGAATCGCGTTTGTTTTCGGAAACAATCGCATGTAACTCGGTAAGTATGCATTTCAGAGAAAAAATGTACACTTATAAATTTGTTACGTAAGAAATATGCTACAAGAAACAGTTGGTCCGATATTGATAGATTTGAAATTTTCGCTGCAAAATGCTGGAAAGTGCAAAAAAGCGTAGCTAAAAAACAAGGTAATTTTAAATTTTTTATTTAACAATGAAAAAAGAACCCAATCAAGCCATATATAAAACGAAAGCCACACGGTCGATTAAGATCGGACGGACAGTTTTTGCATAATGCAATTGTTAAATAACCTACCTGAAAAAAAGGCATTTTTAAATTCTTTGGCAGGCTCAAAGTTATGAATATGTTTTGCGCCCGCACGTTTACACGTTCTTGGACCCTCAAACCATCATTTATAATTGCTATATTAATTATTTTTCAATTTTTAATAACTTTTTGAGCGGTTTCAAAAAGTGTGAACATTTTGGCTTTTAAATCAATAAGCCTATGAAGCGGGATTTGCGAGTGGAAAAAAATCGGAGTACTATTTTTCTATACTTTACCGACTTATTTATTTGAAAGCCAAATTTTTCAGACTTTTTAAAACCACTCAAAAAGTTCATTTTCAAGCTGGCGAACGACGGTATTTTCAATAAGTAGGTATACATACCATCCCCGAGCGATTCAAATAGTTATGTAAGTTACGTCACGTTAGAGCCACGCCAATCTGTGAACCTCCTGGTCTATTAGAGGCAATTGTATTTTCGATGATTGATTAATCATTTGGCCCAGGGAAAATAAAATTTTATTGTTTTCCGTTTCCCATTTACCGGTATATACATAATCCCCTTACCATCATTTAGGCACTTAGGCATCATTTACCATTTATATATTCCAATTTTTTATTCATTTGATCGGAGAAGTGCATTTTCTGCCTTCGAGCTTTGTAGATTCAACTACTATGCAATATTTATGAACGACTGCGGTGATTAACCTCAAATGGAATAAAAATCGAATATTTCTTTTCAAGGATCAAATATTGCAAATCTTTAATATAACCTAAAGGCAGCCTGATCCAATTGACTCGAGTTTTTTTAAAACGTGTAATATCAATTAAAATTCTGTATAGTTATACATTTTTTATGAAGAAAACCGAATAAATTACAATTTCCTTGAAGAGCGAGGACCATATCGTGGGCTTAAAGCTAAAACTGACCCAATCTAAAATAAAAAATTTTGGTAGATGCAGTTTTAAACCGAGCCGAAAAAATTATATGAGAATCTTTTATGAAACTCTGAAAAACTTATGTTAGTGCATCTATTTGCGTGACCTTGGGGTACTTCGTCAGTTTTTTAAGACAAATATAAAATTAATTAAATTATTTGGTCAATCAAACACAAATACAGAATTTTGGACTATCCAGGGTGATTCAAAATTTACGTCATTCCTTTTAAAGGCTAACAGGGGCTCACTTGGAAGGTACGAGAAAAATATTGAAATTTTTTTTCCGATAATTTCTAGAAGATATTACCAGTTGAAAATCGAATTTCAACTTTGTTATTAAGCATTAGTTTAAAAGTCTTCCATGCTTAGTTGAAAGCATATTGAAATACTTCAGCATTCAAAAAGAAAAAATACGATCCTTGCTTCAAATCACGAACATTTTTGATATTAAAAAAGTCCTCTTCTACGATTTTTTGTTGAAAAGTCAAAGCGGTAATGATGTTTTTTGTCATCAGCAGATACTTACAGGTAGATAGCCTTTGTCAATAATAACAATAATTTGTCAACTGTGATTTTACTTTAAAGGTCCTTTCACGAATTTGCGGATATGCGATTAGTTCTCAGGAAATGCCACAGTAACATCTCTTCTACAATTTTTTAATGAAAAGTCACAGCGGCAATGATGTTTGGTTTTTGTCATTAACAGACAGTTACAGGTACCCTTCTAAATAATAACAATAATTTATCAAACTGTGACTTACTTTGAATTTCCGTTCACGAATTTGGAGATATGCGATTAGTTCCGGGGAAATACTACAGTAACATAGCAGAAGCGGAAAGAACTCACGCCTACAAAGGGCGGGGAGAGTGGTTCCAGGAAGATAGTGGTCGACAATAGATGTTCGGGTTCCAGACACAGAGGAACAAGTCTTAAACATAATTGCAGAAGAGCCTTTCAGGGGCACTCGGAACATTGCACAACAACGGACACTTTCCCAGGCACCAAATAAATACCGACTACAATCCTACCACTTATGTAAGATACACATTAAACCAATGAATTACTGAACACCGGGATAACTTGAGCTGGAGTTAATTAACCAAAGACGATAAGCTGCTAGCGAAGAGTACATAATAAGGTGATTGATTACACATGTACTTGTTTAGAGCTACAGACTCAAATGTATGTTTTTGTCATTTGTAACCAAATTAATAATTCGAGGTTAAGAGTTTCGAAATAGGTTCCGTCATTCAACGATTCCTGTTGAATTTACCGTTTATCCTTGTCTTTCTTATTGTCAGTTTCTCTATTTATCCATGGTTACCGGAGTTTTAAATAATTACGGAGCAACAGGTATTTACGTAATGTTAATTAAGCAGATTACATTGAAAAACATTGTTGCCGTTTTTCTAATATAGGTTTTTCCCAATTTCCCTGTTTTTAATAATAATTAATTATTTTTTACTATTTCTCTGTACTCTTAAAACACCGCCAGACAACACCTCCAGAGTAATGACGCCAATTTTGAATCACCATCAAGATCTCAGCTAATAAGGACTAACTCGGAAGGACTTTCAGGTTTGAATTGAAGCGTTATTTCAGAACAAGAAATGAATTACTTAAGTACCTGGCAATCTTCAGTGTGGCAAGATGAACCACATGGTAACATATGTCAAATTCCAACGATAATTTATTAGTACCATAACTATAAAAAAACAAATTAACAGTGTCTCAGTTAAATAAATTATGCAAATTAGCGAAAATGTTCTGGTTACGAAATATGTAGGAATATAAGACAAGACAGCAACGTATCAACAAACAAATCTGTTAAATCTGAACGCCTGCAAATTGTCAAAGTAAGACGAGCGGTATACATGCTACATTCACAGACTCTACGTTAATTTCGTAAATAATGCATGGGCCAAATAGGTTCTATGCCATATTCCGCTGACATCAAATCAGCGAACTATGAAAATGTTGAAACTACTATGAAATATCAGATGAATTAAATCCAGCTTGACACAGGATACGAAGCCGAACTGTTAGTATGGAGCAGCTATTTATAAGGTGTATAAAGAGTTATGGCCAATAAAGCCGCAACCAGGCACGAAATAAATTCAGAGAGGGAGTATTGGAAGAAAAATTATTCGGTGCTGGCAATCTTGATTGATACCGGGTGTCACTGACGTTGAATTAATGGAGGCAATATGTCCTCTAATCAATATCGATGGACGACCAAAGCTGCTCCTATTATTGACAAATATATGAATTGCCGTGATAAAATGTGTCTGATTTACCTTCCCCGTATGCTTTGGCAATTATTCGTCCTATTTCCCGATCAACTACGGCACATTTACAAATATACGTTGCTCTGAAAATTTCGTTTCGTGCTCTTTAAAAATTGTGACCTATACTAACTCAGACCATTTTAATAGGTTGTTTAGATCTATCTCAACTGGTCAAAGTTGGGTGACACAGCATAAACTATTTCCGTTCTAGGAGGGTCCGTTTAGTTAATTAGCATTTGTAAATTCACTGAATTGCTATAGCGGCGACACTGCTCTACGGAGCATTGCCTTAAATATTCATCAAAAAAAATACTGTCTACGCAAAATCTTACTACATGAACCAGTTTAATTGACAGTGTCTTTATAGTCATAGTGGCGACAATGTGGTCCACTTTTCTATTGGTTAAGAACTTAAGTTACTAGAACTGCCATTTTGGAGTAAAAACTATTTTATTTGCAATGCAGTTATGCCCGTTTAACTTGAGTTTTGCCACCTTTACTGACCCCGGCTGACATTTATAGGGCATCAAATTTGGGTCTAGACTAATATGAGTTATGTCAATCTTACCATTAAGGACCCACCCTTGAAGAATATTATATTTCTGTTCCGATAATGAATTAATCATTGGTTGGTTAACTTAACTAAATAAGAAAGAGCAATTATAAGTTTTTGTTAACAGTCCACTTTTAATACTTTTAAATATTTTTAAAAACAATGTTCTTGGTAATTGATTGATTTGAGTATGTAGTGTTAATTGTGTTTGAACTTAACTGTTTGAAACAACAGTTATGGTGGGTCTTAGAATACTGGGTTGTCTATGTGTGAATACTTTTGAATTTAAATCCTTGATTGCAGGTAATCCCATGATTTTTTAAATTTCACATGACCTCAATTTGTAAGACAAACAGATTACTTTGTAACGGTTAAAAATGGGATTTAGCCAATGGTTCACCTGTCTGCTAACCCGTTGTTCAAATGTATGTAGTAATAAGTTATAATTGTAATAAGCTATTTTTGTCAATCGATTTTCACTTGTAACTTGGATTTAGTAAGCATGTTTGTCAGATTAGGTTAGTAATATTTTGGGGATTATTTGAATCTTGATGTTTGGATATTTGTATCTCTCTCCCAAACATCAGCAGTCTTTATCATGGGTTTGTCTGGCAACGTGGTGGTTGCCTAACCTTCACGGACCACCGTTATTTATGGGAAGGGAGGAGGAGTGGAACCAGCAGGGTCACCGAGCGAAGGGCAATCAAGTACCAGAATTTGCCGAATCAAGTACCAGAATTTGCGGAGTCAAGTAGCAGAGATTGCCGAACATAGTCGATCATCGTCCAATTGACCTCCGAATCCGCTATATTCTGCTGGGTGGTAGATCTGCCTGCTGCTAGAACATCCGTTTGGAGACATCGTCCGCCTCCTGGTTCCCGACTGGGGATATTGACCCACTGAAATTGTGGACTGGATAGCCAGGGACGGTCTGGATGAGATCTGGACCTAGCACGTAGGCA
>NW_026017110.1:40509558-40517002 GCF_020466585.1 Dendroctonus ponderosae | reverse complement strand
TTTTTTTTGTATCATCATTCAAGTCAGTTTATGTGCTATCACGGTAAAAGAATTGAGTAGGTATTTTGGCAGCATTCCATCGCTGAGTGTTCTAGATTTGCTGCGAAAGCTAGTGGCGCTCAAACGAACTCACCCTTCGGGCTTTGCACACGACCGCCCGAAATACCCGCTCAAGGGAAACCTTTTTTTCCCTCTCTCTCTCTCTCTCTCTCTCTCTCTATTAAATTGTTAGTTAAATCGTTGCCTTAATTAAATAGTTTTCATTAAAGGTTGATTTTTATTCTTTTGTTCTGTCCGAAATTTGTCATGTTGCAACCTTCATATGTTGATATTTGTTAATATTTCTGTTGTGATACCTGGGACATTATTCAGTAATCGTCACAAGTGGGTTTATTATAGACTTGCTTAAAAGAACGTTTAATTTATTACTAAGAACGAAGAAGACTGAAAAGGCATTTCCATTGCGGAGAACAATTCTTATCAAGTGCCGAATTGCATCTTGATTCCGCCGTTCTAACTCTTAAGGCAAACCTGGACGGCATATGCCAAAATAAAAGACATCTTAAATATGGACATACCCTTAAACATCAAAACCGAATTATACAACCAGTGTATCCTACCAGTAACTACTTACGGGTCAGAAACTTGGACATTCACGAAAGCTATACTTGACAAACTTAAAGTAAATCAGAGAGCTATTGAGAGGAGAATACTTGGGATATCATTAAGGGATAGGATAACAAATGAATGGATCAGAGAAAAAACAAAGGTGCATGATGTCGTGCAACTCGCCGCCGCTCAGAAATGGAATTGGACGGGCCACATCGCAACAGACCAGGACAAGTGGAGTGGTAAACTAATTCGATGGAGACCATGGAGCAATAGAAGGAGCACAGGAAGACCGCAGATGAGATGGAGCGACGATCTGAAACGAGCGGCAGGACTAAACTGGTACCAGGTGGCACCAAATCGTGACAACTGGCAAAATAAGAGCGCGGCTTATATCCGTAGGGTAGAAAACGGCAAATATAAAAAAACTCTTAAGGAGAGGCATTTTATATAGAAAAACTAATCTTTAACGCTGGTTTCTAATTTAATCCCAAAATCTTTTGCATAATAGCAATCATTTCAAAATAAAAATTAGACTTGTTTTATTAAATTGCTGCACCAAATAGATTTCCCCCTTAAAGGCCGGAGGAGGACCTTTGGTTCAATTGTCGCCAATGTGATTTATAAAAGCACTGTAGTTTAATCTAAAACTTCACGTATTTATAATTAACTCGAGGTCAATAATATTTTCAGGTTTGCTTATTCTTAAGCCATCAGTTTCGAGGATAGTTCTGCTCCTTACGAATGATAAGTACATCTATGTTAACTCGAGATTAACCGGTTAAGTCCAGCTTAGCCAAGACCGAAGTTTAACCGAACATAAACATAGACAGCAGAATTTTCTTTTCGGCCCCCAAGGCCCCCCAAAGGCTCGAACTTGCTTATTGTTATTATATGACAATATGCTTAATCTAATAATCTCTATTGTTGATTTTGGCAAAAAGTATTTTGTTTAATAAATTTGTCTACAAATTGCTTATTGCAGGTACAAAATTAACATAATTCTTGTTTAGTGAGCAATGTGATCGATATGATATATTGCGTGTTCATTGTACTGAAGCTTCTGTTACCTGTTGCTGATATGTTACCAAATGTCTTTAAAAATCATTGGAAATCGTCAAATATTATAATCGAGTGGGAAAATCGTGGTAAAAAATACTTCCTACATTAGTAGCAATTGATCTAATAATTATTACGGTTAATACTAAATTGCTCTTATATTTCAATAACTGTGTCTGTCTGCATTTAAAAACTCTATTTTTTTCTGAAGTTAGAACTCTTGCTTGAAATCGAATCTTATAAATAATCCACAATTTATATACAGGGTTATTCAGATTATATGACACAGAATATGCGGCTAACCATTTAATTTTTATAAAATATAATTTGATGAAAAAACGGAGAACCGCCGGGGATACATTTAAAAATTATTTTACAAAATTTAGTGTGTCTCAATTACTAGATTGAAACCAAAGTTGCATTTTTTAAAATGAAATACCCCCTGTATATTATTATGTTATTAGTGGCGGCGATCGAACTAAATATGAATTTGATGAAGGTTTATCGTACTTAAAGCTTAGATCCGGTTGCTGAGATATTTGGAGCTTTGTGAAAATGAATACCTTTTAAATGTTAAATTCTCAACACTCATTTTACATTTCGAATAAAAGTTTTACTCTTGCGGCTACTAATAGATGCTGTTTCATGCCAAATTAATAAAACTTCAACTACGTCAAACAGGATGTCCCAAAATGTGTTGAAATAATTGGACGTTTCGAATGGTAATATCGCGCTTAATTTAAATGGAACACCCGATATTTCATGACAGGAACAGATAAAAAATTTACGTTTCTATTGAATTATATGAAAGGATCCTATACCTAATTGTTCAGGTTTTCATGGAAATCGTTGTGTCGTCAAAAAACCAAAATATTTGTCATTATATTATTTAAAGCTGACAGTTCATCGTTGCTATGCAGTCTTATTTTGTTAGTAGTTTTTTTACAAAACACACATAAAAATGAGAGTTTGATTACTCTAAAGCAGAGTGAACTGATATTATTTTTATTCCATTTGATTAATTCATCTTTATTTTTTTTCGAAGGACATTTGAATGGAGAAATGTTTTTAGATTTTTTAACCAATTAGCTTCCAATGTTAATAGAAGGTATTCCGACATTATAGTTTTTGTAGTTTCATGAGGTTTCCAACGCATGGAGCGCCAGCACATTTTGATCGCTAAGTTCGAGCATGTTTAAATCTGTATTTAATTTATTCAACAGCGCTGGATTGGCAGAAGCGGTTGTCAAAAAAGGCCTGCGAGATTTGACCTCTCCGGACTTTTCTCATGGGAATATGAAAAATAACTAGTCTATAGCACAGACCCAACAATACCACAAAATATGAAAGAGAGGATCACAGAAGCTTTCCAAAGTATAAGCACTGATGTGTTGTTTTAAAAAGGGTGCATGTGTTGACTCAGACCAATGAATGAAGAAAGGACTCAGACGGTCGTCATTTTGAACACTTACTATAGGTTAGATATAGGTGTTTGTTAAAATTATAAGTATCCCATTTGATATGAACTTTTATTTTAAATATTATACCATATTTAACGCAATTTGTTTCAATTCAATATCGCAATTTCAATTAAGCAACTTATTACCGCCGCAAAACGAACAATATTTGCTTGACAACTATTTTGCGACACTCTTGTATGGTTCGCTCGTATTAATGTAGTAGTACTACTATGAATGCTGGGTGTTTCATAAAATAATTATTTTCACTTGATTTCTATGTTTATTTGAAACAATATGCCATATTTACCGAATCAATCATAAAAATATTGTACCGTGGATGGCCGGATATCAAACTCTTTCTTCAGCTTCCAACTTTTATTCAACTATAACTTTAAATGCGGAACAGGAACAAACTAACTTCAAAATTACCGTCAACTTCACAAACAATAACAAATACGGAAAACTCGCTCTTCCGACTCGCGGGTTTAACCTCTTCTGCACTCAGTCGCGGCTGTCACTTCACTCCCCCTGTCTGGTTCTCGTCGTCGCTTATATAGATTCCTTCAGGTAACCCAAATGGTTCTCGAAATCTCCAGAACAGGTGCGAAACTTCCCGCTTGCCAGTGTCATAGTTGACAGTAAATGGGGCGTAAATGGGGCTCTATTTACTGAAATACCATGAATTTTGATCCCTCTATTTCAAACGTGAGTACCCCAGGCCATTTCCGTTACAATATACTATTTCTGTAAAAGCCTCAGGCATTTTCAATAGAAAAGTAGATTTTTCGTATTTAGCGGTCAAAACGTGCAATTGTTTAAACACAATTTTGAGACAACCTGTTTTTTTGGTCTAATTTTAATTCATTTGTAACACAACTGCGTCTATTGATAGCCGCACGGTACAATTTTAATTAGAAGCTCAGAATGGGTGTTAAGAATTTAAACCAATAAAAATATTTCCGTTTTTACAAAATTTCAAACATCTCACAAACCCTAAGATTTATTTCTATCTAGAGAAGAATTATATCTAGTTCTATTAAGATAACTCTTAATAAAACTCGCGTTTACTTCGATAATAGACAATAATAACATAATAATATACATGGCATTTTATTTAAAAAATGCAACTTTGGGTTGAATCTAGTGATTCGGGCACCCTGTATATGAGAAAATAATTTTTGACTGTACCCCCAACGGGCCTCCATTTGGCCGTAAAGCAAACGTTTTTAAAATTAAACAGTTTAGCCGCAATCTTCCATGTCGTATACTAATATATGTGTAGCTTTTGTTGAAAAATGACCTGACAGAAAATTTTATCAAATATCACGGAAAAAAAATTGATACAAACAATTAAAATTTCAGTGACAGGTGCCACCGGAATGCATTCAGATAATTTGAGCCACAATGTTCAAAAAGTGAGAGGTAAAAAGTTACTTTTCGAACGAAAAATTATACCACTAAGATGAAATTAACAAAATGACTGCCCACTATATAATAACATTAAAGAACTGGAAAAACTTACCTGAATTTTCTCGCAATTTAGGCAAAAAATGATTCCAAAACGCACATGCTTGTGCACGAGGACCTCTGCCAATCCCGTTCCTTTCAGCGTTAAATATAAAGTATTGAGGTTGCTCTTTCGTATATAATGGCCAGTTCACGTCATCGGTCACTGGTTTTCTGGAACAAGGACATTTGGGGAATTACGAAATATTAAGTTATATTTATACAGGGTGATTCAAAATTGGCGTCATTCCTGTGGAGGTGGTGTCTGGCGCTGTCATAGGAGTACAGAAAAAAATAATAAAAGAAATTAATTGTTATTAAAAAGTAGTAAATTTAACGATTCAAGATTCGTTGACTGCGCAACGTAGTTTCGACATGTCAACTTGTTCTCATAACCTCGAATTCTGCGGGGTTTGGTGTTTACATAAATAATCCATACAAAATCAAACATTTGAATGGTTAACTGCAAACAAGCTAGTGCCTGTGTAATCTCCTTATTATCCACTCTTATCAAGCAGCTGCTCGTATTCAGTTAATAAACTCGTGCTCCATTTGTATCTCCTTGTGGTGTGTGTATCGTACAAACGTGATAGGAATGTAGCCCTACCTCGGTATTTATTTTGTGCTTGGGAAAGTGTCAGTTATTGTGCTCTGAGTGCCCCTGGAAGGCCCTGTTTTGATTATGCTTTATACTTGTTCCTCTGTGTCTGGAAGCCGAACATCGATTGTCGTCCACTATCTTCCTGGAACCGCTCTCCTCGCCCCTTGTTAGCGTGAGTTCTTTCAGCTTCTGCTATGTTACTGTAGCATTTCCCCTGAACTAATCGCATATCCGCAAATTGGTGAAAGGAAATTCAAAGTAAGTCACAGTTTGACAAATTATGGTTTTTATTGACAAGGGCTATCCACCTTTAACTATCTGTTAATGACAGATAACATCATTGCCGCTGTGATTTTTGATCAAAAAATTGTAGAAGAGAACTTTTTTGATATAAAAAAATTTCGCAATTTGAAGCAAAGATCGTAATTTTTAAGTATTCCAATATGCTACCAATTACACATGGACCTATTTCTAAATAATGCTTAATAACAAAGTTGAAATTCGATCTTCAGCTGTTAATATCTTCTAGAAATTTTCGAAAAATCGTACGAAAAAAAATTTTCAATATTTTTCTCGTACTCCCCAAGTGAGCCTCTATCACCCCTTAAAAGGAATGACGCCAATTTGGAATCAACCTGTACAGAGAATGGATATAATAATTTATATACCGACATGAATAAAATATAGCAATAATAAAAATTTGCAATTGCCCAAAACTAATTAAAATTTTATTGAGTCTGGTCAATAGCTGGTGAGCAAAGTCTGGCGAAAAATGTACAATTATTTGACTTAAAATACATTACGTACAAGTCATGTGCATGTGAACATGTGATGTTGCAGCAGTTTGTAAGAACTAATAAAAGTTTGGAGCGTAGTTCAGCAAAATACGAGAAAAATTCCATATATTTACGAAATGTATACTCCAAAATATTTACATTTTCACGGAAATGTAAGAAAAAATTATCTATTTTTAGCAATTTTATCATGTTTGATTATGGGTTTTACGTTTTTGCGCGWTACAGTCTGAATGGGTTTTTAACGTAGAACTGTCATGCGAGGTTTATAAACTGCATTCTTACTGAATTGAAGAAAGGTCAAAATAGACCAAATTTTAGAGAACTAGAGTGTGAGGATTGTTGGCGTAAACACAATCTTTCGCATAGCCCCACATAAAAATCTAACGGTGTTAAGTCAAATCAAATCAAAATATGCTTTATTGCCATGAAAAAATTCAAACAAAATACTACAACATAAAGTACATAGAGTACAGTCAACGATGGTAAAAAATAAAAAAAATATAATAAAATAGTTCACAATATATCACGTACAATCGTTATGGACAGAAGATACAAACACAGAGGTCATCAGAGTAAGTCAATCACCTATCGTTACAAGCGGTGCAGAATAATCACACAAATTAAAATTGGAAAACATGGCTGAATGGAATCAGGCAGCACCCCAAACCATAACAAGGAACAACTGTTGACCCTGTTTATGTTATTTCAAGCGGATCGTGATCATACCCATTTGATAGTTATAACAATAGTCGCAGGGTCGTGCGAGCCAATTGACATCACTCAATCTCAAAATTACGCGTCCTGGAAATTTCTCTTGTAATAGGGCTCTAACTACCAGTGTTGTGTAACTCGTAGCCCCACCCTGCGGAACCACATGTCTTCCAGATCATGAGGTTCCGGAGATCGCGGAGGTTCCCGGTGGGGCACCCTGTATATATGGTTAAAAAAAAGTCGAAATTGTACTTTTTAATAAAATTATTTTTATATCCTTCATGAAGGATGATCGTTTGAAACGTGCGTTCGAATCTTCGAAGTTGCTCGAAGCATGCTCAAGAAGTGGTTTTAGGATTTTTTTTGCACGAGCTTAGATATTTACTATTTACGTTTTCTGCTAAAAATCAACGTCTTTCGTCGTTATATTTATTTTATAAAACAGGTGAAAACATCATTTGAGATAAATTTCGCCTTTTAAAATCGCTAATAAAGAGGCTATTATATTCCGCGAGGAAACTTTACTGAAACGCCAACGAACACATTCAAGAGCGTTATTTGCCTATCCACAATATGAAAATACAACAAACAGTTAATATTGATATCAGCCTGAATAAGATTAAAAAGAATATTTGAAAAAAATATGAACGCGAACTTGCCAGTTTGCAAAAGAATCAAGTTTGGATGGGATAACATCTAAT
>NW_026017110.1:40493687-40509508 GCF_020466585.1 Dendroctonus ponderosae | reverse complement strand
TGGGATAACATCTAATGATAGAGCGGGCATCAGAATAGCTTAAATAGACGGAGCTTAGAGTTCGGGTAATCCTTTCATAATGTCTGTATTTTCAAACAAATTCTAAATGAAGAACACTGAAATTTGTTGCGACCTCAACACAAAGAGAGGTTTTGAAGGAGGCTATCTAAACCTAGCTGATGAGAGCTAATAGATTCAAAAACATCTTTATTACAATCAGCGATTAAAAAGATAGAAGTTAATATTTCCGCCACTCTCTTCGGAAATCTTTATCTCTCTCCTATCTCAATTTTTTTTATTCTATTCCTAATACTGGCGTTAACAGCTAAGGTTAGAGGCACCGCACTAAATATAGAACTAATTCCGACTGTGTTATGTGGATTTCTCAATTTCCATTTTCACTAGTGTTTACAAGAACAGAAGTACAGTAAGTTTAGGTTTCGCATTCCCCTTTCAAACTAATTCAATCGGAAGTCATATGAACTTTATGACTTTGTTTATTGATTTCACTTATCTGGCAATTTCGAATATATGAGTCAACCGTACTCTCGAAAATCTGGAATAGATTAGGTAAACGTGAATAGTTTATTACAATTGATCGGTATTTATTCTGGCGACCTAAATATATGAAAGGACAGTCTTAATAATAAAAGTTACTACAAAGTACCGTGTGTATTTGGACCTTTAAATTAAGTGATATGTTCAGAATACAAGTCTCACCGGTTTATGTACTTTCTCAATTTAAAAATAAGTGAATTTATTTGAAGCAATAAGGGCAAAATGAACATTTACAGGATTTAGCCTTTTGGTGGTGTAAGTCCTTATAAATTTGCTATTGGCATGCCGATTATGTATCCCAACGTTGTTTCAATTTAGAGATCAAACTCTATCATATGTACAACTTAGGACCTGCATAAGGTTATTTTCAATCGAATAACAAAATATCAATATTTCTGCTTAGCGAGTGCGCAAAGCTTTCGCACTGAGTGAATAAAATTATTTCAATTACAAAGTATACGATCCCTAATTCAGTTTAAGTTTCAGCAGACATGGCGCAAATTGAAGCGAAGTATACAAAACGATAGAATGGACCAACATTTCAAGTAAAATGGAAAAAGTTCGGAAACTTAATTTAAAAGGATCGTTTTCACACATTATTCTAAATAAAAATACCGATGTAAAAGTGTATTATAAGCGATGTGCAAAGAAAAAAATAATTTTATAAAATTTCCCGATAATAGTTGGTTAAAACAGTTTGATAACAACAAAGTTTTTTTGCAGAAATATCTGGCTTATACAGGGTGTGCCGAAGTTGTTGGTCAACAGGGTTGAGAGAAGACCTGATAATAAAGCCAGTACTTCATATAAAAAAATTGCCGATCTGACTTTCTTATCGAATTATGGGCCTTCAATTTATAATTTTGGGGTTTGTTTTACCATGCGTTTAATTTGCAATGCGTAAAATGGAACTTACTTAGATGGTAGGTAGTAGTGTGTTTTATACTACTTTCCGTAGTGGTCGTAGGTAAAAATTATTATTTTAAAACAACATCTTTTACTTATCTACAAGATTTTCTGATCAGATCTGAGTTAGAAGGTTTCGTTTTCGGCCCACCATCATCAACAATACAGACCTGTTTGATACCGGATTATCAATTATAAAATGTGATAATTTTTTAAATATTAGCTGTGTTTTGACTACATTATAATAATTATAATTTATTATCAATAACAGTACAACCGTGATTTTGAATTTATTCATATTTAAAGCAAGTTTTAGAGTACGACCAAATAGGACTCACGTAATTAATAATAGAACGTTAACGAAACAGTCAACGTTTTTAGGAAAGTTGCCTAAAATAGTGCAATTTACTGAATGAAACTGAAATATTTTTGTTGTTTTACAGCGCTTAAAATGACCAACAGTGTTTTTATTATAATTCTAAATTTGGTACTTAGTTTCATACATAAAGCGATCCACTATTCAAAGTGATTGTTTAGTTTAATTATGTTAATTTCTAACAAAAATGATTGTGTCTTAATCTAATACAACAAATATTGTCAGTTAGATCAGCAAGCAGAAAGCAAGTAGTTTTCGAAACATGGGCGAAAAATGTCGTTTTTTGAACGACGACGGCGTTTGACACCGGAGACGAAGTCGAGGGTGTTAATCCGTCACGTTTTAACGTTTGTAATTTTTCAAAAGCGTACTTTTGCAAGCATATAAATACAACTGAAACAATGAGTGTTGAAAAGTCAAGTGCTGTTTTCACGGTATAGTGTTTGTATAAGATGCATGTTTTACATCAATTTGGCGCTATTTAAAAAAATCGTGTTTTGCTTGTAGCAACATCGGCGGGCGCAGAAAAATAGACCATCTGATCGACTTTGAGACTGAACTTGTAACAAAATCATAACTTAGAAATTGTAAGTAAACTTTAAATTATAATCGGTAGTTTTCGATAAACCTTACGTAGGTTTATCGAAATTAAAAAGCATATCGGCTACTTTTTAATGAAAATAGGTTAAAAAATATAATGACAGATAGGTTTAGTTTGTCACATTTACTTTTGTGCACATGTGCGTAAAAGTAAAACGAATGAACAGTAAAGTAAAGTGCTTCTTTATGATAATTAAAATAATTTTATCAAATTTCAGTTTTTGTGGAATAATTCTGCAAGTAATCGAAATTTTGCATCTTTTAAAAGATCAGTGTGGTAAGCGTGAAAACGTGCAACTTTGGCCAACCTTAACCGACTTGATACCTACTATTTTACTATCGTTTGAGACCTCAACCAATGCAGACTGTCAGTTCTGTTCATGGGAATTTAAAAGTGTACTATGTAGTGGGATCTGGGGAACTCAAGTAGCAACTGTTGTATTAATCTATGAACACGAAGATGAAGAGATCTCAGTCTATTACTGACAAATTATGCAGCAACTTCGGGTCGTTAATGTATCGCAAATATGCAGATACACATTTAAAAAACAAAATAATGTAGTTGAAAACATTAATCGGAAATGTGTCTAAGTGACCGCGTGAAGAACTGATATCGATTATTTTTCAAGCCAAACTTTTAATAAAGTAAAATATGGGTGAATATAGTCTGCTTGTATTATACATACCACCATTCAAAGTTGCCGTTAAAACTTCCATAGAAATCCACATTAAATCTGCATTGACTAATGGATGTGCATTAATATTTATACTGAACATTTCAGACCATTCATCAAGTAAGAAGCAAAATCAATACACCGGAAATAACTACTCGTATTTAGTCACATAGCCAAACACTGGGTCAGATTAACCGAACAAAACGCAGTTTAGTCCAATTTTTTATAGTTTTTTAACAAAACAGAAACACAAGAGCAACGTTTGTCAAAAAGTAATGATGGAAAAACCAATTGTTTAAAAATTCAGTAATCATAACTATTTAACAGTCAATTCAATGCCGTCGTGACAAAGTTTTTCTACTCGTTCTTTGTTAAATTCCCTCGTTCCTTTTATTGGCTTAATACAGTTCAAATCCTTATTATTGTGGACCTTATTTAATTAAATCCCGGGACTTTTCTTGCTTGACACAATCCGGAAATTTAAATTGGACTTGGCCAAATAAACTCGTAACGACCGAGACCGGTTCTTCATTTGATTAAGATTTAGTTGACAAGTTAAAAAAAAAGTTGACAATTTAGGTTTGAAGGTCTTTAACTCAGTGTATAATATACTATCCATAAAGTGTATACTATCATACTATCCATAAAACCAGCAAGCGTGTATAGGCTGGGCCAAATTGGACACTTTTGAATGGAAACTCCTATTTCTATAGCAGCTGCACCAAAGTTAATGTCGATATCTAAGCCTCGAATTCGCTCACAAAATGTATGTCCAAAACCATATGTCAATATCTCTACCCGTTTGAGGAGATACAGGTCTTTTCCAGAAATTCGCACTTTTGGAATGGCTCTCTAACTATTTTCCTGCGATTTTTTAAAACTTACTACGGAAACATTTCCAAAACACTTTTTCATGGAGTATTAAATAATGTAGGCTTCATTTGCTGAAGGCAAATTACTATCATGCGGGTTAATATCAGAAACGACTTATCTTTTAAAATGGGTCACTCTGTATATTTTAACATATGTATTTAATTTGCGCTTAAAATTTTTAAAATTTCGAAAAATATAGCACATTCTATCTTTTACTCAACTATTCAGTTAAATATAGTGGTAGAGTTTTTTCAAGTTTAGAATGCAAGTGCCCGCTGTGAACGGTATCCAGGGAGAAGACAACCATTCAGGGACATTTTCACAAAATTGCAATATAATAATAAAATTATGGTGAGTTTTGAGATCAAATGACTAAAAAAATTTAAATCAAATAAGGATAGAGAGTTAGAAAAAATAAAATTATCTGGAGATTTTGAACGCCGAATGAAAGTGTGCCGATGGTTCCTGGAAAATTGTAACTAAGTGAACGACTTTTTTCTTTTGAATTGCATTTGGACACACAAAGCATATGTATGTAAGTAGTGATGGTAATTTCAAACGACATAACACCTAAGCGTGGGAACATCATTATGCTTATTCAGTTGTGGAGCAGAGACATCAAGGGAGCTTTGGGTTTAATGGGTGGGCAGGTGTTTTCTGAGATTGAATTATCGATCCATTGGCTTTCCGTGGCACTCTAGAATCACAAAAATATTTAGACATTTTAAGGCAACAATTAGAACCATTTGTAAATGAGCTGCCGCTTACGGAACGGGAGAGCATATTTTTCCAGCAAGATGGGTCGCCACCTCATAACGCTGCAATTGTCAAAACATTTGCTTTTGAATTTCTGGTAATAAATGGATTGGCATCCAAGGTGCTATTCACTGGCCAGCAAGATAAATGGATTTAACACCAATGGACTTTAACCTTTGGGGGAAATGGGAAAACCTCATTTTAGAATTCCCGGCAAACTCCGGACCGGAGTTATAAATATCAGTAATGCAAGAATCTGTATATCTCCCCGCTATTGAACTGACTAACTCCTAAAAAAATGTTCAGAAAAGGTGTCGTCTTTTTTTTTCAAGTGGGGAAAGCGGTAGACCATTGAAACATTTATTGTTAGAGTATGTTTTGTTCTTGTTGCTTAAATGTTATGAACCTGATTCTGGATTAAAATCTGCTGGCTGTTCCATTTAAAAAAATAAACTTGACTGTCATAACATTGTTATGTGTTCAATGTTATGTGTCATAACTTTGTTATGTGTTCAATGTTATGTGTCATAACTTTGTTATGTGTGCAATGTATAGTTTAAGATAACAGAATCAAATAATTTGGCAACAAGCACAACACTTTCATATGAACCTTTTTTTCCATCTATTTCTGTACGATATACGATGAGGGTGTCGCTTTGATGACTCACTCTGTATATATTTAATATCACGCTGCAATAACGGTCTTAACTTAATCTTAACTCTCTTATTGCTTAATTCACGGTTGCCAACTAAACTTGAAAAAACTGTAAGTCGATTTAATTCTTAAGTAAAACATAGAATGTGCTATATTTTTGCAAAGGTCCTTTTATGCGCATTATATGACAAAATATACAGATTGTGCCATTTAAAAATATCTTTTATTAGTTAATAACTAGGAAAATATTTGCGTACTGCATTTGAAATTTACATTATTTGATACTAAGTGATAAAGTGCTTTCGCAGTGTCTCCAAAGAATGTATAAAAAATCACAGGAAAAGGCTTAGCTTTTCCAGAAGTGCAGTTTTCTGCAAAAGACCCAGTATCTCTAATACTGTTAGATATATCGAGATAAAATTCGGTCATACAAATCAAGGTTCGGACACCGACATCGGTTTTGGTCTATCTGGTATAGAAATAAGAGTTTCCATTTAAAAGTGTCGAATCTGGCTCACCCAGTACATGCTAAGTTCAATAGGGGTGACGATGAACAATATCGCATAATTGCCTCAAATTTCACATTTGAAAAATGGTGGCTTTTGAGTTACTGGCAACTATCAATTAAAGACTTGGCTTTGTGCGAATACTAATAATGTTTTAAGTTTTTTTTTCAATTTTTCACCACCATTGCTATTGATACCAGAGGTAAAACGATCGCTCATTTTGAGGTTAGTTTGGGTTTTAAAGGTTTCTTGTGGTTCAAAAAAAAAGTAATTAATTGTTCGTACGTTTTTCAGTTTTTCAATCGCCTTAGCACAGGACCACGGGATTATGAAAATATTGTGGCTTAGTCACTCAGAGGTTTTCACAAATTTGTTTTGAAAAATTTAGTTGCATTACATATTTGTTAATGGCTGTTCTAGTCAAGTATTAATAATACTAGATATTCAAGCAAATAATGTTGTTGTTCTGTGTATCGCAAAAAAATTACCGGAGGACTATTGTTTTGCACCCAAATTATATGCAAATAACGAAATGAGTTGCAAAAATGGTAACTTTACAAATGTTCGAAATGCATGCTACTATTTTCAATGCACACATTTAATCAGCATCGCGTGCTTGATACTGCTGCATTCATTTCTCCTCTAAAATATTGGCAAAAAATATTAAATGTGATGTCTCTAGTTGTGATAAGCAATGATTTTGCTCGATCTCAGAAATAGTCTTACCTCTAGTTGAGTGAGATCTGTAAATGTAGGAGCTATGAAAGCTAAATTATCTTGTCTGATCCAAAGATACATTTTAATCAAAATTCAGGAAATTGTCGGGAAATGTGAACATGATCATTATTATACGACCACATATATTTTAGGAAGTTTAAGCAATTACAGTAATTTCAATGTGCGAATCTGATTGCGAAAGATGATATACCTACCATAACTTTACAGTGATTCACACTAGTTCAAAATAGGATTAACGAAGATCCGATAATTTTCCAAGCATACAGAGCAATTAGCAGCAAATAAGTGAATGTTCAAAACTTGCTTCATATTGGCCCTGGTAGTAGAAGTAGTTTGACACGATATGAATGCATATTATGGTTCTTTAAAATACTGAAGCCGGAGTTTTGATAACGCTTGACCCAAAATGTACTGTTATTCTACTTACATAAGTATCAAAGGGTGTATAAGCAAGAACGCGAAGTAGGTACATTGGTTTAAGCAACATGAAAAATTTCAAAAAATATCAATATTTCAAACCACCCTGCTCTAGGAAAAACTATTTTGACAGGAACAACATCGTAGGGAGAAAAATCGCTAATTGTAGCAAAATATGTTGATGTCTTTTTTACTATTTTTATTGCAAAATAATTATAAAAACTAATAAGTTAATTATTATTAATGAAACGTTAGCCCACCTGGGAGTAAAAATTAATACACATGGTAATAATTAAATAAGTGTTAATTGGGATTCCCATTTAGCAATATTGTATTAGAAGTTCGAAGCAAAGTTCAATAATATTCTTACAATATTTATTTTTGATGTTAATGTTAGTCTAGTAGCCCCTTTAAAGTTTCAATTATTTTCAACTCAATGACATATAAAGCTGTACATCCACTGTTTAAAACCGAACCTATGGAACCATGTTCCTTAGAAAGTCTGGCGAAGTACGATCACGGTTGTAGTGGCTTTTCAGTTAAATTGGAAGGATTAATTCAAACGAGTCTATTTTAATATTAGTAGACGTTCTCCAAAGTTGACAATTTTTCATGCCCATTACTTCGATGTCTTTTGCGTTTGTTCGAAGAATCTAATCTAAGGTTTTAATTACATCATAGTAATGGTGCCCTTAAACTTCAGGTTTGCTTCTTAACCATGTCTTAATACTCGATAATAACTTTTTGTCAATGCCGTTAAGTTTTCAACATTTTGTTTGTGGCCAATCCTAGGTCTACTAGTCCAAACAAGACAGAACGGATTAATTTTAGACTAAAGTTGTCAGAGTAACTTTGTAAACACAGAAGCAAATATTGGAACGCTCAGCATCGAAATAATGGCAGTTAGTTCAATTCTATGGTGAAGCTGTTTGTTACAGTTAATCGTGTTTGCAAATATTTTGCTTTGACTGCTTTGTGTTTGCTAAGTCTACCAAGCCAAAATTAAGGAAACCAACACCTATAGAAATTTATTAAATAAGTAAAGTTAAATTGCTACAATTTACGAGCATTTTCAAAATTGGGGCCCGGATTCCGATTCAGCAATTACGACTCCGTGAAACAGTAAAATGTTCTTTTTTGTTTTATTAGTTGCTAAATTCATGTTAGAAATCAGCATCAACTTAATGCTTCATAATCTTTCTTATTTTTCTTTGTAGTACCCCAGTAAGGTTAGAAAGATTGTTCCATTTCGGTTATAACAAATAAAAACGCTGTATCATCAATTTAAATTCAAGGCATTGTAGTATTGCTTTCAATCTTTTTTAGTCTGATATCAAGTAAAATGTTTAACAAACCAATTAAAATTTGTTCAATACCAAATTGCGATAGAGTAGGTTAAATGTTACAATATTATTAATTAAGGAATTTGTAACAAACGTACCGTTTGAGCTGAAATGTATCAAAATAACCTGAACTTTATCGAAATAAATTAAAATAAAGAAATGCTGGGAACTAGAACTCGTTATTGATGAGCTGATCTATTAAAAATGTGGATGGACATTTTTAAAGCATGTGTAGTACAGATGTGATTAATGAAAATTTTAATTTTGTTGCTGATCACTATATAATTTAATGTAATGTAGTTTTCTCAGAGACTCTTTCTCAGATGATTTAATACTAATGCGCCTTTTTCATCTCTAACCGTAGTGTAAATGTGTGTCAAATGTTCTGCATTTATGGGCTTCGTTTGCTCTTTCCTGGAATAATTCACGAGTTTATTCTAAAGTAATAGAAACAAGAATATTTTTATAACATTCGAAATTTGCCAATCAGCTGGCATATTAAACTCTGCATTCCAAAAAATTAGCTATGGATGTATATCATTTTGATCTGAAAACGGAAACGTGCTCAGTTATAAGCTAAACCGCGTCCAAGTGTTTTTCAGAAGACCAGATCAGACCACATCAAACCAAGCGCCATATTTTTCGTTTTTCTAAATTATTCCTATCATGTAAAGGTTTTAAAACAAGTGGCATCCTTACCATGAAACATTACGGCATTCATCTTTCTTAGGTAGCTAATGTATAAAAACAGAAGCGCTGAGAATCTGTAGCTAAATTGTCCACGGCTTAACAACGAAAATGTCTTGTAATCGTAACTACAAAATTCATAGAACTGAAAAACTTGTAAGAGTGTTAGCAGAAGTCAATTCTTGCTCAAAACAAAGCGAAAGAGTATTAATTAACTTTTTGAGCTGTCTGGATCATAAACGTTTTTGCAATTGTTGCAGAAATTTGGAAATTGCGTAAGAAAGGTAGACGTTATTAAAAATGAACAACCATTGCTGTCAAGTTAAAATGAACCAGTTGTGTAGTTAGCAATTTGAACACTATAATTCTGATTATCCTGACCAACAAATTTTGAGCTATTTGAGATCAAAAGAAAAATAGGCGTGAAAATGCTCAATTAAAAAAATTTTAAATAAAAAAATTGCGTCTGCAAAGAAATTACTAATTAATTACAAAACCTGGTCTTAACGAAAATATGCTTTGTGGAAAGATAACTGTTAGTGGTTAAGTATAATAATAGGCAGTTACTTCAAAATTTAATAGCTGTTTGGAAATGTTTCTTCGTTTTTGTCACTAAAATCCTTTTAAATCCATCAAGTGACAATTGAGCACCTGCCAATTACACAGACCCATTATTGCTTTTAGTTCATACTAATATAGCGTAGGTTTTATATTGTTCAAATTTCGAAGTTACAGAAGCTGTTGTATTGAAAATATTTAAACCTGACAAATAGTCTTTTGTCTCAGAATTCCTTGCATTCAAGTTCAATTTTGTTCAAATTAAATGTCTTATATTAGTTATAGTTAGAATATTTTAATGAAAATTAATATTTTATATGTTATAATAGGACAAATAACTGTATTCAATGTCAGGACACATACACAACGTTGTTTATTGAACTAATTTGATAATATAGGCAAAAAATGCCTACGACTTTTTACCAGTAGGTATCTTCATGATAGCAGATACAACAGCAGTTTCGCAACGACTTCATTTACATTCACTTCATTTTCTGGCAAATATTCAGAAACTTTCAAAATGTTGGGTATTTCTGACGTAGCTTTACTTACCCAGTAGCAGCAAACCTCGAAAAAGCTTGCATGATCTTCAGACTCAATTCTCTTTCTCTGGAGTTAAATTGCAATGACATGTTTAGAGGGTGGCCGAACACGTACTCGATCTCGTCTCCGTGCATCACTCCCATCCACTCGCCCCAAAGAGATGTACTTGTCCGCTGAAATAAAAGGAAACAATTGTAATAGGGAATTGTTGAGAGCTGTAGGTGGCTAATAAGCGTAGTTTTATGAAAAGTATACTTTTGGTGTCTTCTCGACTTTCAAACGAGGCTCATTAAGGCACTTTTCACGTAGCTCTTTAACATGTGTTTGGTTAGATAGTTTGTTGAAGTAAAGAGAAACTATTTTGCAAGTTTATTGAACCGATAACGTCACTTTGCTTAATCGAAGTAAAGAAATTACTCCAAAATAAATGATAACAAGTAAGTAAAATCAAACGTGCATTAATAATATCCAGGTTAATTACTTTAGGCAAAGTACAAGGTATGAATAAAGTGGATCAAACAGGGTTGTACCAAACACCTTAATATTTTCAGCATCAGATTGACAGCATTAAAAATTATTCTGAGAAATAAAAGCGAAACTATAACTAGTGTTCCTAATGTACTTTCATTAGCTGGTATGGCTTGTGAAGTAGTTTGGGTTTAGTTGAGTTTATATTTAAGTTTATGTTTAAGTTTATATTTAAAATTTTATAATTTTAAGTTCAGATAAACTTATATCAAAAATAAAAACAAGAAATACAAACTTAAACCTTCCGATATATCTACTAAATAAATTAGAATTTACTAGAAGGTTTGTAATTTTAGCAATATGTATTAAAAGTCATTGCGTTTCGTCCAATATCAACTATATAAAACGGCAACTAAATATATATTGTTCAAACATACACATGTTACGGTCAATTTAATTACATCGGGCATTATTTATACTGTCCGGGCAATTTAAAAAATGCCAAGTAAGAGCGGGCATTTTAATAATTCTGTATTTGCCTACGCTAATTTATTACATTGCCCGATCATTATACATACTGCTATTGTATCTCTGGGCAGTTTGGTGTCACCTCAAATTGCCGATGTGTGTATGGTGAGTAGTAAATATGATTTTTCTGTGAAACAAAACGGAGAAACTATCGATTAACTGTTGCAAGTGGCACGCAAGTTTGCTTCAATAATCGGCTAAATGAATTGTGTTTACCAAAAGGTCAGAATACACAAATTTTCACTATACCACAAAACTTGAAGTTAATAGAAAATATATGAGAGTACCTAAAAGCATAGTGAAAGTAATAAATAAAAACCCCGGCGACAATCAGTGCTTATGCAGTTTTGATATAAAGGTTATTGGAAGGCAGGAAAACTTGATTATACCTGGAGAAGAACGCAGATTACTTTTCACGTACGCCGAGGAAAGATATTTCTTTTATAGAATACATGTGTTTCAATTGGACACGGGCGGTGGTCGAATCCGCACGAAAAAAAAGATATATTTAAAGTATCAAACCGTCACAAGGGCATTTATTGCGAGACTGTCTTATGAGAAAAACCACAGTGTACCTAAAACGGTTTAGTTAGCGGATCGCTCTTGAGTAAAACATATACTCAAGATTCCAAGTTGATGTAATCGACATGCAGTCATAAGTTGATGACCAATATAAGTTCATACTTGTATACCCAGATCATTTAACCAAGTTTATTCAAGTTCGACCTCTTCAAAGCCAGAGAACAGAAGAAGTAGCTTATGTGCTTTGGGTCATTTTGACCATATTTGGAGCACCCACCATTTTGCAGAATAATAATGAGAGATAATTTGCTAATCATATTATTGACGAAATATGTAGCATATGGTTCTCGAGTTCCTTAGAACTTGCGAATCAGGATGTGAAAAGTATGGTTTGTTCGCTGCTAGAAGACAACAAAAACAAGGCAGGGCATGAAAGCTTACGTTTTGTTCAGCTTAGGAATAACAAGGCTCACAATTGTGGTATAAATTGAACTCCGTATGAGGCTATATTTGAAACAAGATAAAAATTGTATTTAAAAGCTTTTGCCTAACGACGTTATGTCTAAAATAGTCTATAAAGAGAACCGAAAAGAAATATTCAAAAAGCTAATTAATTTAGGGTTTGCAGAAGATGATGCGCTGCAAAATAAACCAGTGTCAAATTATTCAGCTGAGCTAAAAGCAAGTCAGAATTACGAAGAGCTGCCTTCTCCTTACAGTTATGATCAACCATCAGCTTTATACCAAATAAGGAAATTTGATTCCATAATAGTAACGGTAATCATGCCAGGAAAGCATGTAAGATACTGCAAATTTAAAGGTTCCCTAACCTCAGGCACCTCCAGGCCCAGTTTCAAGCCGATTACCTCTTATCAGCTGGGTTTAGTCCGAAATTACCTACCGCGAAGGATGTGCTTGAAGCACATTGCATTGGGGATTGTAACAGCAGAAAAAACTGAAATCGACCTAGCAAATGAATGCTTTACAAAATGTAAACCAGAAGTTGATAAATTAGTCACACCAAACGTAGTAAACAAAATAGACTGTTTGGACTGTGATAACACTTACAAAGTTCAAAGAGGACAATATGATAATAAACTAATTTACTAACACAAATATTGCATAAGGAAAAATAACAAATATGGAACAGAATTAGCACAACATAATGAAAATAATTATCATACAAAAGAGTCCATGAAATAACATAAATAAAAAAACGTGACAAAGCCAAGAACTTTAGATCAGACAATCTAAACTCAATATATCAAATATCAATTAAATGAAAAATGAAATAAACATGGAACGTTAACCACCAGTATATTGTAAGGTAGGTATGCAGATCAAAAATAGTATCTTCTGAATGTATAGGAAAAATAGGTGAAAGAAAAGAATTAAATATAAAAAGCTTTTTCGTTTTTGGTTCTGAAATGGCAAGCATTAGTATGCCAATATATCAGTCACAACACTAACGGAGCAGCAACTACCTACACGAGGAATAATGTAAAATTGTAGAAGGTGGAATTCTGACCTTTTGTCAAAATGTATTCCTGATTCCTAACCTTCAGTTTTAATAATCTTAAACTGTTCTAGTCTTCAGTATGACAGGCTGTGCAAATTAACATTTTTTTCTTCAAAATTGTAAAATGTTAAGGTGGTTCATGTTAATGTTTTTAAATGACCAACTATTTTAACAATAGGTTATTGCAGACAATCTGAAGATGGTGAAAAGATACCGAAACTTAAAATAATTTGTGAATTCGATATAAATGACTGAAACCCAGGAAAATAGTTTATTTTTGCATCATTTCTTGGATTCTTCTTTTATGATAATTTGTTTCCCTAATTAATATATCTGCGTTGTCAAAATCAAAATTATGTAACATATGGTGTGCATGTTGTGTTAATGCTGTTTTATTTTCACTAGTATTTCTCACTCTATTTGTGTTCGTATATTCTCTTTTTTAAATACTGTTTTTGTTTGTCCTATATATGTATTATCACATTCAAAACAATTCACTCTATATACAGTATTTGGTATATCCATTTTGTCAGTTTTTGGTTTTAGTTTTGGGAAACATTCAGTTGATAAGTTGTTTTTTGTTTTTCTGCGATTATAATGTTGTGTGGCTTTAGTACTTTTGAAATTTTCCTATTGATTTCTGGAATATATGGTAGTGATATATTTGTATTGTTTCTTTGTTCCTCATTATTGTTATATTTAGTTGAGTTGTAAATTTTGTTAATTCTTCGCTTTATTATTGGTTCAGAAAATTTTTTTGGGTAGTTATTATTAAGTATAATTTTTCTGATTTTTTAAAATTTTCTTGTCTGTAATTTGGGTGTGATAATTTTATAGCTCTATCTGTCTTAAGTGCAGTTATTACGCTTTTTTATATTTTTGGGGTGCATATGAATTATAGCTTAAATATCTTCCGGGTCAACCTTCTTTTGTATACCAATTTGTTTTTATTTCATCTGAATTATCACAATTTACTGTTATGTCTAAAAAAATAATTGATTGATTTTTATCCTTTTCTAATTTATCTAGGGTATGTTGAACTTCATCTTTGGGTAAACACATTAAGCAATCATCTACATAGCGCTTAAAGAAAGTTGGTTTATAATTTAGGCTTGTTATTATGTTTTTTTCCAAGCTTTCCACAACAAGATTAGCAATTGTCGCTGATATGGGGGAACCCATTACTACACCGTATATTTGTGAATAATATTTGTTTTCAAACTTGAAATATGTAGATTTTAGGGTTCTACCGCTTCAATAAATTCTTTTTCTGGAATTGTTGTATGTTGTTCAATTTCCTTCCATTTATTTCTTATACATTCATGTCCAATTGGGATATTGGTATATAATTATGTTATTATTATTATTTTTTTATATTATTGTTATTTATATTATTATTACAAGTGATTTTTTGGTTTTTGATAAATTCGCAAAAATTTCGAGAGTCCCTAATATGATATTCTGGTCAAGGCAAAACAAATAAAAAAGATTGATAGACGTATAACAAAACAATCTTTGGGGATGGATAAATGTCTAGCAAACGAAAGTTGGATAAAGAATTTGACAAAAAAAAACATACCAAATCCGGTAATGTATATTTTATCGCTTGGACCAAAGTTTTTCCTAAATAAATCTCAATATAAACCCATTGATAACATCATAACAAACGTCAAAAATGGAATCTTTTCACTAAACAATGAACTAAAGATTAATGTCAGAGACAAATTATGTAACATATTAACAAATTTTAAAAATCAAAAAAAACAACAAAAAAAAATTGAAACTAGAATAGACAGACTGATATCTGAAACAAAACAATTCCTAAATAAAAATTCAAATATATGTGTCCTAACAGCAGATAAATGTAATAAAACAGTAATTATGCTTAAAAACTAATACCAAACGAAAATGCTAGCCTTACTAAATGACATCAATACATATAAATAGGAAAAAAAGATTTTACCAGTAATATACAAACAAAACTAAATAAAATAATAAATTTTCGGTTTAAACTAGAACAGAACTACTTAACTGAACAAACAAAACGAACACTGTACTGCAGTAACGGCCAAGCACCAGTAATATACGGACTACCTAAACTTCATAAAAACAACATATCATTACGACGAATCGTCAACAATATAGGCACACCAACTTACAATTACAAGTTCCTCTCCACAGTTCTAAGAAATGTCTTAGGACAGTCAGAATATCATATTAAGGAATTTTTGTCAATTTATCAAAAACCAAAAATTACCACAAAATCACTGTTTAGTATGGCTTGATGTAACATCATTATATACCAATATCCCAATTGAATATCCAATCCAATGTATAAGAAATAAATGAAAGGAAATCGAACAACATACAACCATTCCAGAAAAATAATTTATTGAATCTGTAGAACTATGCCTAAAATCTACATCTTTCAAGTTTGTAAAACCAATATTAGTCACAAATATACGGTGTAGCTATGGGTTCCCCCATATCAGCGACAATTGCTAACCTTGTTATGGAAAGCTTGGAAAAAAACATAATAACAAGCCTAAATTATAAACCAACTATCTTTAAGCGCTATGATGATTGCCTCATGT
>NW_026017110.1:40484330-40492688 GCF_020466585.1 Dendroctonus ponderosae | reverse complement strand
CGGTAAATTCAACAAGATTTGTTGACTGCGGAACGTACTTTCGAATTGCCAACCTGTTCTCATGACCTCGAATTCTGCGGGATTTGGTGTTTACGAAATTTGTATCTTAATAATCCATACATAACACCAAACATTTGAATGGTTAACTCCAAACAAGCTAGTGCCTGTGTAATCTCCTTTTCATTTAATTAACTCCTGCTTCATTTGTCTATGTGTGCTCCCTGTACTGTGTGTATCGTACAAACGTGGTAGGAATCTAGCTCTTTCTCGGTATTTATTTGGTGCTTGGGAAAGTGTCAGTTATTGTGCTCTGCGTGCCCTTGGAAGGTCCTGATTCGATTATGCCCAATACTTGTTCCTCTGTGTCTGGAATCCGAACATCGATTGTCGTCCACTATCTTCCTGCTATGTTCTGCTATGTTACTGCAGCATTTCCCCTGAACTAATCGCATATCAGCAAATTCGTGAAAGGAAATCCAAAGTAAGTCATAGTTTGACAAATTATTGTTATTATTGACAAGGCCTATCCACCTGTAACTATCTGTTAATGACAAAAAACAGCATTGCCGCTATGACTTTTCATCAAAAAATTGTAGACGAGAACTTTTTTGATATCAAAAATTTTCGTAATTTGAAGCAAAGATCGTAATTTTTCTTTTGGAATGCTTAAGTATTCCAATATGCTGCCAATTAAACATGGAACAATTTCTAAATAATGCTTAATAACAAAGTTAAAATTCGATTTTCAACCGCTAATATGTTCTAGAAATTTTCGACAAAAAAAATGTCAAAATTTTTCTCGTACTCCCCAAGTGAGCCACTATCACCCCTTAAAAGAAATGACGCCAATTTTGAGTCACCCTGTATATGATAAATGATAGATGTACATTATTTCGGAAATTTACACCTTCACTCCCTAGACATAAAACCGTTAAAATAAAATAAAATTTGTCTATATAAGCAAAAACCCATTCATACATTGCCAAACAGAGTTTATGAAAGATAGTTTGACAAACTTGTTCGTCTGTGCTTATTCAATTCTGCTCCCGATCCGAGAACTGCTTTTGAGAAAACCACATCCAGGATTATTCCGAGATTTCACAAGTACCCAACTGGCACTTAAAGCAGCTTTACAATACATTAGAGCGAAATCTTGTCGCGTAACGACATACTCTTCCACCCGACTTTGCAATTGCTGCGCCATTTCCGCAAGTGTTTCTTGTCTGGTTTAATTGGAAATCTTAAGTTGCATTGTTTCATATTTTAATTATGGAGTTGCAAGGTGTGTTAAGACAATTTATGATGCGAGGAAAGATTTTGGTTAACAATTAGCTTCAAAATTTAATTGTCGCATATGTGTATAAAGTTTCAGTTTTTAAGTCGTATAACTATCCTTATAAATAAAACATTCTTAATAGAAACTGCACAATCTGGTTAAATTATTGCTATTTTCAGTTGCAAAAAAATAAAATAAATATATGTATTGTAAATATAACTCTGAAAATTTAGTTTTATGACAGTGTGCAGTCAAATTTTAGTGGCAAAAAATATTTTCTTTAACAATAGGTAGATAATTTGTAAACCTGTATGCTGTATGTAGTTTGTCTCATAAAACCGTTCCAAACGCATTTCAATCACAGAACCCAGCAAAACGTAACTCAATTTTTTCTGTTGCTGCTTTCGTTCAATGAAGCTCGTTGCAGATTCCAAATGGAAAACGAAAACTCCTCATTGAAAGACAAACTGAATTGATGGAACATCTTTTCAAAAACAATTGAATATGTATCTGAATTTTGTTGTGTCACGAATACATTTGCTGCTGCAATATTGCAAAGTATTTGTATCGTTGTTATTTATTTTTGGAAGATTCACATGTTTGACGAACATCAAAGACGTTTAATTTTAGAGGCCATAAATACCATATTTAGGATTTAATGCCTAAAAGTTCAGTTCTTCGAAGGCACATAAATTACCATACGTATCATACCATGGTATATTATATCATCGGACTAGGCCTGGGTAACTCAGTGAATTTTCTGGAGTTAGCGTAGTGCTGCGCAATTGGCTTGGTGCGCTAGCTCAACGCACCGGCGCAGTAACACACGGGCTCACATTATCTTGCAGTAAACTCATTTAGGTAAACTCCTATTTTTGTTACGCCCTACGATAAATGTGCTGTCGTTATGGTGACACACGCCGGTTGCGATGTTGTTTTAATGAATTAAGTAAATGTAAAGTCGCAATATATTTACTTCTAGTTCTCACATTTCACGAATTGACATTCACACAGTTCAGTAATTTTCCGAGAATAAATGCGAATATTTGCATGACACAACAGGTGTGGGAAATCGTTGAAATGACATAGTTTTTATTTGCGATTATGTCGTGGTAAAAAAATATTATTTTTTATTGTGTGGGTAGGCAACAGGGCCAGTGCTTCATTTAGTGCCATCAGTGCATTCATTTTGGGATTGGCGATTGGAAATTCGGGTATGAACAGAATCAATACCGAACCGAGATAAATAAGATATAATCAGTAGATAAGTAAATTGATCACGAACTAGTTTGTTCCATCTAGAGCTCCAATGCAGAGTAAACCTGGTTGATCACCCAGAGCAAGAAGAGGAAGTGGACAATATAGAAGCCGCCCACTTCCAAAACTAGCAGTCCACACAAGCCAGAAAAGTCACCAGGGAGATAATCCAGGACAACATCAAGGGGACAAAAAAGAAAAAGGCCCCTGGACATAATGGAATATCAAATGAGGTCCTCAAGAAATTACCAGAAACCGCAATTGATAATCTCACCACAGTGGCAAATGCAATCTTAGACCTTCAGTATTTCCCGACCACCTGCAAGAAGGCAATAGTGGTATTGGTTTCCTAAAAGGGAGCAACCAGGAAGCTACTTACCCTTCCGGCCCATCAGCTTATTACGAATGAAGGCCAAAGTTACGGAGAGGTGTATCCTGAGCCACATCGAGGATACTATTAAAGGACAAGAAAGTGCTGCTGGATGAGCAACATAAATTCAGGCCGGGACCTGGCACTAACACACCGTCCGGCTGACAAGAATCGAGCAGAGGGTAAACCACGAAAGCGGTCTAGTAGCCGTATAGACATGTCAAAGGCGTTTGACAAAGTTTGACAACAGGCCCTGATAGCCAATATTATCACAGCAGGCTTTCCGGGGTATCAAACTAAGCTCATCAGCAGTTACTTATCTGGCCGCAACTTCCAGGTCAAAATCGAGAACCAGTTCTCAACTAGCAGACCGATGTCAGGAGTACCATAGGGATCAGTGCTGGGCCCTTCCCTCTTTAACATATATGGCAGACCACCACCACTAGAGAGTGTGATCTACGCATGTGATGTAGCACTCACTGCCGCTAGAAAAGGCCGTAGCAGGAAGGCGAGACTCCAAAGGTATCTGGGCCAGGTCCAGAAATTGAGCTGGAAATAGGAAATAAAGTTCAATCCGGCGAAGACGCAGACAATCCTCTTCACCAGATGCTTCAAGACTACACCGGCCCCACTAGAGCTTGCAGGACAGCGGCTACTTGAAGTCTAAGATAAACTATCTTGGACTTATCTATGACAAGCGACCAGTATGGCACGACCAAATCACAGCCACAACAGCCAAGGCAAGATTCGTGCTCCAGGCCTACTATCCTCTGCTGACTGGTAAGCTCTTCCTGCGAACAAAGGTTAGAGCTAATCCGCCCGGTGCTGACCTACGGATCCCCTGCATGGTCCACGGCTTGCACCACGCAAAAGAAAAAACTGGCGGTGATACAGAACAGAATACTCAGGATAGCAGCCAAGACCGCGTACTTTGTCAGAAACTCCACCCTGCAAAGAGACCTGAAAGCAGAATACCCGGAATTTAATATCAAAGTTCCTGGATAAGGGCCGAAAAAGCAAGGATCCACATTCCGGGTTTCTTGCACAAGGAAATACGCAAGTGACCGCAGACCTCTCCCTGCGGACAAAGCCTAAGAAGAAGACGTGAACCACATACGATGACCATGGGCTAGCTATAAGTTAGTTTTAGGAAGCAAGAGAGGCTGTTTAGGTTTAGGTTTAGGTTTAGGTTTAGGTTAGGTTAAGGTGGAATATGTCAATCGATGTTAAGCCATTAAAATACCGCAATGATGATAGCTTTAAGGACACGTAGATAAATAGCAGTAAGAAAGATGTAAAGTTTATCTGAATAAAATATGTCCAAATGTGTTACCCAGGCCTACATCAGACAGTGCTAATGTAAAATATCTTCAAAATATGTTACCGATCTCAAGTAATCGTTTAGTTTAGTTATATAGTTAAACTAGCTGTGCCATAAAAATAATAAGATAATCGATTCGAGTAATGGAGAGCTGTTTTCTAACTAATCTGAAAGAAAAACAGTCAATAACGTTAGAAGGTGAACCTTAATCGATATGTACGTTTCAAGATTCAACAATTTATCGAACACCATGTAAAACGATTTTATTGAATGGTTAATGACATAGGACAATGAAAAATAGCTGGGACTACAGTTGACACACTTAAGAAATTCGGCTGCAAATACGTTTGTCGATTTGTCGAGATCCTGATCTATATTAGTTTCCTTCATAAAATGAACAGCGAATAAGTTCGTGCAGTGATATACTAATTAAACTGCCAGTACCAGCATCAGAAATAGTTTCTATTACGCTGCAAACTGGATTTCTAAATTACTTTATGTTAATTTAACACAACTTTTTGAAATTTTTGCATTGTGGCTTGGAAAATTGGAAATTGGAAAACTTTCTCAATTTCTGTTTGGAAATTAAGATTAGTCTGGGCACTTTAGTAATTAAAATGTCTTGAAAAGGTTTATCAAAGGTAACGGAGATATTTATGTTTTCCAAGAGAGTAGCGTGGAAATATTACACGTAAGACGATCTGTGCCTTACTGTAATGCAGCTGCATCATTTAGTTTTAAAAAATGTAAAAAGGATTATGGGTCGTCAGTATTGTCCGGAATACCTTATACCTTTTTGGGAGTGAAAAGTAAAACTAAATGATCGAACAATATGTAATTTACAGCGTGGCAACCTACGTCGATCAATAAAATCTTGCACATTTTCATAGTCATGGCACACACCTGTTTGCGTATATTTTCTTTCAACTTCTACAGATTGACTGGCGTATCAACTAATACTTTCGATCTGAAGTAGGTAACACCAAAAAACTAAATCTATAGCAGTTAGGTCTGGCGATCGAAGAGGTCATTCCGTAAGTCCTCTCGTTCCTATCCACCGATTGCAAAACGTTCCGTCGAAAAATTTACTCAAAATGGCAGCATAGTGTTCAATTGCTTTTGCCCATATTGCTATAAAATCAGTTCTTCGCGAAGAGAATCTGGTTCTAGTAAATCTGGCAATAGGGTCCCTAATGCGGGAATTAGTTCAAGTTGGAGCAATTATTGACATATTTGTCCAGCTTGGGACTGTTCAAAAAAATTATCCTATTACTCTTCAGCGCAGTATTCAACACCATACATTTATGTGTCTGGAGTACCGGACATGCACCTATCATCCAGTGCAGATTTTCTGTTGCCCAATATCAATAATTTTGTAGGTTCACATAGCCATTCAAAGAAAACGCAGTTTCGTCGAAAAAGTGTTTTTACTAATTCTTTCACAAAACTCATTTCGTCTGTCGAAATCATTTTCAAATAACTCTTGCACTTTAAGAACTTTATAGGTATAATATTTGCCAACTCAAACTATTCAGTTAAAAAACAGATTTTTGTATGTGTAAATTGATCCCAATCTATGACATGTATTTCCTTCTAAAGAAAGTAAATCGTCAAATTAATCATAATTACCTCGTGCAGAACGTCCAAATTTATGAAATTCTCTTACTTGGCCAAATTGTTTCAATTCAGCTTCCACTCGAAGGCTTACTTTTCGCCCTCAATACGATTCAGCTTTTAAGAAATCTGGTTAATTGGAACACCCTGTGTAAATAAATGTACAATAAAAAACATTTAAAAATTAAATTTTACGGGTTTGCGCTTTTTTTTTCAAAAACGCAGTGCTGAATTCTAAATTATTTTAGACATTAATTCTGGGACTCACTGTATATCGAAGCATATTAGGAATTTTTGATTAAGTAACATTCAGATATTCATTTAATTTCATCATTCATCTAAATAAACAGAAAATGTTTCCACTGTATATTGGCTTGACTAAAATCTGGTAACACCGTTTTAATGTAAAAAATGTTATCCTCCGTACGCGGTAGTGAATTTAACTACCATATTAATTCCTATTCATGTTGGGTAGTTAAATCTACAAGAAACAATTTCAACTAACCAGGATATTGCATGTTAGCAAGTCATTTCTCGGTAATGTATTTGAGTTGGTTTCAGTTGTATTATTTTATACAATAGCAATAGCACATTGTTTTATAGGCTTCATTGTATACTTGCGCGATATACACCAAAGGTATTGTCGATTTCATTTCCTAATGTCACACATTACGATGGAGAACTATCGAGTTAGTTAACTTGGCAGAAAATTAAGTGCCTGCGATTTTTTGGATTAAGTAAAATAATTGCTGTTTTCCGCAAAATTAACAAACAATTTCAAGAACTAAAAATAACAGAAACAACCAAATCAATAAGAAAATAAGCTAAATAATTTACTTAAATACTTCCGTGTCATCATTTTACGGCTCTATTCACATGCACGCAGGTCGGGTTTCCAATAAAAATATTTTTCCATATTTCAGTCACGATAGCTTAAATATTTATTTATATGGAAATTCCTGTTTTACCGAATAAGATGACACAGATAAATTTTGTAATGGCCAATTTAAGCAGTTATAGGTTGACAGAAGAGTGATTAAAACCTGCTAAAACTGGGTTTATCCACCCGAGTAAGATAACGGTCATAATTTATCTACTAATCAGTTGATTTTCGTTACTTTAAAGTTTCCATTACTAATCATTACCGCAATATGAATTCATCGTTCAAAATTCTCCTTACTTTGATTACCGTATTAAACAAAACTTAAGAACTATTTTCGAATTCTATTTAGTTGATGAGCTTCTTATGTTAGTTTTAAAGGCATAATAAAGAAGCTATCATTCGCGTTCAATGTAAATTGTTTTGTCTCCAATCAATAATACACAGAGGGTCCCGTCTATTTCGCATGTAGAATTTTAAACTTATTTGAAAATTTTCTCATTAAGGAGCGTAATTAGGAAATTAACAGCAGAATCGTTAAAAAAGAATGGCTATACATTTTCGTCAAAAATACAGTAATAAATGTAATGCAATGTTTCATTTGTATTGCTGCGGTCTACTGATATTTTTCCCGATGATCATTTTTTTTAATATCGTCATCACCCTCAGCCTCTCTCCGTCCATCTCTGCACATAAGCCTCTCCTATTCGTCGTAATTCACTTCTGTCGGTCGTCTGACTTATCCATTGGATAGCTGCCGGTCTCCGGTTCTTGGTCGTCCTGGGTTCATTTTAGCTGTTCTGGGCTCCCACTCAGTCTTCCTGGTCATCATTGTTTGTTGGTCTTGTAGGCGTATTCCTAGCATTTTCATCTCCATTTTTGGTTGAGCAATTCTTAAAAGTAAAGCTCGGATTAAAGGCAAATTGCCTTTTTTTGCCTATTTCGCTTATTTCAAACATTTATTGGACGTTTTGCTTTTTTCGGAAATTTGTGTCAAGTTTTGCCTTTTCTCAAGATTTTCGGCGCCTTTGTTACCGACACCCCGCTAAGCGGTACCTCTGCTAGAATTTCATGGCAAGTGTCAAAAGTCTTGATGCAATTGGTGATTGTTTTGTTTCCAAGTAGTATATACTATCTACTACAAAGGGCATTGTGAAATCAGAGGGTTGGCCATTGTCTATTGAGACAACACCATTGCCTATTTAGCAAACACACAACTGTGCTCGGCTACTCTTTTTACTATTTGAAAGTTTGTTTGTTTGTTTGTTTGTTTTGTCTTTGCACCTACCACCCAACACAGCCGAGCAGAAAGCGTGGGAATTACCCTGTTTCCTTCACCCTACACACATTGGTCCTTCGAGAAGTACAAATTTCCACCAGATATTCGTGTCTCGCATTCCTAATTATTTATCAAAGTGAAGCCAGTACATTTTGGTCCCACGAACAGGATTTGAAAATATGTGCTCCCGTACATACAAGGAGTCACGGATAGGATCGGCAAGATACTGGAGAAACACCAAGTAAAATCCATTTTTAAACCAACTCGAACCATCCAACAGACTTTGAGATCGGCCAAGGACAAACGGGACCCTTTATCAGCACCAGGAGTCTACAGAGTTCCGTGCAGCTGTGGAAGAGCA
>NW_026017110.1:40473867-40483331 GCF_020466585.1 Dendroctonus ponderosae | reverse complement strand
AGCTTTACTTAAAAGGCTCCATGGTCCGCTCGTTAAGGCTCCGTTTCTACGGCGTACGTTAAGGTCGAAAGTACACATTAATCAAAAACTTGTGTTTTAAGGTAGGTATTGTGGAAATTGGGAATTAAAGACATCACTAAGTTTTCCATATGCTGTCCATTCAAGCTGAATTCTTCTGGAGGGCTCGGCTCTGTGGCCGTCCTTGTCGAAGAATATTTTTTCTAATTTTACTCTTGTTGTCAAGGTCAACATCTCCGGCATTATTAGAATTGGACATTCTTCTTTTGTTTTCGCTGCGTTCATTAGTAGGCCGTAGCTTTTTGCTACGCTGTTTAAGTCCTGTAGCATCGTCTTTAAATCATCCATACTCTCCGCAAGAAGAACAATATCGTCCGCAAAGCAAAGGCCATTTAAGTGTTCACCATTGATGTTAACATCCTTGGCCTTCCATTAAAGTATCTTAAAGGCGAGGCCCTCCAGGGCTGTTGTGAATATTTTAGGGGATATTTTATCCCTTGTCTCACGCCTCTCCATAGATGTATTGGATCAGTTCCCCCGAAGACTTGAAGGTTCAAGACCGAAGACGTCATCGTTGCGTCGTGGCTCAGAGCGTTGATCAGCTGTATATATCGACTATCGATACGGCATTCAAAAAAGCCCATTTTCCTAGTTTAGCGAACGCTTTTTCAATTATTATTTTTTATTATTCGTTGTAGTTTTCATATTATCACTAGTTTTAAATATTCCTTAATAGCCAAGATAAAAGTACACCTTCCAGAGCTACTGCGGCCGAAACACAAAAATATTGCACAAGAAAACCATGTCTAAATTAATTTTTCGTACGACCAGTAGGATTTAGGAACCACTTGAAAGAATGCAATGGACAATCGATTGGAAATAAATGGTGACCTGTATGTAGGTTATTCGTGCTAAACCATCCGTGGATTGCATCTTGCAAAATCGAAACTCTCATGCCTGGCCTCTCTTCTGAATTAACTGCGCACGGAATTTATGTGTAGTTAGCAAAAACAGTTAATTTGCATTTAATTTTTCTGATAATCTCGGCATCTTTGTGAAACAAGGCTCTCATACCTTTGGAAGTAAACTTATTAGCATAACAAATAGAATCAATCTTCATATTTATATATGAAGATTGATCAATCTTTATATTCAAAGGAATCTCTATTGTTTATGAAGGCTTGAATTATATAGGCTGGAATTTTAAGACAATCTACTAGGATTGGCTATTGTACATAGTAAAATTTCAAATTACCTACCATGACCGTGTTCAAAGCACAAAACGCATGATGAGCTCATGAGACATTGCTGCCGTGTGCAACAAAATGGAAACGTTCTATAATATTATTACATTAATATTTATTATAATGATCAATATCAGTGAGATATATCGACGTTTATTGTGGACATCAGTCTTCCATAGTCATGTCCATCTTCTTCTGTCCGGTCTGCATGCATCCCATTTGTGCAAATGAGCTTTAGATCAACAATGAAATATTTGAGCATCATCAGAACAGTAGTGAAATATAATGAAAGCAATTTAAGATTTCCAGATGTGCTAAGCTGGTTGAAGAGCGCGAAACAGTTATTGTTGTTGAAGAATTGCTCTCATATTAGAGTCGCAACTATAAGGAACGTGGTCATGCGCCTAGTAAAGCTACTTAGTCTAACCGACAAAAACAACAAACATTCAAGATGGCAGAAAATAGGCAGAAGTGGAAAGCCATCACAGAAAACAATACATAAACTCATGATGCTCGAAACCGAGCAAACGACTAAGAAAAGACTTTGTTATTGTTGTTGATCATCTGCCATCGTATATTTTATTTGGTTACCTGGCCAACTATACTTCTCTATGCCACTGTTAGTCTCCTTGTTATTCTTGTCGACAGTATCAGGGTTTCTAATTCATGTGTTAACACAGGCAAATCATACTGCCTTCTGTTTTGACACATAGGAATATTTGGTCCGAAAATCTAGCTCAACCTTCCAAATGCGGCCCAGGTAAAACCGATTCTTCCGCAGATTTTGCAAGTCTGATTGTTTCGCCCAATCAAATTCCGTGGTCAAGATTATAACGGCCATACCCGCGATGAACGCTCTTTTGTTAATTTTAATATCTAGCCCTACTTTTTTGGATGCTAGTTCCAGTTTCTTGAGAATCTCTGTTGTGCGTTCGCATTTGTCACTAATCAAGGCCAGATCATCTTGCTGACGATCTGGTGTTGGAGAGAAGCTTAGTCAAAATGGCTATAATTTTCGGTTCTGCCTTTAATATAAACATCATAATTTTGGATTTCTCCTTAGCACGCTTGAACATGAACACACTAATGTTAACGGCTTGTCATAGCCCTCGCTCAGTTTTAAACATGAAAGTGTCTGTATAATGACAGCATTGGTTTTCTGATGAATTTGCGGAATAAAGTAATAATATAGTCAGAGCTGGGCAAATTACTTTTACAAAGTATTTAAATACAATTACCAAATACTGTCAACATTAAAAAAAGTAATTAACTACTAGTTATTAATAAGAATATGCCGGTAATTGGTTAACAAATACTTTCAGTAAAGTATTTAAATACAAAAAGGTATTTAAGAACACAAACTTAGTTTGGGTTAGCTAGTTACTTAGTAATTAGTATTCAACTTTTCAACTGTCATTATAGTACACCAACATCACTGATGAATCATGTATGTACCATATTTATCAAACTACCAAAAATATATATTTTATATTTATGTTTTATTATTATTATTTTTTTTACAATTACAATTTTAATTTACAAAAAAAAGTTAAAATGTATTATTTCATACCAATTACCATTAGCATTTAATAGCACCAAGTTTTCAAAGTTTTTGCCTGATAGTGCATAGCGGCGAGGGGCATTCATAAAAGTGGCATAAGAAAATATTCTCTCAACTCGTGCTGAGGAAGGTAAAGTGGTATTATACCTTAAAAATAACACGTTCACTAGAGGATATTTGTCCAACATTTCCAGCTCAAAACTGGGATCTTGCAGATATTGCAAAGCTGGCAATTCACTAAGCCCATTTTAATCATAATCATTCGCTGATGTACCCAATTCTTTGTCATCAAACTCAAAGAAGTCCATGTAGAATTAAGAACTCTAATGCAGTTCTGGAAGAGGCGTTTTTTGACTTTCACCTGTCTCATTAAATGCCTTTACAAAAAGAAAATCATCTTTTGGCATTTGTGTTTTTTTCTTTCATATTCCATATTAAATTTACCTATTTTAGTTTAAATCTGGGATGGGTTATAGATGCAATAATTGAATCTGGCGTGTCAAGATGTAAAACCAAAAATTTCTCGAATCTTCTGGACACAGACTTTATGAGGCCATTTACAATGGAATTTAAAAACCTAAATTTTTCGGTTTTTAATTTGATCTATTTAGATTTCATGCTGGCAATCGTAGGAATAACTAATTCAAAGTAATTGTTTTTTTCACCTTGTAATATGTATATCATTTGCTAATGTAATTGGTTTTAAAATTTAATTTTTAGATATTCCGATAAATAATCAGTCAGTCTCTTTTGAGACGTTAGTCCAGATCTCTAATTTGTCATAGAGAATTGTAATTTTGTCTTTAAATTTCAAAATTTGTTTTACGGAATCATACTGAGAATTACAGCTGGTTGCCGCTGGGTAGCTTAAATAATGATCCAGGACATCTTTTATTATTTCAGCTGATTTTGGTCGTCCTGCTTTATTCCAAAGTTTGGAACATTTATTAAGAACCAGAGCGTGCTTTGATCTGAGTGATTGAGTTTGGTTTATGAGTTTCATAAAGTCTGTTGTTCCTATAAGATTACACGAATGTGTTAGGCTACGATGATGTTTAGGGAAATTAATTTGGGATTCTTAAAATTTTTTCTCCCAGCTCTCCATTATTAGTCCTCTGTGCGAAAAATAATCTTCAGGATAATCCATTTCACTATCAAACTCCGCACATGAGCCGTCGGCATCTACCTCAAGCTAATTATCGCCAAGTGAGTTAATGAGAACTGTTTATAACACTACAAAACCTTTTAAAGCTATCACAAAGTTGGATGCGTGGATGCGGGGCCATTTATGAAAGTATTTACACAAAATTTTCAAATACTAATTACTAATTACTTATGGAAAGTAATTGACGGTTCAATTATAAATACCATTCTTGGTTAAATACATGGTATTTAACTACCAAAAAGTATTTAAATAACAAAAAGTAATTTAATTCCTAACTACTTGCTCAGCTCTGAATATAGTTTACTGTGTCCAAAGAGTTTTAGTTGTATAGGAGTACAATGAATTAATAAAATATAGGGGTATAACGCAACTGCAAGAAATAACAACACTGTTTGCAAAGATGTTGATAGCAGGTAAAGTACCGAAAGAATGGAAGCAAAGCATAACGATTTCACTTTTTAAAAAAGGAGATAGAAAAGAACCATCCGACTATAGAGGAATAACCCTGTTAAGCAGTGTATTTAAGTTACTCACCAATATCATAGGAACAGCTCTGACACACAAGACAGATTCCATATTTATTTTTAGACGTATTGCAGAAAAAGCTATATGTACAACAAACCCGCATTTGTTTGTTTCGTGGATCTAACAAGGGCGTCCGATCACCTTTGGCTTGCTGATGTCTTGAGTATAAGTATTCTCAAAGAAAAAAAGGTACCTGAAGAATACATTCAATTAATTAAAGAACTCAATACCGACAACATCACCAAACTAAGAGTCAATAAGAAGTTAACAGCATCAATAAAGACGAGCACAGGAATTCGCCAGGGAGACAGTCTAGGTCCATTGCCGTGCAATATCGTAATGGGGAAGATTATAGAAGCAGTTAAGGAGCGCGGCCCTGGATACAGACTGAGACAAACACCGAAAACACAGCCTGTACTACGCGGATGACGCCTTCTGGGTCGCAGAATCTGAGGACGATCTAGAACTCCTACGATGCACATTTAAAAACATCACAGAGAAATACAACATAAAAATCTCTATCGCGGAAACGAAGTCAATGGCAACAGCAAGGGAACGTTTAAGGTGCAAGCTGGCAATAGACGATATCACCATCATTGACCAAGTAATATGCTTCGACTACCTCAGAGTCAGAATTCATAGCGACGGTAATCTCAATGAAGAAGTGAGACAACAAGTCAACAAAGCCGCCTCAATATCGCTAGAATATATAAGAGGTGCGTAAGACCCGTGATGACGTACGCAGCAGAGACGAGACCCGAAAGTGCCCTAACCAAAAGACAGATGAGAACAACTGAAATGAAAACCCTCCGTGGCATATCCGGTTACACATTGTGGGACAGACAGACAAGTGCCAAATCAGAGAAAAATGCGGGGTCGGCGACGTGGTAAGATGTAAGAGGAAGAAGGAGAGCATGGAATGAACACGTCAGTAGAACGATGGATACACGACTTGCCAAACTAGCACGAAGTGAAACGCCGTTAGGAAGAAGATCACCAGCCGGACCGCCAAAAAGATCGAGAGACAGCTGGCAGTCAATTTATGAAAAGCTATGAATCTGATAACTCAGGCAAAACACACAAAATGTCTTACCAAAGTTAGTGCCGACTCAGACCGAACCACTCGCAGTTGAATTCATTAAATTATATAACAGATAGTTACTTGGGATATAGGTGATGCCGCATTCCACTCGTACATTCTGCTTCAGAAATTCGTTCTTTCGAGTTCAATTTTCGTTCTGTCAAAATTTACCATAAAGGTTGCGCCGTATTGATTTTCAAATGTGCATGACTAGGAGATAAATCGTTTGGGTTTCGCGCATAGATTTCGGCTGTCGTTCGATACGAATATATCGTTCTTAATAGTTTTATTTCCATCTGTCCTTTGTGTTTATTTATGGCTACCTGAAAGTCCGATCAATGCTAAAAATAAAAGATTTATTGTTTGGTCGTTCTACGGCCGAATGCCTTATACGTTTTCGGCGAGGAATATTTATTTCAAGGGAACAATCATAACTTCGACGTAAAGCCTAAGGGAACAATACTTTTAAAATAACGCTCGAACTTTAAAACTATGCTGTAACCTGGTCACTTTTGGTATACAGGATACTCCACTCTTAAGGTTACAAAACTTTGAACTTTGAAATCTGTAGAAAACATAAAATTATAACACTTTTGTGGGTGAAAATGTGACGTGGCTTAAAAATTCAGTGAGTATATGAGCGTTTATGTGTTGCTATTTTTTGTATATGCTCATCTCACAACGACTACATTTCTCCCATATTAGCATAAAACACGTATTTGTTTAACGGTTCGCCGCAGCGGACGTATTGTTTTTTCTCCATTTAACGTGTGCAAGAACAATATTAAAGATGATTGCTGATGACCTGGTCGACTTTATACTTACTCAATTAACTATTTACATATTTTTCGGACGTCCCAACCAGATTATTTGAATTTTTGTTATAAAAAGTAGTTTTACTGCACATTATTTTTTGTATGAGTTAGGTCAAAACCATCAAGCGAGTTAAGAAAAATTAAAGATATATTAGGAAGGACCTCAGCCAGTATAAATATATTGTAACTGAAATGGCCTGGGGTACTTACGTTTGGAATGGGGGGATCGAAATTCATGGTATTTCAGTAAATGGGAGACCCGTTTGCGCCCCATTTGCTGTCAAATATGACACCGATAAGCGGGAAAATTCGCACCTGATCTGGAGATTTCGAGAACCCTCTGGGTTACCTGGAGAAAACAATATAAGCGGCGACGAGATCCAGAGGGGAGTCAGTGAAGTGACAGCAGCGACCGAGTTCAGAAGAGGTTAAACCCTGCGAGTCGGAAGTCCGAGTTTTCCGTTTGTTATTGTTATTGTTTGTGAAGTTGACGTTAATTGAGAAGTTAGTTTGTTCCTGTTCCCTATTTAAAGTTATACCGAGGTGAATGAAAATTGGAAGCTGAAGAAGGAGTTTGATACCCGGCCAGGCACGGTACATTTGGTGTCAGAAGTGGGATTTACCAGAACCCAAGTTGAATTTTGATGGAAACAAGTAGTAAATCAAAGAAGGAAGACCTTGCAATGGAGAACCCCAGTTTGATTGCACTGCTCATGCAGATGAAAGACGAAATGAGCAAAATTAATGACAAAATGGAAGACAACAACAAAGAGATGCTATCCAGCATTTCATCCGAAATGGCCGACACTAAGAAAGTGATGAACGAAATGAGAGATAAAATGGACGACCACGCTAAGAAATTTGAAGACCTGAAGACAACCGTTGAAGACAAACTAAAGAACATCGAGGAAGACAGTGTCAAGTTCCAGAAGATTCTGAAAGAAGACAATACGAAGTTTGAGAACGATGTTAGAGATAAAAACATCAAGTTTCAAGACAAAGTTGATGAAAATATCTGCCGACTTCACGCACATGTGGAGGAAGAAATAATCAAAATTAGACAAGAAGTAACCAGGTTCAATGCAGGATCTAATACAATAAAAATTGAGGCGCAATCTTCAAGCCGCAGGAAACTGAAGCCGCCAACATTCAATGGTAAAGTCGCATGGTCCACATATTTATGCCAATTTGAAGCCGCTGCAGTAGTTAACGGGTGAAAATGATCAGGAGAAGGCAACAGCACTTATTATTTCCCTACGAGGCGAAGCAACGGAAATTTTACGATCAATACCACAACATGACCGTAAGAACTATCAGGCCATGCTCGAAATTTTTCAAATGAGGTATGGTGACACACAATTGAAAGACGTCTATAAAACCAAGCTTAGAAGCAGACGACAAAAGACCAGTGAAACCATGTAAGAATTTGAAGCGGAAATTCTACGTCGTCAGGTTAGCATTTCCATCACTATCTGAGGAGACTATTCAAGAGCTAACAGTCGAGGCATTTGTTAATGGAATTTATGATTCGGAAATATCAACGCACCTACGTGTAAACCACTCTAAAGACCTTGCGCAAACTCTTGCTCGTGCTTTGGAATATGAAGCTGCCAAGAACGCCACCAGACCTTCGTCAAGRGTTAGGTTTATGAGATGTGATGACGACTGCGAAGAACCAGGACAAGCAAAATTGATAAAAGAAATGATTAGAGAGGAACTTCGAAATCAAAGTCTTCAAAAGTCAGGTGATAATAATTATCAAAGACCAACCGACTTCGAGAGAAGCCAACCTGTTGGACTTGCGGAGACGAATGCCATATTCAAAAATATTGCCTAAATTTCAAGACCAAAACTTTTGAACGAAAAATGGCTTCTCCAGGAAGACAGCAGGAAAACTCCAAATAGTCAGCTTTGAGGGGCGACAGCTGGCTAGATGCTACCAAGCCCCACCATCTACTATCAAGGTTACGATTTCTCGGCTCAAGAACACTGGATCCAGCTTGGAGATGATTACGTATTAAGATGTGGAAATGAGGAAATTGTTCTTTCGAGCCCAACGGCCATATGCCCAAGGAGCTAGAAAAATTGAACTGATCGCAGATTATGAAATACCGGGAAAAACTGAACTGATTGCCTTGGCTACTTGTAAAGACGAGTTTGACGAGAATGTCGTAATAATGGAAGGAGATCCTAAATCAAAATTATGCAGAAAAGGTATTGTGCTCGCAAGAACTTTATCGAAAACTAGAAATCACGTTGTGCCTGTACGTTTGATGAATGTAACCGAGCATAGCCAACTATTGAAGAAAGGAGAGACACTTGGCACCTGGGAACCGCCATGCACGATTGTGGCCTGTGAAGATTTACAGTTCAAAAGGGTTATTCCCAAGAACCTCCCTCAAGCGTTGAAGGATTTGGCAGACAAGTCATCGAAAAAGTTAACCGAAGTTCAAGCACACCAAGTGGTCAACCTTCTGGAAAGAAATTTGGACGTGTTTGCACTCTCTGAAGACGACTTTGGCAAGACAGATGTAGTTCAGCATCGAATAGATACTGGCGATGGTGCCCCAATTAAATTGCCTCCTCGAAGAGTTCCGCTTGCCAAGCAGGAAGAATTGGCTCCTATGTTAGCAGACATGGAGAAGCACGAAATAATTGTACCATCACAAAGTCCATGGACGTCACCCGAAGTACTGGTCAAGAAAAAGGATGGTTCCAGCCGATGGTTCCGTTTTATCGTATCCAAAACCAGGAGATATGTTCATACTCGACACTGACGCGAGCAATACTGCCATTGGAGCTATGCTTTCACAATTGCAAGATGGTGAAGAAAAGGTCATCGCTTACTACAGCCGAGTTCTATCAAAACCAGAATGAAACTACTGCGTCACCAGGAGGGAGTTATTGGCAATGATAAAATCCGTACGCTATTTCCATAAGTATTTGTATGGGCATCCATTTCTCTTGAGGACTGACCATGCATCTCTAAAATGGTTGTTGCAGTTTAAAAATCCAGAAGGACAAATTGCTAGATGGCTGCAAAGTATCCAGGAAT
>NW_026017110.1:40462004-40472868 GCF_020466585.1 Dendroctonus ponderosae | reverse complement strand
ACCGAGTTCAGAAGAGGTTAAACCCCGCGAGTCGGAAGTCCGAGTTTTCCGTTTGTTATTGTTATTGTTTGTGAAGTTGACGTTAATTTGGAAGTTAGTTTGTTCCTGTTCCGTACTTAAAGTTGTACCGAGTGGAATAAAAGTTGGAAGCAGAAGAAAGAGTTTGATACTTGGCCATCTCCGGTACAATATAAAAATCAATTTATGCGTTTTCAAATAACTCAATCCACTTTTAAAAGTAAAGAGTAAATGCAGATAATTATAGAAAAAATTGACTTTAAAATAATTTAAACACAGCTTGATTTCTGCAACCGTTTGTCCTATTTGAGTTTAATTTTGACGCGGCCGATTAGCGAAATTATTGCTGGTAAATAGCAAGATATCCAGCGGTAGAAGTTGTTTAAACCGCATAAAACGACACGAGCAATACCGTAATTGACAAGTCAAACATTTTTCAACAATTTGATATATTTAGAATGTTTTTCGCAGTTTAATATTTTTGCTGTCCTTTGCAAAAAAACTATACCTATATGCCTATCAAACTGAAAAAATGCGGGATTCATCACACAAAAAGTATAATTGAATGGTCCGCTAAATTTACTCAAACGTAACCCCACCTCCTTACAATTAAATCATATATACAGGGTGATTCAAAATTGGCGGCATTCCTCTGGAGATGTTGTCTGGCGCTGTTATAGGAGTACAGAAAAAATAGTAAAATAAATTAATTGTTATTAAAAACCGAGAAATTTCCAAAAAGCTATATCAGAAATACGGCAGCAATGTTTTTCAAGGTAATCTGCCTAATTAACATTGCGCAAATACCTGTTGCTTCGTAATTATTTAAAACTCCGGTAACGATGGAATTATACAGAGTAGCAATAAGATAGTCAATCATAAACGGTAAATTCAACAAGATTTGTTGACTGCGGAACGGACTTTCGAAATGTCAACCTGTTCTCATAACCTCGAATTCTGCGGGATTTTGTGTTTACATATATAATCCATACACCACCAAACATTTGAATGGTTAACTCCAAACAAGCTAGTGCCTGTGTAATCTCCTTATTATCCACTCTTATCAAGCAGCTTCTCGTATTCAGTTAATTAAATCGTGCTCCATTTGTATTTTCTTGCGCTGTGTGTATCGTACAAACGTGGTAGGAATTTTCTTCCTCGGTATTTATTTGGTGTTTGGAAAAGTGTCAGTTATTGTGCTCTGAGTGCCCCTGGAAGGCCCTGACTCGATTATGCCCAATACTTGTTCCTTTGTGTCTGGAACACGAACATCGATTGTTGTCCACTCTCTTCCTGGAACCACTCTCCTGGCCCTTTGTTGGCGTGAGTTCTTTCATCTGAACTAAGCGCATATCCGCAAATTCGTGAAAGAAAATTCAAAGTAAGTCACAGTTTGACAAATTATTATTTTTATTGACAAGGGCTATCCACCAGTAACTATCTGCTAATGGCAGAAAACATCAAACACGCCGCTGTTCATCAAAAAGTTGTAGAAGAGAACTTTTTTGATATCAAAAATTTTTGTAATTTGAAGCAAATATAGTAATTTTCCTTTTTGAATGCTTAAGTATTCCAATATGCTACCAATTAAACATTGAACAATTTTTAAATAATGCTTAATAACAAAGTTGAAATTTGATCTCCAACTGTTAATATCTTCTAGAAATTTTGGAAAAAAAATTTCAATATTTTTCTCGTACTACCCAAGTGAGCCTCTATCACCCCTTAAAAGGAATGACGCCAATTTGGAATCACCCTGTATATAGATCGTATAACAAATCTTAAGGGTTTTTTTCGTATCTACTATTGGTGCCTATGAAAACAACTGAAACTCTATTATTTCTATCACGTTCTCTTCAATATGCACTCTGCGGGTTCATAAAACAGACGGAACTTTTAGAGAGATTACTTGTGTAGATTTTCTTAGCTGCCAATTGGAGTACGCACAAAAACTTGGCTTTGGAAGCTTGATAGGAGTTTTCTGGGATTTATTCTTATTTATAAGCCCATCTTTGAATTTGATCTCACTAATTGCACAAAATTGTGAGAAGTTTAAGTCCGTTGACATCACAACACTTGTTTTCCTGGAATCGGTTACATTAAACTGCATCTTAGCCTTCCAGGAGTACTTGAAGCATTGCATAACAACTCAACTGCACTTTCTCAAATACCGGATACTTAATTGTCCCGATAACTCCCCCGAGGAAGGGCCTACATTCCTACCACGTATGTAATATGCACAGAATACTAGAACACAATAAATATCTGATCTTCCGAACACCGGTTCAAATTGAGCAGCAGTTAATTAACCGAACACGAGAAGCTGCTCAAAATATGAGCCCAGACTCAAAGTGATTGGGACACAAAGATATTTGGAGTTAAACGGGCAGGACTTCTTGCTCTTGGGCAACTTCTTGCAACACTTCTTGTGTTTTAACAACAGAATTGTACTTTGTTTGATCAATAATATTGATCAATGATGACAGTTGTAACCTATTTAGGTATATCACACAAGTCCCGAACAAAATGGCAGCACTCGGGGGGCTGTTTTGTCGCAGTGCTGACCGCAAGGTGACACCGTTATACTAACCTCAACGCTTGTTATCGTCTCTTTTATTTTTGTTGCTTTATGTTGATCCATGGTTACCGGAGTTTTTAATAATTAGGAAAGAACATGCATCTACGAAGTGTTAATTAGGCAGATTACCTTGAAAAACATTGTTGCCATCCTCCTAATCTAGTTTTTTGCAAATATCTGAGTTTTTAATAACATTTAATTTTTTTACTATTTTTTTCTGTACCCCCAAGACACCCCCAGACAACACCTATAAAGGAATGAGGCCAATTTTGAATCACACTGTATATTGTTAATTTTTCTCGAACATAATTGAATGTTCAATTACAGGTGAAGTGAATTGTTTGACTGTCTCTTACTATTTTTCGACCTATTTGTTTCTGTTCCGTTTGAACGATTGGACCACGGTGAGCCCCCTAGTGTGCACCACAGGCACTAGCGAAGTGTGCCTACTCTTTAGCGATAAATTAATAAGAACTAAAAAGAGTCGAAAGCTAGAGTCAAAGAAAAGAAGTCGAACATTAGATATGGTCGAACACATGTCGCCGTGCCGACATCCGACCACCATTCAAAATACGTGTTAAATCTTAGTTTCATTAATCATTAAAGATATTGATTTAATCATAAAAATGTAATTATTAAAGATATTGATTTAAATTAAAAAGTGTTTACAGTCCACTAACCGAAAATCAACCAATCGCACAAACAGTTTTGTTTTGCTTAGTACTGAAACCAATTTATTATTCTTTAATTTCTTGGTTTATTCCATTCCTTATTCAACTAGAATTCATCTGATAATCTCAGAATTTAATGCACTCTTCAGACCTGCTGTATGAATTTCTTCACTCTTGTCTTGTCTAAGTTTTATTTGTTTTGATCAACAGCTTTCTTATTTGCCGTTTTATTTTCCCCGCATGTTTCGATCTTCTCGTTTTGACTGTTCTTTCATTGGTTTCCAAAAATTCCAGATGCACGGGTCCATTGATTTGAGTGCATTTGTGCTGCCAATAGAAGCAATTTTCTCTAGGTTTCTAGCCAAATTGGTTATGTTGTAACTCTAAAATCAGTAACATCTTGTACATAAGGCACACAACGCAAAGTCACAGAGAGCGTTTGGTGTGATTCTTTGTCGGTTCCATACATTCTAGTTAAATGTCAGTTTCGAACAAGCAGTTTTTCCAGATTGTGCAGCTTATTTCCCATGCGCTGTGCTCCTCAAATTGTACTAACCCAAATTTCAAAATTTTTTCATAATTTTTTGTTTCGAAGTTAAGCTAACTTAATAAAATTTGCATAATTGCAAGGAACTGCGCGAAGCGCAGTTTTCAGACTTATGTCTGAAAATATACATGTAAAACATGTGTAGCACCTAACTTCTAACACCAACCAATTTAATATAATATCACACGGTTGAGGTATTTTCTAGGGATAATTTGTGCGGTTGCTTATCCGTTAGCTTAGTTCCCGCGATACCAAAACCTATTTAGTTTGATTAAAATCGATTAAGCAAAGATGACCCTATATTTCAGATCTAGTTAAGGATTAATTTCGTACCTTAGCAGAGTTATGAAGATAGGATTTATGTCTTGGTCGTCTAACATATTACTTTTCATGGCCCGCTGACATTTCCCTGTTCCAAATGAATGTTACGGTGAAACAATTCTCATTTAAAATATATTATTAGTCAGAAAATGTGCTCCTGCAATATTACAAGTGTCTTTGCTAAAATGTGTTACATAAAATATTTTAAAAGATCTCACTAGGTAATTTGTAAGCGCCCTTTGTAAAAATATGATGATTAAGTTATTGAGTGAAAACAAGTATACTTTATGTCGTAAATGTATAATTTTGCTTTCGTGGCGGAGTAGTAAGATGATCGAGGCTCATGGATAACGACAACCTTGCTCATTTGAAACTTTTTATTTTGTAGATATTGTTATAATTTTCATTTTCCACATCAAAAGGGTCATGAGGTCACAAACTTTTCTCACTCGCGCTACCATTCGGTTTTCATTAATCATCAATTTAAGCAAAAGTATGTTTCGGAATTACTTGCTGCGAAAGTACACATTCTATTCAATTGTATTCTTAACCACTCTAAAAAGTGCCTATAATTTAGAAATTACAAGATATTAAATGAAGTAAGTGAACATTGTTAATGTAATAAACCTGCACATGCTTTAAGAACGGTTTGTGATATGCCAAATTGTATTAAATCCGAGGAAATGTAGTCTGGTGCTATTAAATTATCGTACATCTAATTTAGTAGTTAGTATAACTCTTAACGAGTAAAATAGATTGTTTATAGTTGATAGTTATTTGGAATCTTGCAAGAGCCCTTTTTAATAACAAATGGGAATGAACAAAAAGTTATGAATATTTTAAGCTAAAATTCATACTACTCATAAAGTGTACAAAGTTCTTCAAAAAAAGTTATAATACAATTTTTTGAAGCAAAACTATATAAATTATATAAAATTTAAAAAAACGTTAAAGTCTACTTTTTTTTTTCGTTTTTTGCGTATAGAAGTGAACGAATTTTAATTTAGTTTGCCTTATGTTTTAAGTATTAAAAATACTTAAAATATAAGCGAAAAAGCGGTTACTTTTTTTTCAACAGCATCAACGATTCAAAAGTTATGCGCAAAAAAAAACAGTTTTTCGCATTTTCTTTAATTATTTAAACAATGTTCCACAGTCGGAAAACGTGTTCAAACTATTGCCCCAATATTCTGGCATCCTTTCGTCATCTATCAACTTCCAATAATCTTTTACCTCCATCAATTTAGTTCCCGAAACAGGCTCTTTAAAGTCCAATCTGACTCGACCATGTATATGTATATCCGTCGGTTCAAATGCGAGTAACGCGAAACCCCCGAATCTGTAGCAAAGAGGCTATTGATTCTTATATTGTCACGCAAAGATTGCAATAACCAGAACTGGAGCATTTTCATTTAAAGATATTTATTTACCGGCTTATGCAATAAAATTGGTTCCTCTGAAAACTGTTTTGTCCAAAAAAGCGAGTTATCAATAGCACTTTTTTTCTCTACCCAGCTAATGTACAGGGCGTCGCAATAAGGATGGTAAGCGGCTGTATCTTGAAAGTATGTGTTGTAGAGTGATCGGAAAAAAAAATTGATAACAAACTTGAGGCAAAGAATTTGCTGGAAATTATTTTGAAATTTCTCAGATGAACACTAGATGGCGCAATTGCAAACGGTATTTTAAAAAGTCGATTTTATACGGAAATTGTACCTATAAGTGAAACATCTAGTAAGTGTAGCCAAAAGAGCATAAAAAACCGTACAACTTTCCTCACGAACTTTTTTCCTAAATTGTCAAAAAAGCGTGGGAATTTTTGTGAAAAATTGAAACAACGAAATTTTTTCGAATAGCGGATTTTTCGAAAATGATTAAGATTGCTTTCATTATCACATAATGTAGAGTTTTTATTGCTCTTTCAGTTGATAGTAAAAACTTTGAATTCGGTCAAGCCGTTTCGGAGTTACAGGTTTCTTTGAATTAAGCGGTTTTTTTTATGATCTTTTGACTAAACTTACTAGATGTTTCACTTATAGGGACAATTTTCTGACCATCTAGTGGTCATTTGAAAAATTTAAAAATTATTTCCAGCAAACTATTTTCTTCACGTTTGTCATCAATTTTTTTTTTATGATCACTCGACAACACATACTTACTACACTCATACACTCGCTTACCATCCTTATTGCGACACCCTGTATATACTTCAAGGAAATTAATGCTAGTATAACTGGGCGTTACTTTACAGCTAATTTGTTTAGATTTCAGTTTGCGTTCTTGAAAACAAATAGTTGTCATATTTCGTATAATCACTATATACCCTAAGCATAATAATATCAACGAACTATGAGCCTTGTACACTATTTTTCGAATTCCCGTTAAAATGAGCAAAAGTTTCCTTACCAAGCGCACAAATTTCAACAAGCTCTTGATCGCTCTCAGATCCAATTCGACCTGTAATTGGGTGATTTGATTCGAGATTTAAAAATGTTCAGCTCAGCAAATTGTTCAGTTACTTTGTGGGGACGTCCAACTAGGAAAAGAGAACATAATAAGGTTTTAATCAAGAAGACGTTAGTTTGTAACAAAGTGAACATAAGTACTATAATGTGGATGTATTTTGTATTCTGGCCGCTACAAGTAGGTAACAATTCATGCATGCGTAACAAGATTCACTGGCTAGTTTCTCATTTATTGAAAAATAAATTGTTCATTACTATGTAAGCCGTCGGATTATTACCAAATTTTCCTCGTAAGGGTCCAAATTAGACTAAAATAAAACACTATAGGTCATCTATTAACCCATAATATTTTTCGTAAAAAAATCAAGAAGACCCTTATAAGAGAATGTTTTTATTTATTTTCTGAATTTATGGACTTTGTATTTGACTGGATTTTAACTCTTGTAAATGTGTATTGCGAATTTTTATTATTGTAAGTAGGATATCCTGTTTGTTCTTTATTATCTGTGTTTTATTAATCCTCTTCATTGGCTCAACTGTTAAACAAAATAGAGCCTATGGCGTGCTGTGAGTTTTCAAGGAAATACTTAAAACCAAGTACTTAGACTTAAATGATGAAAATGGTGCTATTTCCACAAATCTCATTTATGAATTCACATATAATATTTTATCCGGCCCAGACTACAATCAAATAGACAAACTAACTAAACTTGAATTTTTTTATTTTGATACGAAATTTTCCAAAATTCTAAAACATTTTCTTTTGGAAGTTTTTGAAAAGGTTTTGCCATTCTTACCTCTACGGACTTTTGTGTCCGTAGCAGTATAGGCGCTCTCACTAACACATGTAATGGCATTATGAAAATATATAGCTTCCTCTTGTGTCCCGCGGTAGAATTTGTCCTATATTGTTTCGGAACATCTTAGATGTTCTGTGATCTTGCCGCACATCCGTGTTAAGGTGACAATTATGTTATCTCTAGGCCCTTTTTCTGGTTGCACCAGCTCTTTGTTGCCCTGTCGGTCTATCAGTGTGGCGTTCCTATTTTGCCGAGAACTACACCAGGAAATTAATATTTTGCTTTCCTCAAGCACAACTGCAATATCTCAAGCAATACCGAAAACCTGCATCTATTGCACAATATTCATATTATTTTGGCAACTGACATATTTTTTGACTAAGGATAACGTGGATTTTCATTTTAGTTTTAGTTAGTAACGAATGTTTAACAGTAAATGAGTGGCAATACATTCGGAAAATATTCTTAGTTTCATGCTTTTGGCGTATGAAACGTTCGATTGGAGCCCAGTTTATTATTTATTGGACAAGAAGTACCATCATCCTAAATGAGCGGTAAAACTAATTTCGAGTACGTCCTGCAGCTTCTTTTCATCCGACCATTTATTTTTCATCGAAAGTAAAACATGAATGGTTCTAAATCGAAATAATAAAATGACAAACTTCGAAGTTGTTCCATTGCTGACACACTCGCTAAGTCATGTAAAGCCTCTTGTTTTTTTTATTAGCGGAATGTTAGTTTTCTCTAACTATTATAAGTAAGTCAGATTGCGACGTTCATTGACACTTACTTTTTTCTCAGGCATTTATTTCCACTAAAGTCTCTGTTGATTAAAGTAAGCCCCTCATGCGTACTTTATTGTTCATTTTGATAATAAAATAGAATTTTAAAACCATCGACAAAATGTACGTTCATTCGCCATAACCGAATGAAATACCTCGTTAAAATACCTACTAACATGGTAAACTACAAAATAAAGCGATCATACATATTCTCCATTTATAAGTAGGAGAGACGCCGGACATCAAACTTGTTACTCTCAATTAAGAACATTTCCAGAATAACATTAATTAGAAGATTTTAGAGAACTACTAATAATATTACCTATATAATAGTTTAGACGTAAGTTGATTGGAAATGGCTTCAAGTAAAAATAATTTTTGAAATTGAGACTTTTTACTTAAATGTAACTGGAACGTTTTAACATGAATTTTCCTAAATAAGTTAAATCGTTATTTCAAAATTGTTCGTAGAAGTGAAGATACATATACTCAAATACCCTACTCGGAGAAGTTGCCGGTAATGCTTTATTTGAAAAATAGTGCTGTAGAATCCTTAACAGCTGCTGAAAAGTACAAAGAATCTCCTTAGTTCATCTGACAAGCAAATACGTAACGGCTATTGTAGTCTGAATTATTAACGATACGGAAAATTATATCGGCGTTGGGCCTTTTATCAGTTTTCGGATTGACCGACGTTTGTATGGAACAAGTATATTCATTGGAGAACCTACTGAAAATAGAGCAATAGAAAGGGAACAATAGAAAGGCACATTTTTGCCGTCGAATTGAAGACTTTGCTTAGTGTTTTCCTTGTATTGCTTATTTCTTAACTTCTATATATTACTGATCTCGTATGATAATTCTTATAAATATAACATTATCGCAAAATAATTAGTTGTTTTAGTCGACAAACAACGAAATAATGCAACAAATGACATGGACTTTCTTAAAGCAGATTGGTAACAGTAAATCTACTTCACACCATTGGAAAATAGTCTACTAAATGAAGAACAGCTTGAGCAGTTCCTGAATGAAATGGCATATGTAATAAACTAATCAACACATGAATAGCTTAACTAGAGTAAACATTGACGGGCCAAAAACTGAAACATTTTTATTTTAAAATATTTTAGACAATTTTGTGAATGTCGGAATTTGGGTCTGACAATACAATGGACAAAATATTATTCTCTATATGTAAGATTTAGAGTCGCCATACATACGCCATATCACAGCTTATATTAAAGCATATACATATACTGGAATTGAGTGAACTTGGAGTTATGTGTTAATGCTGACGTCTATATGTACTACTTATTCACAAGTTTCAAGGACAATTTTTTCATCTCATGAGTTTCAGTCGCCAAAACGCCAGTTAGCCGCCAAGAACAAGTGGATCTATTGGTCTGTCACATACAGAGAGAGAAATAATAATAAGCTGAAAATAGTCGTTGAGTGTTGCTTTTATTGCTTGAATATGTCCCAGTCATCATTCCAGGCATCATGGCTGGGGGCGTGTTTTTGCAGATTACTTTATCTTAGGAATTTTGCCTTCTTGGAACACATTAGACTGGTGATTGATAGCCGCTGATTTGGTATTGTTTATTAATTACTGGTTCGAGGTTTATGGCATTGCTTCTGCGTATTTGACATCATATCCAAAAGAGCTAACATATGTTATAATTTTAATTTGTTAGCGCATTTTATACATCGACACCAACAGGTGTATTGGACGACTTGGAATTCAATGAAAACAATCTCTGTTAACTTGGAAACCTTTGTCTTGCAACAAATTTGAAATAAATGAATGGGTACTGAAGTGTGAATTTTCTTTAGGACTACTTTTTCAGTTCCTGTTTAAAAGTCATGGACTATGCTTTATGAAAACAGACTATCAAGCTCAAGAAGATTTCTTGAATCTCATAGTTTTCTAACTTCTTCTTGTCCAGGTGCCTTCAGACGTTGGCTATCATGATGCTTACGATTTCTTGCAATTCGTCTTTATCTGATGCCGCGCGAAATAGTTCACCGGCTGCAACACCATACGATTGCCTGATATTGCGTAGCCAGGACTTTTTTACCCTCTACTTTTCCTTGTATTATGAGGCGCAATAGCCGTTATTGAGGTCGTCTAATTATATGTCCAAAGTATTCCGTTTTTCTCCTCTTCATAATGTTAAACAGTTGTCGTTCAGTGTCCATCATTCTCAGGACATTCTCATTTGTAGTATGCGAGACCTACGGTTTTTTTGGAGTTTGGCGGTAGCACCACAGTTCAAACGATTCTATCCTACTATGAAGGCTTTCACGCCCGGTCAGATTACATTTAGAAATGTTTTCCGGGCTTTGAAGCAGTGCTCTATCGGAATTTCTTCCTGACGTTTCGTCCACAACTGCGGTGGACATTTTCAAAGGCGATGAGGCAGTGGGCGAAGTGATCTCCCGTGCTTGACTAAGAATGACTATCATCAGTCTTAGTCAGCAGTGGAAGTGCGTGGGTTCGTCGGGAGCGTGTATTTGAAAGTCTAGGTCCTCGGAGAGCTGGAGAAGTTTTTTGCCCTCCCCATTGGAACCTTTGCAGCCCCATATAGTATGTTTGCTGTTCAGGTCTCCAGCAAGGAGAGTAGTTTCACTCGGGTGAAAGAAGATTTCGTAGTCTTGTGGAGTTGTCGCTTTTTTGGG
>NW_026017110.1:40450296-40461005 GCF_020466585.1 Dendroctonus ponderosae | reverse complement strand
CTAAGGCTTTTTTGAGTTGCGCTTGAAGAGTGTCTCGTTCCTTGCGGATTGTGTCGTAGGAATTTATGGAAAAATACGGGGAGGATTTGAGGGAAGTTTTTCCAGAGGCGCTTACCGTCTTCCGGTTTTTGGGCGAGTCCATCCTGGATCACTTGGAGCTTTCCGGAGCCCTAACAAAAAGGGGACCTCCACGCGGCTCTTAATTAAAAATTAATAAATTTCTACCGGGCACAAATACTGGGTCGTGTTTGCTGAACTGTGTGTCGAATTTGAAGTGGTTGTTGCCAACTGTTTTCACTAACGTGTTAACTACTTGAGCACAGGAAGTGTTGTTATGTTGAAGCTTCAGTAGGGACSCTGGTTCAACTACTGAATCCCCTGTCGTATTTATGCAGCCCGGCCGTGTGAATTATTGCGTGGGGAGTGGGCGGGGCTTCAAATATTTGGAGCACACACAATCTGGATTAAGGGCCGTTAGCTCTTCTTTCCTATTAAAATTGTTGTCATGTTTAAATATTTCAATAGCCTCTCTGGTTAGTCTCGGGTAATACTTTTGAGATTGGTGCAAAATGTCCACTTCGTCGAAACATATTTGGTGGCCGTCTAGCAGTGGGTGCTCCGCTACTGCTGATTTTCCTGTTTGTCCCAATCTGCAACTTTTATTCTCCGTGATCCTAGTATTTACACTACGTTTTGTGGTGCCGATGTATGCTCTGCCACAACTGCATGGAACTCCGTAGACTCCTGTTGCTGATAAACGATCCGGTTTGTACTTGGCCGATCCAAAGTCTGTTGGATGGTTCGAGTTGGTTTAAAAACTGTTTTGACTTTATGTTTCTCCAGTATCCTGCCGATCCTGTCCGTGACTCCATGTATGTATGGGAGGTAAGCCCAACCCTTACGCTCATCATGCCTATCTGTTTTCTCCGGACGATCTACACTGTTTCTTGGTCGAATTATTCTATTGAACTCGGTCCTGCTGTATTCATTCCAACCAAATGCTTTTTCTATGTGTTTCAATTCTCGTTTTCCTCGCGGCTATGTCCAGAGCGTTTATCTTAAATTTCTCCATAAAGTAGTTGGGTATCACCGGACTTAGGGTGCTGCCCATTGCTACTCCATCCGTCTGTTCATAGAATTCGTTTTTCAACTGGAAGTAGGTATTGCCTCGTATTTTTATGTAAATGTCCAACAATTATATAGTAAACGGCCTATGGCCTATAACTGTCTAACTATAAACTGGGTAAAAAAATGGAACCATTATTGATAATCAAGATGAGCGAAGATAGTGAGGAAATCAGTGTCTATAGACTATGGAAATATAATGATGAAAAGGGAAATAGAAACAATAAAGGTAACAGTGTTAAAAAAAATTCTGGAGATCAAAATGAGCCGAAAATGAGGTGAGTAAATCATAAACACTAACAAGTGAAATGCGAGAGGACACTAATATTATTGAAATAGAAGTTCAACAGGTGCAAATATCTTCTTAGAGCAGACGGTGTGAATAAAACATAGCTTTTGGCAAACGCTGTTGAGGCCCTTTGTTGCAGTATCTTAATACAGACAAAACGTTCATCCGTTAAAATAAAAGAGAGTACCAATATGAGAATATTTAGCATGGCCAGAATAAGCAAATCATTTTTTCTCAACAAAAGCATCCCAAAATCTCACCAACACCACGCTCCCGCTACGAACGATGATGGTATTCCTTGTCATAATTGTTATAAAGTCACAGGCAATGATAGCTTAACTTCAGAATATTTTAGTTTTAAAGAGATGCAGGGAACGGGCAAAAAAAAATTCGAAGCTGAGCAGAAATTTGAAAATACTGTGGAATGAAAACGAATACAATGTAGCTGAATTACACTAACTGTCTTTAGCCAATAAAGACAGGTAATGGAGATAACCTAATTTATATTGTTTATGTATTAGATAAATCTGTATTTCCATTTTTCTATAACTAGTAGTCTTTCAGTTCACATGGCCAATTACTGTCAAAACCTTGTCAAATAACTATAAAATTGTGGCCAATAACTGTACATTTTTGCACATTTAGCAATTTTTACAAATTTTCCTTTTTGTTAAACATCCCTGCAGTTTCTTTATCGTACCTTTAATCTAGTTTACCAACTACAAATAAATGTCCCACTCAACTTATTTCGAGAATACTTTTTATTTGAGTTATGTTTTGTAAAAAAATAAAATTGTTTGACTGGCCAATAACTGTATGCTTTACGCTATATTTCAGTTTTTTTATGGAGGTAATGTCTTTGCTTTTGTATCCTCTGTTTTATAACGGGCTTTCAAAAATAAAAAAAAAATGTATGCCAGATAAATATCACTAAATTTAGTCAATATGAACTTTCTTTCAATCTCAAAACTCAAATACTAGGGAAGAAGATAGAGCTTTACACAGAAAATAACAAAACTTCTAAACAAAGAAGGGACAAAAGAAAATATTTTGAAAAAATGCAGAAAAATTTAAGCGTACAAGCCGAATTACTGTATACCTGGATTCAGCACGAAATATAGAAAATCTCAGCAGTCACACGCCAACATCTGCGGAGCAATCTATCTGTGTTGGTCAAGTGCAAAACTTGACAAAAACAAAGTCCCTGTTCATTGATGTACGTGGCAATCTCAAGGCTGCAGTCGTTATGAGCAGAGATGAAAACTCGTAGAAGATTTAATACCTGCTAGGTTCACCAATTAACATGATGCTCAAAAAGAAAGATCAGACTGATGCTAAGCCCAGAAGTAACAACTGTTTGCTGAAAATGTCGTTACCAGACCAGCCCTCCTTTAAGAGAATGAATAAGTCGGAGAAACATTGAAACATCGCCCATGTTTATATGGATAAGTAAAAATTCCCGATAAAAGAGGCACTCAGACTATTGCATAACCCATTAACAATATAGTACAACATACGATGCTCGATAATGTCTAGTTTTTCTTCTGCAACGGCATATAAGATCTACAGGTACTTACATCTGTTAAAGACTGCGAGAACTTGGTCAGTTTTGATGTATCTCTGTGCACGATGGTGCCTTTTTACGAATTCATGGAACTAGTAATACCTAAATCTGTTCCAGGAGAGTATTGTCTAAAAGGCACCTAGTTCCTGTTGAATAGAGACTTTCATGAACACAAAAAAAGAACATTTTTCATAGCAAAATTTGAAGAAATAGCGTTGAGTACCACAGTCTTTAATCCACACGTGACGGACGCTTTCGCCGTGTGGAAAGGAAGTGGAAAGATGGGCGCAGTATGCTAGACAAGTTCATCTACCAGCTGGACGTACAACTAGGCATACGATTCACGATGAACAAAACCATGAACTGGAGAGATGAAATTAGTTGGACCGTGAAGTGAGCCACCACCCAAATTAGCAGCAATAAACCATCAGAACTATTGCAAAGTTGCACGCAAGACAGCGCTAAGAAAATATATGAACCACAGCATCTGAAAACGGAACTAATTCATCTTGAGGAGGCCTTTCCCCAAAACGGATTATTCCATACGGATATAAAGAAAGAAGTTCGATTCGGACGTTCGCAATCACCTGAAACAAGCCCTTGTTATTTGCTTGTGTATTCAAAACTATATTTTGATAACTGCGTGTGTATTTAGCAGGGGGATTATTGTCTTCCCTCTCGTCTAACATAGAATGTGGGGCATTAGTATTCTCAGTTGTAATGGAATTGCTGTCTAGTTGCTGTTTAGGAATAAAGGCGCTACCGTACTTCCCGTGAAATTGCAAATTTGTATTGTTCATTATTTTTAAATAGTTAAACTGAGTAGCGTTTGAAGCTATTATAGATTATGATTGCCTAAAATTGAGCAGAAACCGGCACTTTTTTACAGCAATGAAAATGAGTTATTTGGTTTGTACGATTAAACCTACTCCCGGAGATAATGGACTATTCTCCCATGCCTCTAGAAAATCCACCATCCCAGCGGATTATTCAGAGTCCGCTATGTCAAGGATAAAGGTCTGATAAGGGGTTGACAGACAGACAATAAAATATTAAATAAGTTGGTACTCATTAGGGTCAAAATTGAACCCTATTCTATTATTAATTTTTTCCCCAAAGAAAAGTTCAGAAGTATTTTTCTGTTCAGCTCTGTTTTTGAATAAAAGTGGTTGAAATTACCGGGTAAATCCGGTGTGGGATATAACAAAAAACTTCTGGAAATACATACAATGATAAGTAGTCACTAGATCTTATACTCGAGTTTCCATTAGCGACTATCACTCACTGTTAAATGTCAATGTAAAAAGTGAAATCATGTTTCACTGTCTGATTTTACCGCAAAACCTTCGTAAAGTTAACAAGAATTGAATGATGTTAGTATTTCCACTTTTGTTTTGAAAATATAATACAGTTTTGTTTGCAAATTAAATATGCTAGCCACATTTTATGGTCGCAAAGACAGGGAAGCTCAGAAAGAAGTGAAGTTCCACAAACAAATTAACGAACTGCACTCGTGTAGCAGTAGACAAAGTGATCATTGTATAACATGATTGTGGAAAATACATAAACTTTTTTGGAGATAACTTCTAGTTCTTCATCCTAGTAAACGTAAACAATACAAATACCGAAGTTTGGTTTTATTGATAGCCCTGACTCTCTGTGTAAGTCTGCACATACTATTAACATTTTAAAACTGGAATCAATCCGTTAAGTGTGTTTGCGTTGCGTTAATTATACCAACATTATATGGTATTTTATAGAGTATTCCAAGCTACAAAAGCACCTTACTGCTCTTCCATACTCATCTCTACATCTTGCTGGTATTTTAAACTTAGTGACAACCTCTGAGTGATATTGGGGCGATTGCAGCTGATAAGTTGATTACGTGGCATTGAACATGAAATTCGATAAGTCTGCTTATTTTATTGCTCTGAATTAACCGAGCTTACACATAGCGTGCTGCAAAAGTTTATTCACATTTAAGGAATACCCCAGTTACACACAAGGTGTTTTTCATGGATCTTAACAAATGGGCGTGCGATAGGAAAACGTATTTTCATAGGTGATGTGAAGTTTTAGTCCCTAGAATTAAGTCACGCACAACCCTCATTAATTTCACAGCTCGGACCATGCAAAAGGGTCTCAGAAGTTAAACAAAAACCGGACTACATCAAAGTCCGACTTCTAAGATTAACGTCTCTTCTAATGTTCACAAAGCACGAGTTGCTTCCTGATTATTTTTTGGTTTATAATTGACGGTTAATTATGCCTGGAATTGAAAATTACTGAATCTTCGAACAACACCATTGTTTACTTCCATAATTTGCAAATACGACGAAGTCATTTTTAACATTTCCAAATTTCTTATCAGACTATGCTGTTTTGGGTTGTATATGACATGTGCGACATATATGACTAGAGAGAGGACTTACAATTTTTGCAAGCTGCTATGTGTCTGGCATTGCCTGATGGAGATTAATTTTTAGTAAATTTGAACTGAACTGAATTTTGGGGCTTTTTAAGACACCGTTAGTTATTTAACATTGATTGTGTAGCGTCCATTTGGATGCTTTTATCACACATATTTATCAATCCTTTATTTTATAACTTGAAGTAATTGTGAAAATCCTTTGTTCATTTTTTGCGCAGGTATGCTCTTTTGTTTTAACCTCAATTTTTATAATAATTTTAATTCGAACTAATTATATCAGTTGAAACTTGCTACAATTTCCCGTACGCATTTTCAAAAACCACGACCAAATAATATAAAATATTTTTATAAACACTAGTAGCTAATACATCAAGGTTTATAAGACTAAACATGTAGACAAAACACACAAAAGTTTAGACAAAAGCATATCACACAACCTCACACACGTAATATAATATCAGACTTTCAAGAGCTAGTTGTTTCCCGTTAAAGTTTCGTGATTGCCTCTTTTCCATAGGGTACAAAATATCCGAAAAGGCTTTATCATTTTTACAGAACCTTAGTAAAAATTAAACTTGTACCTAATCGTCTTCGTAAAAATTGGTTAATTGGTTGATGCTCCATTAAGTGGAAATAAATTTGGTGCATTATAAATTTGCTTGAATTCAGAATGTGAAATGAACGTGTTTATTATCTCATAAAAATTCTCAAATGTAACGTTGTGTAATGCAGTCGTAAACCAGTTGGTTGCCGTTTAAAATTATAGAGTTAGAGTGGCTGGAGCCTACAGGATTGTTGTGGGCAAATAAGCTGGTACATAAATTTGGTGCTCCTACTATTATAGAAACGGTTGGGAAGAATCTTGTCTAGATTTCCTTGTTCTTCAGATATTATCATTGAAAATTTTCATGTTATCACCACAGAGTGACATATTTTTTGCCAGAAAATAATCCTCTGCATTGCATTGGAATTTTTACAAAATTTAGACAAAACTCTAAATAGTTACCAGCAAGAAAGTGCTAACACGTAGGTATGTGAAACTAATCAACGGTAAAGGTTTAAGTAAGCGTGACTTGTTCGTGCAGATATTGTCGTTTTATTATCGAATAATCCGGCACATTCAATCTCGTTTTAGAAAAGTGGTAAGCACGCAGTTTCCAGAAATAGTATGGTCCAACATACCATAAAACTCTCAAGCAATTCAGAAGACACCAAAGGATGAGTATAATAAACCCTTTGCGATTTTAGCATTTATTTTTAATGTCACCTTGTCCTTCAGGTCTTTTCGCATTATTGAGTTTGAGCTAATTTTAAAGGGCAGTTGAAGACGCAAAATTTGCGTGAATTTGTTACTGTTTCTACTTTTTCAGTTTTGGTCAATTTGAAAACCGAAAGATCCGTTACTATAGACGTTCGCAAAAAATATTTTTCTTAAAAAACCGGCTCGCACACACTAACATACAAGTTGTTGATACGGTGTTAAAATTCTAAATAATTATCTTGCTGGCTATCTATCTTAGGGTCTTAATTACCATTTTATTTAAGAGAACAAAATGTTAAGCCAAGAAAATGATTCAATTCTCTTTGCGCCTACCCATTTGTGCAAGATAACTCAAAAATTCAACATAGACATTATGAGGGTGATAATCGTGAGAAAATATAAAAATGTTTCAGCTGATAGACTTACAATTTTACTTACTAACATTATCAATTAATTTTTCCAAATACCATTTAAGAAACTTCGACGGTCGACTCAACAAGTATTCGAAGTGCTATCTCTCTTTATTTTAATTAGTAAAGTGAACTTTAAGTTAGGTGCTGATACCATAAAATATGCACATCGGCAAAATGGAAGGACCGGGAATAATTCAACAAAAGTCACTGTTCCGGCACACCCTATATCTTATTTTCATCTTTTTTTTGCGAATTTTAGCTAGGTTAAAAAGGTGTCGGAGATAAATTAACGATTTTTCAAATATTTTTTTATCGTCCTGTGGGGTGAACTATTGATATTTTATATTGTATGATACAATATTGGTGTTCGACGGTTCCTTTAATTACGAAACTTTTAAATTAGTCTAGAATATCTATTGAAAACATGTTTTGATAAAGGGTAATTTCGCAATTTTGTTTACTTGGCAATACAAAATCTTATGGGTAACGTGTGTATTCTCCACGGACTCTTATGCCAGCATCCGTTCGTATTATCATCTTTTTAATCAGGTGCTCTATCAATTTTTGATGGAGATTGTTCCTAGTCTTGTTGAAAACAGCTCTTCCTTGAATATTGAAAGAATGTTGAGCACCTGGAATTTGACATCTTAGTCGTCGACCTAACACATCCCATACACGTTGGTTTGGATTAACATCCGTGAAACATGCAGGTCAATTCTTCGTTAACCCGATTTTATTTAAAAAAGTAGAGACGCGAAGAGCCACATGGGGTCGTGTCTTATCGTGCATAAGCAAGAAGTTAACTCCGATAGGTGAAACGAAAGGTACGATATAAGAATAAGTCAGTTCGTACCCATAAACATAACCCAAATCAACTATAGGAAACAGTAGGAGTAATAGAAATTTCTCACACTGTTCTCTTCGGTGGCAAAATAATATTTATCTAATATTTATCCAATTTGCTTAAAAGTGGAATTCATCTGTGACGAGCAGCTAGGATCATTGCTCAATATCCCCATTTTGATGCTTTTATCCAGGTTCTTCTAATTGTACGGTACGTTATTTGGATTTCTCAGTTGAGACAGGCAATAAATAAGCATAATTGTTCAGAAGACCAAGGCAAGAAATTATTTAGAAATAATTACCGGAAAGTATATCGACCTTTTCCAAAAATTCCTGTATTTAATTAATTGTAATTGTCACTGTAATTTATTTGTATTTTGCTATGGATTTATAAAAATCCGCTTAAAACCTTCCTGAAATTCATTGCGTTAAAGCTACTTAATTATTAACTAAGATATTTTATATCTAACTACTTACATGAGTAAAATAATAGTAGTAGACCTTCATGCCTCTTTCGGCTGCCATTTCAGCGAAGTCATTCATTGGACATACAAAGAAGTAATCACCCACTACGCTGCCTACCATTTTTTGGTTCAAATAGCCATCGTTGGCGTTCTCCCATTCTGTGTACTAGAATGAAACAAAATATTTTTTTACAATTTAATAAATACAACGCTTTTAATATTATTAAAAAACCAACTTTCGAATTTTTATTTGTAGCAGGCCAATTAGTATAATTTGGAATGAAAAAACTCCCGATGACTTGACAAAAACCATTTCTCTCATTAATCATATAATCATGAGATTTACAATGTACTGCAGATTGCTTATAGGATGTTTGTTAAAAAGGGAGATTTAAAAGTGAGATTGAAACGGCATCAAATTTCAAAAATTGCATTATAGTAAAACAGTTTGTCTTAAACCAGGTAATAACGAACAATATGAAGTGGAGAACAGAGTGAATGCCACATGTTCGTAGCATTAAAAATTACAGAGGAGCTTCACAACAAAACTCGTTTAAATTTTAACGTATTTTGCTATTTTCTTATCTGATCTGATCTGATCCTTCTTTGGAAACGTTATATATACCATCTAAAAACTAAACACTCAACCTAACTGGTATTTCTATCCCACACATTATACAAGATATTTTTATGTTGGCCACTATCAGTTTCTGCTTTAGGAGAATTCATAACTAAACTTGTACTGGAAAATAGGTCAGACCTAAGTCGCTCCTGCGAACTTTATGTCTGGTATAATGCGAGTAATTAAATGTAACCCATCTAAAACCGTAATCAAATTTCTTTAATTGAAATGACCATGCTACTGTTCGTCGTTCAATAAGGATTATCGAACTGCGAAGACCTTACCATTTCTTTTTTGTTAACTGAAGAATGAGTGTACTAGTGGTCCATCCAGTTTAAAACTTAAGCATTTTCAGTTTTTTTTTTCACAAACTTAAGCACGATTCGGCCATTTTTTCAGAAATAAAAGTAAACGTTCCTATGAGTCGCCGGCTTTAGTTCCAAAACATGGACAGTATTTTTATAGGAGCTTGAAATGTAAATACACAAGCACTGAGTGACTTGAGAACCACAACGACCATTAAAATATACATTTTTTTCCCATGCGCTTTCGCTGGTTTGAACAAAATTTGAACTTGATGAAATTGTTGGATTACACTAAACCACTATTGAACGTTTAAGATATATTCATTTGAAATTCATTAGCTAAGAGTACGGCGTCTATTGTTCTTCATGCACTCACCCACACATGAGCGCTTAATTCTATTTTGCTAAGAAATTTGTTTCAATGTCAAATCTATTGAAGCAACACTGATCTCTTTAGCATGGTCACGCTACCATTAGATAACATAGAAGAGAATCACACATGTACCTCTAGAGATACTGAATCCAAAACAAACACATCGATGACATATCAAGTATTATGAATTTTGGAGTTTTTATAAGGCTATTGCATGAGATAATTGAAAGATTCCTGAAGAACCGCTGCAAATTTCATATATTTTCAAAAGGAATGAAAACCTAGTTTTGCGTTTTCATATCCTAACTCAAACCTTACGTATCTAAAATATTGTTTATATGTGTAGAGCTACAGAACACTGAGATAATGCTGCATCAGGAAAAATAACCGGAGTTGCCGCCTCTTTGATGGGAATGAGTTTTTCTAATACAATGCTGTCACATATTAGTACACGTACAAAAGGTAAGAACACCTACATTAGAGAAAGAAGTGATCTTGTGTTTCCGTCCGGAAAACTCTTCCATCTCCAGTCCAAATCAACGCAGCTTGTGCTATGCAACTTACAGGTTTAGCAGTCAGCAGGAGCAATTATTGTCTCGTGTTGCCGATAACCATAGTACAAGTTTCCCAATAGAACTTTAAAAGAAAAAAAAGTGTCCACGCAGACAAAGAGTCCGCGGGGGTCGTAAATCCCCTGATCACTCCCAATAAATACCTACAAAAACAACTCAAACCTCCATGCATCAGTCGGAGTTCTACTTAAGAAATATAATTTTGGTGACTTTGTACTTATCTACTATACTCCGTACGATATAAATATGGTAGCATCAAGCAGCTCGTCTGTCCAGAGTTGTTGCCGTACCGACCATAAGTTATATATTTATAAACATAAATGCTCGAAACAGTATTACCTGTGGTATTAGATTGCCTTTTCTCAAGATTTTCGGCGCCTTTGTTACCGACACCCCGCTAAGCGGTACCTCTGCTAGAATTTCATGGCAAGTGTCAAAAGTCTTGAT
>NW_026017110.1:40433702-40449297 GCF_020466585.1 Dendroctonus ponderosae | reverse complement strand
TCAAAGTAAGTCACAGTTTGACAAATTATTGTTAAGATTGACAAGATCTACCTGTAACTATCTGTTAATGACAAAAAACATCATTGCCGCTGTGCTTTTTCATCAAAAAATTGTAGAAGAGAACTTTTTTGATATCCAAAATTTTCGTAATTTGAATCAAAGATCGTATTTTTTTTTTGAATGCTTAAGTGTTCCAATATGCTACCAATTAAACACGGAACCATTTCAAAATAATGCTTAATAACAAAGTTGAAATTCGATCTTCAACTGTTAATATCTTCTAGAAATTTTCGAAAAAATTTTTTTTTTATATTTTTCTCGTACTCCCCAAGTGAGGCTCACTTGGGGAGTACCATCACCCCTTATAGGAATGACGCCAATTTTGAATCACCCTGTATATTATTTGACCAATAATATTGATCATATGGAACATAACCTGATAACAGATAACAATGATACATAACCTGTAACAGGTGGTTTTGGATGACAGCCACGAGGGATTTAGGTATATCACTCATTTGCCCCACAAAAATGGCAGATCTCGGGGGATGTTCTGTAGCTGCACTGACCGCAAGGCGACAAGGCGACAAGGAGACCATTATCGTAACCTCGACGTATGTTATCGTCTCTTTTATTTTCTTTGCTTTGTGTTTACCTATGGTTGCCGGAGTTTTTACGAACTACGAAGGAACAGGTATTGTACGTACTGTCAATTAGGCAGATTCCCTTGAAAAACATTGTTGCCATCCTTCTGATATAATTTTTTGCAAATATCTCAGTTTTTAATAATAGTTAACTTTTTTTACTAGTTTTCCTGTACTCCCAATACGCCTCCAGACGACACATCCCATTTGGAATCACCCTATATACCGTCAAGGCAAAACTCATCGACAAGTACATGACAAATGCAGCAAGCAAACGTCATGTCTCTTTAAGAAAATTCAAATAAATCTACAATCGATTCGGCAGCATTGTAATTTTCACCAACCTAATAATTTTAAAGATCGACATCAAAATTAATCGATATCGCTTTAAATTGGGTAGGGTTCTAAAGTTATTTCGCATTTTATGATGGCTTCAGGGTATCCAATGCTCAAAACACAACAAAACAGATTCGACTTATCACACAAATTTTATGTATAATTTTTTTATGTTGGCAGTCACACTTCGACTCTGATGACATGCTACCAAACTAAAGTTATAGCGTACAGACCATAGCTTACCTTGCTGCGCAGGCAAGCAAAAGCACAAAATATATTATTTTTGACGGAAAAAATTATATTCTGCCTCCACAGTTTAATAAAAACAAACACGAGGTTCATTTTTACTTTCACGAAAATAATGCGATTACTCTCACTCGCTGACTTTCAGGAAAATAGCATGTTCTCTTAATATATTAGGATGATATAAGTAATAATGTTGTAATGCTTTGCGGCTTTTTGGGCTCTGTTGTTGGTAAGTAGAGCCGAAATGGAAACTTTAATTTTAACATATTCTCACATAAGTTTTTAAATATTTTGAAGTTTCTGATTTTTTTTTAGAAGTGAGTGGCATCTTAGCATAGCATAGTGAATCCTTTATAATTTTACGTTTAAAGTTTTAGTTCGAAGAAAAGTATTAAATTTCCACTACAGAGTGATTCAAAATTGGCGTTATTCCTTTTAATGGGTGATAGAGGCTCCCTTGGGGAGTACGAGAAAAATATTGAAAATTTGTTGTTATTAAGCATTATTTTGAAATTGTTCCCTGTTTCGTGAAGATCATCAAACAAACAATGAGAATCGTAACAAACAGACTAACATGACAGCTTCACCAATACCAACCAGTAGAGCAAGCTTGCTGTAGAAAAGGTTACAGTACTTTGGATCACCGCCAAACACTAACGTTGCTTATTGAAAAATCAAATGAATATAACATTCAACTTCACCTATCCGTTGCAGACTATTGAAGAGCCTTCGACTCTATAGAAACATGGGCCTTCATCTCATCAATGGATGATGCAAGAATAGATTTCAGGTACTCGCAGCTTACTAAGAACATATACGAAAATGCCACCTTCTGTGTGCAAATAGATCAGGATAATAAGAGGAATAAAATGTCGGTAGATCCAGGTGTACGCCAAAGAGACATAATATCCTCAAAATTGTTTGCACTGGCCCTAGAAAACATATTTAAGAAAATACAGTGGGAAAATAAAGGAATTAATATAAACGGTTCATATCTGAATCATTTACGCTTTGCTGAAGACATTGTGCTTATTAGCTGCGACATAAATGAACTTAGAACAAAGCTAGAAGATTTAAAACACATGCCATCAACAGTGAGACGTGAGATGAATATCAGCAAAACTAAAATAATGAGTCCAATGGGAGAACATTTGGAAATTCTATACCGAGTAATAGAAAACGTAGACGCAAATAACTAGATATACCTTGGAGACGCAGTAAAGCTTGGAAAGGAAAATCAAGCGGCGGAGATTGTATAATGCAGAATAGTATCTTTGACGTTGTCGGCTTTTGGAAATCTCCAATTTATATTTAAAGATTCCAATATGCTCATAAGCCTGAAACGTAAGGTATCCGAAGCTTGCACACTGCCGGTCTCAACTTATGGCCTAAAAACCGCCACATCTACAGAAAGAAGCATAAACAGACTTAGAATGACGCAACGAGCAATAGAGCGAATAATGTTCGGGATGAGTCTGGGGGATAGAGTGTGAAATGAGAAGATCAGATAAAGAACCAAAGTCACCGATATCATGGCGCGTCTCGCACACCTTAAATGGCAATGGCTTGATGGGCAAAAAAGTTAATTCAACGGAGACCCAGAGAAACAAGGAGCAGCATAGGTGGACCTCCAAAAAGATGGCTAGATGATGTGAAGAGAACAGCGGGCACCCTTTGGCAGCAAACAGCTCAATACAGCAATGCATAAAAGAGATTGAAAGAGCCTTCTGTCCTACAGTGGGCAACAAGTGGCTGAAGAGGAGAAGAAGAAGATGCATTTGGAAAACGGTTCTAAAATTAAATTTTTGAAACTTATTATTCTCTATTGCTGGTTGGTTATGCAAAATATGTTGTTGTGCTGTACACAAAATAATCCACGACTACTTAAAAAAAGAATCCGATTTTACCTATTTTCAATCAAAACCCATTAGAGGTATTGTCATGATATTTCAAGTCATAGTTAGTAATATTCACCATAACCAGACACACAACATCAGACTTGTTATAATATAGCTTTATATTTATCAGAAGCAAAAACTTTTATAAACATACCTACATACCTGGTGAAGCCCAAATTTGCAAGAATTGATGCTGTTTAACATTTAAGATGCAAGCCTAAGTAAATGTCTGTGTAAAAATGTGTATATTTTAATTTAAAATTACACGAAGCTCGTGCTGCATCTGCATAACATGGGGAAATAGTCGCTACATTTCAAAGCTCACAACTTAATTGGCTAGCAACTTATTAAACTTGCCAGGCGTTATTTACCTGAAAAACAATAGCATCTCTTTCCAGCTTGCTGAAGTTCTTGAACACCGTATCAATAATATCGTGATATTTCTCCCTTTGTAAAAAACTAGGCCCGTCCTTTTCAAAGAAATCGATGAAGTCGTAGAGCAAAAAGTAGGTTCCTGAAACAAAGGAAAAACCACATGTGGATTAATTTGTAAGGAATTTAAAGTAACTAGCAGGGTCATTTATTTAAACAGTTAAAACTCGTTAAAACAAACCCGTCGCTAAAGGGGATTAATATTATTACTGAGATTAAAAAGTTTGGGCTATTTTTAATTCAACGTATTAAATAAATCGGCATCTCGTACTTGAATAGAAAATTTAAACAGCTTTCAGAAAAACAAACATTCATAACGGATTCAATTTGGAATTTCCCTGTGGAAAGAAAATAAAATTAAAACCGCTCTCTGTCCGTAAAATGGAAATAATTTAGAGTTTCTGCTTCGAAACTAAATTTTAGAAGAGTGGGTCTTAATGAAGTGTATTTTCAGTGAAAATCTTGTAATTATGTAAAGCATTAGTGACTTTTCTAACGAAAGGACTGCATTCAGATCATCGTACCTAATTATGGTTAACGGAAGGAAAAACGTTCAAAGACATTCGAAGCGTTATTAAAAAACTGACGAAATACTAATGTACTATAATAAACTAAATGGATTTGAAAATAAAATCTAGAACAACGAATTTATTTTTTAATATGACTACTTATTGAATTTGTTCTACAATCAATAATCATTCAAATCATTTTCTTTAGCGACTAATGTTTAATCTGACAGAAATATTACAATAATTATCAGCATTTTAGTTTTCATTCATTAGCCTTTTTATAATTCTTGACTCCAATATAAGACTTTTCGTGCTATCTTTCTATCCAGAGCATTACAAGCCCGTTTTAAATCGGCAGTAATTTGTTCCAAATGTATACAAAGGTCTGCAGCAACATCGTATTGCATTGAGTAAGATTTCCAGTCAAATTAAAATTTCGACAATTATGAGATTTTAAAATATACTCGGAATATTTAGTTACTATTACTTAGTAACCTTTAGTCGTAACAAGGCAACGAAACTACCCAAAAGAAAACTTTGGAAAGAATCGAACCATTTGTGATGGGACTGCTGATACTCAATATTTATAATTGTATTTATGTTTGGGGTCTGTTTGCCCATCACTGGAGGAGACAAATTTGTCTTCACAGATCGGTAATGGAGCCTTTTTTGGTAGAATACTACCTAAAAAGACTTGACTAAAAGTCAGTTTTGGCTCGGCTCTACTTGATCTGTGGACACTTGTTCATAGAGTTACAAATCATTAAATAAAGTAGAAAGTAACAAAAAACAAGAAAATTGAAAGTGAAATTACGTGAAAAAGCAACGAATCCCTTTATTAATGTGGCTAATTGGTTTATTTAGCACTCAGTGATCCAGTTCATTTACATTAGCAGTACATGACTAGACTTAATTTATATTCAGAAATCATGCAGTCCATTTAACCCTGATAAATTCCGTTTATTCCTCTAAATGTAAGAAAGTGTGTTTGCTATTTCAAATATAATATAAATAAGAACATTTGAAACAACGAAAAATACTAGAAAATTGAATTTTATTAATAGTTAATTCTTGTGGGTAGATGTGGTTTGCTACAAAAACCTCTTCGAGAAACAATAGTTCTTTACGGTTTCAATTTCTGTTAGGTCACTTGTTATGGAGAACCAGTTTAGTGGTTCTAAACCAAAACAAACCAAAAAATGGTTTTGTGGTTTGTTGATCACCGTGATGCTAGAATGCTAGAACAATATAAGGTATTTCAGAAATGCAAAATTTAGACAAAATTTCGTTCACAAATCGGTTCAAAAAATGTGTTGTTGCCCAGATACAGGAAGCTAAAAGTATGTAAATATTCTCAAAGTATCTAAGTAACAAACTTGAAATTTTGCGATATTCCATCCACCAAGTAAAAAGTTCTGGTGGTTTTTTACCACGACACTCAAGAATTCACCACTAGTCAAAAACGGTTAAACTCGATAGTTTCATCAAAATATGGGTCTTACATACGAACAAATGCACAGCGAGTTTCACAAAAATACATCGTACCATTCTCCAGATATTTCAAAAAAGATACATTTTTTGAAGAACTTTGACGATCAATGGCAGAGGAGCCAAACATTTTTTGTTAATAAAAGTTAGGTCAGATCGTCTTATTTTTATAAAGAATATGGCAGGACCCTTTTGATCATGTGCTGACGGGGCACACTGCATTTTGTAGGCGGCGAATAGTAATAACGTACTAACATTAATATTATTTACATTATGCATATTTACTCCAATAATGCACATAATAAATTAGCTAGTAATAAATAACACTTTAAAATGTTTAATAAGTAGTATCTATTAAATTGAGCATTGCTGCGGTTAAGTTGGAAAAATGTCAATATACCGAATAGTTTAACTAATATCCTATTAAGAATAGTCAACAATACGATTCGTGCATTATGCTTAGATCACGAAATATAACAAATGGCTGCATGACGTGCCCAATGTTATTCAAATATGGACCTATTTTTGTCGTTGGCCTTCCTCATCAAATTTATCAAACGTATAAAATATGTTTCCAATAATGCTGGTTAAATAATGCCATCGTCGCCATTGTCAGAAAATACAATAAAATTTACTTCGATATCGGACAGGGAAATTTTAGTTTAGTAATTAACATTTCGGTTGCTCGCTAAATAAGAGTTAGTGGGAAAACAATTATACTTGAATTACGACCTTGAGAAGTGACATTGCGACATAAATTCGATAGAGGTCAACCATATCCGGAATCACATAATTTCCGCAAAGCTTCTTCGACAACAACTTTCCAAATTGAAAGTGTCCCAATAACAAAGAAGAAATTCTAATTGGATCAGATAAAAATACAATATATTTCAAGTATCTTTCAAAGTCAGCTTCATCATCATCATCATTTTCATCGTGCCTTGGTCCATCTCGGGACAAAATCCTCTCCAAGTTGTCTTCATCCATTTCTGTAAGCTGTTCTACTCATCCATTTCACTCCCTCTGCTTTCTGGATATCGTCCTTTGGTCTTCCTGGGTTTCTTCTGCATCCTCATCGTCGTGTAAATAAATCTCTCCAGTGGGGCAGACAGTTACTTTACAACCTAATAAATGCAAATATGCATTTCTCTTTAACTGATGTGCTAGGCTGACACATATTTTTAAAATATTTATTTTCCTGACTGCGCGTAATTGTTATTATAATCTTTCCCTTGATGGTTTCAGTCAAAGTGTGAAATAAAAATTTGTTTATCGCTTATTTCATAACGTTTCGGCGAGACAACAGCGCCATCATCAGATTTAAAATTGATACAAACTCATAATTGGTAAACATTACATTTATTTAGGTCTTTACTGTCTTGAAACCTTAAATTTCTTTAAATCTGATCATGGCGCTGTTGTCTCGCCGAAACGTTATGAAAGAAACGATATACACATTTTTATTTCACACTTTGACTGAAACCCAGGACGGAAAAGAATATAATAATTTTTAAAAGAATTGAAAATTTTAGAATCAATTGTTAGTTGGCGTCTTACATCTATGTGAAACAAGCCGATACTGACAAATAAGGCAGACTTGCTTTCGATATTGAAAGCAAAAAGAGAAGACAAAAATTTATAAAGAAGTAATGAATTTACTTTTAATTTGCTTGCACGCATTAACATTAATAGGAATAATTCAAAATGTTGTTTTTGAACTTAAATACGCTCGCTCAATCGTCTTTGAATAACTGAATTAAAACACTCCATCTTGCTAAGCACTCGACTGAAAATATGATAGACCATGTGAAAGACTTGAAATGCCGTGAAACGATTGCAATCACGTTGAGTTATTTTGCCTTTGGAGGCGTTTAATTAACTAAACACTTTCCGCAACAGGGCAAAAAAATCTGAAGATGTTTTGAGCAGGTAGAGTGTGTGGAACTTCTTCCACCAACATAGTTATTCCTACCGTTGAATATGCCACGCCTATTGAAACTAGCCTCATTCGTCCAAATAGCAAAACGTAAAAATTAGCTCAAGAGCCGCCACTGGCAAAATGTATACTCTTGGCAGATAATCGCCTGGAGTCAAACCTGGAACTGCTTGCAAATGAGCAAATGATATGGATAAGTCAATCACGAAACGATCAAAAAATATACCAATCATCAAAAAAGTCTATTGATGCATATAGAAACTGGCAGATATTTATTAAGTCATCTTCTACAATGTTTAACTATTCAAAATGATTAGGTAATTTCCCCACTGCTAATTTGTTGGCGTGACTTTCAATTGCTTGTAATAATTAAAAGTTGGTGGTTACCCCAGCTTGACACTTGCATGTCTAAATGCTATATTGTTTTATATCCGGTTACTGCTGCTTGCTTTCTAGTCCGATTTAGACATTTATATTTTTCTTATGATACATAAATAGTTCTTTGCAGGGTAAAAATTGTCTACCCTCTTGGGAAAAACGTTTTACTTATTTTATCAACAGTGTGTCAAATTACTTTCTCAGCTAATGGTATTCATAACACAAAGACCAACTTTAATTTGAATCCAGAATAATTTCGTCTTGGGTACAAAGTGAAAAAACTTTAAGCTTGTATAATTCAAAACCGCAGGGAGCAAATCCTATTTTCCTGTTCTAAATTTCCTTGCAAAATATATGCGACATGAGTAAGTTCCATTCTTTTGTTCAAACAACATAAGGCTTGAGAGGTTTTGCTGAAATTCGTGAGAACTTATTCACAAGTGCAGATGCAATCTAATTTTCTTGAGTTGGAAGATGAGAAATTCCAGACTTAGTATTGGAACTTAAAAATATATGTTATTGAGCGGTGTTGGTAGGGACTAGGCAAAACAGCTTTCCAGCAACTCCTTCGCCCGGTAATTAAAGCGATAAGGAGGAAGGAAAAGGAGTGTCATAATGCGATGCTTTATAATCGGTATACGACAATTTACGATCAAAATAAAAGTAGCTGATGCACATTAATGCAGCGATTATGGCAAAAGAGTACATTTGTTGTTAACCATGTTGCAAGAATACGTTGCCTCATTCCTTAGTCTGCAGGTTATCATCTACAGATCACGAATTCGCGGAAGAGTTTATAAATTCAGAAGCCACATGTTTTGCGTGATTCCGTATTTCTTATACTCGCAGTTTGTTCATCATGGATTGTTGCACCTGAATGGCTGCAGATTCCACTTTGAAACCGAAACTTTAAATACTCCATACACAAAAACACGACGAAGCGAAATGAAAACAACCCATTCTCATTGCAATTGAAAGTGTTTATTTTTTCTAGCTGAGGTTTTGTAAGATTATGAACATTAAGACTTTTGGTAGTTCTAAAAAATTGACATTCTAAAAGTGCATATTTCAAAAAAGCAAACTGTGAAGATTTTTTGCCAATCCCTAAATTATACCTTCGACCAGCGAATATTTGGCAGATCTCGATTTATCTTCACGTGTTTTAAACGAGTATTTATTACCGGACAAAGAAGGTTTTCACTGGAGAAGATGAAGGAGCAAAGATTAATACCCGTCATTTTGTTCGAAGTTCTTATTTACGACGACAAACAGGTAGCCAGGAAAAGCTGACTCAATCAATAAAGGTGTATTTTCGCCTTACGAAAGCACACACTTGCAACATGCTTTATCCACTACTAAATTGGTTTAATGATGCACCAAATATAAACTTTACATTGCAATTATATAAATATTACAGGTTTACAAAGACCCTGCTTGCAAATGTTTAACTAACTAATTGAACAGGCTTATCATACACTACTCCTGAAATAATTTATTTCCATACGTAACTATACAAGTTGTTTCATGAATTCAATATTCATTTAACACACCCTGTCAAACTACATGGTAATTTATAATGTTATAGTTCCAAAATTAAATTACGCTTTGCATAAGTGATGATAATATAGGTTTCCCCAAACAATGGTATTTCCGACTATACGGTACTAAGATAATTACGCAGAATACAAACTGACACGTGAGATTACACTACCAATAATCAGTGTAGGATTCATTAATTAGAGCAAGCTTTCAGGTTGGGAATACTAATCAGTTATAAATCGGTATGTCTATTTTTGTGAACATTTGCATTTCGAACTTACAGACTACTATACAGATACTAAATGTACATTAATAACAATAATCGCGGTATAGTATAAAAATATGTTGATTTGGAAAGAGACGAAATGATATACGTAAAGCAACCACACGACTCCTAAAATTTAAACGTTTCTTAATAAATCTACTCTTTTTGATTAAGTATTAAGTGTATTAATTAGATGCTGCTGGCTTCTGCAAGCCTCATCATAGCTTTCACATAGTCTCAAAAATTGTATTCAAAAGGTTTATATCTGGCAGTCTGGGTTACTAATCGAGTCGAATTAACTTCTAATAACTAATCATTCTGTTCGTTTAAGTTCTGCATACTTTATAAAATAAAACCATTTAAATGTGCATTGCAGCAGCTAATTTTTACTTCAGATATTTTACACATTTTTGGACGTTTTAAATTTTCAGGAGCAATTGAAATGACCCTAACATCATTTACTTCTGCTCATCAATTAAATTCAGATTGGACACATTAATTGGTTTGCTTTATTTTACAAAGTAAAGCGTCTAGAATGGTTTTAGGAAAACCAAAAACAAAGGACAAGGCAAAAAAGAATTAGGGTTATGACATTTCTTGACATAAGCACCTGTAGCGAGCATGAGACCTAAATAAATAAAAAGCGCAAATCTTAACAAAACAAGACTTACATGACAAAACTTAAATCCTAATTCAATCTGAGACAAGAATCCCATATTGCAAGCCGATAGTTCCAACGAAGATAAAAATGTCAGAGACATTTCTTTCTTAAGGAAAACTGGGATAAGCGAAGGAATGAAGATGCGAAAGTTACTAACAATAGTGGACAACTGTATTTTTAGCTTTGGACGAAGTCATAACTACGAATATTTAACAGAAATAGTCACACAAGTAAAATGAGCTGAAACGATAAAATGAAACGATAAAGCGAAAGCATCACTTTTACCCATTACAAATTTTCTTCATCTGGTGAGGAAAGTAATAACTTTCGATACTTGACTTTGCCCCTGACTATTTTGACGACATTTTGAAAGCCTTTTTTTCGAAACCTTATACTTTTGCCGGCTAGTTTCCACTGAGGATCTAAAAAAATAGAACGGTACGCGAGGCGCATGTCGAAGGCCTGGTACTGCGCGCACGACGCCCTCGGCTTCGCCTCAGGAGTAAACATCAAGCAGTGGCGGACTTTCGTCTCTTGTATAGTAATATACTTAAAAAAAATGGTTGACAATCATTTTTCTGTCAATGTGAGAAAATACGTAGTTGTGTTTGAAAGTGGGCATTTGAGAGATCACTCAAATTTGTGAATGTTTTCAACTGAAACACATAGTTAAAAGTGAGCTTCTTTAATAAAGGGACAAAATCAAATCGACAAATAAACATATTTGAATGTTTAGAAATTTTGAAACACAGCAAAATGGCCAGGTAGAAACTGCAAAAATCGCCCTTTTAGCTTTTACCCCAATAGATACTTCTGATCCGTACCTAGTGGAAGTGTGATTAAAAACCCTAATTTTATCTCAAAAAACGGTGGGATAGTATTGACTGAACCCACCGATCCCGATATCTTTGTATTTTTAAAATTTCATAACATTCCGGTCAGAAACTACCGTTTTAACTTTGTCAATAACACGGTTCTTTTCAATGTCATTTGCACTAAGAACTCAGAAAGAGCAACTCACTGACGGCTTGGCTGTTTTGTATTTCTGAAACCACAAAAAAAGCAATCCTCAATATGGAAACTTTTCAAATTTGCAAATAACGGTACAAGTAAGCCGATTTACACCATTTCTTCTTCATCAGCACTGCAAACTACGACATCAAGATACTTTTAGTACATTTGTAGCTTTTCCGTAAATAAAATAGTTTCGAAAATATTATCAACATACGAGCTTAAATAGTTTTAATTCTGTTCTAATTGCTACACAATTTACAAGGTGAAAAATTCTGTTTATCGGCAATGAGAAAACATTAATGAATGAATAAATTATGTCTTCATTACTAGTACGGAAATTTTAAATTCACAAAACCCCAGTAACTAATCGTGGGTCAAACTATTACATATAATATGAAAATCTAAACAACAAATTGTATTTTAATGATTGCTGTGTAATAATAACTTGCAAAACAGTTTTTAGCTTTGAAGATTACTTTAGGCATGAACCTGGACATACTCGAAACTTTTGTATCAGTATCAGAGATTTTATTTATTGACTTTTGAAATAAAAAACCTTTTCCATATATCCTAATTATTTAGACCAGATATACTAAAGCAATTGCTTTTCCGCTCTTGGATTTGTCACCCATTACGCCTACGATCGTCGTTTAGATCCGTCTTATCTGTTAAGGTCAAATTTTTTCGATTGGGCAAGTACATTAGAAGTAAAGCCTTAATCAAAAAGTTATAATATCACTTACAATTAAAAACTGTCTAATTTATCACGTAATAATCCAACAGTAACATAGTGATCGTTGATGATCGTGACTTTACTTCGATTTGCTAGATTCTATGCTAATTATATTTGCCGTTAGTGTCCGCATTAGCTTTCCAGGGCAAGAAAATATTAACTACTGCTTTCGAGTCAACTGCTAGTACTTATCTTACGCTTAATATATGTTTAACTCTTTTGAAAAAAAAAATGAATTGCGTTTGCTCTTGCTAGAGAAAATGTGTTAATTATAAATCAAACTCTATGGTACAGGGGACGGCAACGCTTCGAGTTGGAAGATCTAAAAATTACAATTTAGAAAATTTCAATGCTTTTAAAGAACCGCAACATTTTTTCAACACTTTTCACATACCTGTAATCCTCACTCTGTATATTTGACAAAATTCTGATTTGACACCCTGTATCTCAGACACAATAAAAAAATTAACATTTACTTACAACACTACCTTGAACTTCAATAACGAACAAGTGAGCATTGCAGCAATTTTCATTTGTTAGTTGGCTTCTTACTTTACTTTTAATTATATTCATGCAAGAGAACGCTTGCATATCTCCTGATAAAATAATTAATTTTTCTTCAAAACAATTCAGTTCTTCTACCAAAAGATAGCATGTGTTTTCCCTTCCTCGCACTTTAGAATTCAGCTCATTTAATCTCGCAATGATATCCACCATAAATTAAAGTTATTAATGGGTTTTTCGTTTAGGAATGTGTTTATTTCGTTCAAGCACAAAGCAAAACGTTTCACCACCTTTCCTTTGAAAAGCCATCGCACTTTATTGTGAAGAAGGAGATGGAAATACTGGGTCTCTATTTTGTTAAATATGTTTTAAACTGACGATGGTAGAGTGGTTTTGACAAGATGCTGTTAACAATCTTGATTAAGAAATTCATGATCTCAACTATTTCGGCCGGAAATGTTTAGGTACAAAGCGTTTCTTGATGTATCGTACACTGAAAGGTGAGAATTTGGTGGTTTATTTTGCTCTAAACAATCCTTGTTGCTTCTTTATTTTGTCATACTTCTGGTTCCATCACTTGCCATCGAAACGATTCAATTTAAATAGAGCTTAGGCAGTGTCTTCAAGGCATTTTTGCACGCCATTCACTATATTTTTCCCTCCAGTTTGTCACGCGAGTTCCTCTTTTGGATCTTGGGAAGGTAAATTCATGACAAAAAGGAAAATTTGTGCCGTGTCTTTTATGCCCCCAGTCAACTATAGCACGTGATGAGACAGAAGAAAGGTGAACATCTTCCACCTGCAAATATGTTACATTTGAAGACATTTTTGCGATGTTGTATTGTGCTCTTTTAGCGGATAGTCACAAATCTTCGATTTTTTGGAAATTTCTGGTTTTGTTTCGAAACCACGAAACAGTTATTCAGATGCACGTATGAAGCAATCTTCGACATCCTCAGTATCTGTGAATGATTGTGCCTTTTTCGTGTAATTTCAGGTGATACTGCGAAGCTGGCCACATTAGCATTGGTTGTAGATTAAGTCCGGTTAATCATCGTTAATCGATTCAGAACGATTTTTTAATGCTTTTTTTGATAAAGGAAATAATATTTCCGTATGGAACTAAAGAGCCACAGCTTCACATCCAAAGATCCGTAGGTGGCCGACCCCTGCTATAGTATGTACTTTGTTGCATCAAATTATTCGACTCTGCTCTTCAATTTCGATCTAAACTTCGAGCAATTATTTCCAACAATTTGGAAATTAGATTTCTAGATATTTTCTTATTTGTTTTGCTTCATTTTGTATGACTCTTTCTTAAATATACCGCGGTAGCAAGTGAAAATATCTAGTTAGTTTTTGAGACTCACAGTTACTTACAGTTCAGTAAGTAAGCATGTTATAGTTTCAACTTACTAAAGCCTTTCCCAGACATTTAATCCTAATATTTTTATCCATTTTCCTGCTAAAGGGACGATGAGCAATGTAAAAGACCATTAAGCGAAAGTACAAACAATGCTTTGTAATCAATAAAAGCCGTGCCTTTCAAGATATAGTCCAAGGTTAATCGTTTGTGTATAGCACGCTTCGAATTATAAAGAAACAATAGATATTTCATATTTCAAAGGTGATAGACTGTTCCACAATTAATAGAAATTTTAAACTATAAAACGTCATATTTTAGTACTTGCTGCGCTGTGAATCTAATGACCGATGATTTTTATTTACTTTTGTAATTAACGATTGATTACAAATCTAAACCATTTCAGTAATTAAAGTTTATATAGAGATAAAAACGAAATCTATCCATTTTTAGTCATTACATAAAAGCATTTAATCAATAAAATAAAATAAACTGAAAATATGCTTATCGCACGTTATCTCGTAATGTTGCAAGAGTTGAATGCTAACGAATGAATGTAAAAATGCATTCTTGTCAACAATTTGTTAATGCGTAAAAGCGTATTTTATAATTATTATTTTTATATGCAGAAACTACGTTTTATTGGATTACAGCACAGGTTGACAAAGAAATTTGCCTTTCTTGATTGGAGGTTTGAGAATATATATAATTTTTGAATTTATAAAAGCTTGCTTCTAGAAGACGGGTGGAATCACTCGAAAGAATTCTAGAAAACAGGTTGACACCAAATATTTAACGTCTATCTGTCTGTTATGCATCGTCTGATCTCTCCGTCAACGTTTGACTAAATTACATATTCCATTTAAATATATCTACAGAGTGCAAATGTACGCTGTTTCATTTGCAACTTCATATGCTCTTACATTAATTAATTATGTAATTTTCTTTACATTCTTAATCTATCATTTCTTAACTGCAATCAATGAAGGTGTGGAACTGCTTGATTAACAACGAATACTTATGACTTTTCATTGTCGCAGGAATTTTTTCCACAAAAATAACTGAGATCAACAAAAGTTGGCTAACTTACCACATTGGGCAAATTAGGGTAAGCTTGGCCCAGCAGTAGTTTTATCATACTCGAAAACGACTGCCGAATTAATCCTTGTGATCTAAAGCTGTTAGGTCGGAAAAGCTATACCAGATAGGATATTATTACTGATTCAGATATACAGGGTGATTTAAAATTGGCGTCATTCCTCTGGAGGTGTTGTCTGGCGCTGTTATAGGAGTACACAAAAAATAATAAAATAAATTAATTGTTATTAAAAACTGAGAAATTTGCAAAAAACGATATCAGAAATACGGCAGCAATGTTTTTCAAGGTAATCTGCCTAATTAACATTGCGCAAATACCTGTGGCTTCGTAATTATTTCAAACTCCGGTAACCATGGAATCATACAGACTGACAATAAGATAGACAAGGATAAACGGTAAATTCAACAAGATTTGTTGACGAAATATCAACCTGTTCTCATAACCTCAAATATGCGTGTTTATAAATAAACCCTACAACACCAAACATTTGAATGGTTAACTCCAAACAAGCTAGTGCCTGTGTAATCTCCTTATTATCCACTCTTATCAA
>NW_026017110.1:40421738-40433652 GCF_020466585.1 Dendroctonus ponderosae | reverse complement strand
CTCCTTATTATCCACTCTTATCAAGCAGCTTCTCGTATTCAGTTAATTAACTCGTGCTCCATTTGTATCTCCTTGTGCTGTGTGTATCGTACAAAGGTGGTAGGAAAGTAGCCCTACCTCGGTATTTATTTGGCCATTGGGAAAGTGTCAGTTATTGTGCTCTCAGTGCCCCTGGAAGGCCCCGATTCGATTATGTCCAATACTTGTTCCTCTGTGCCTGGAACTCAAACATCGATTGTCCTCCACCATCTTCCTGGAACCACTCTCCTCGCCCTTTGTTGGCGTGAGTTCTTTCAGCTTCTGCTATGTTACTGTAGCATTTCCCCTGAACTAATCGCATATCAGCAAATTCGTGAAAGGAAATTCAAAGTAAGTCACAGTTTGACAAATTATTGTTATGAATGACAAGGGCTATCCACCAGTAAGTATCTATTAATGACAAAAAACATCATTGCCGCTGTGCCTTTTTATCAAAAAATTGTAGAAGAGAACTTTTTTGATATCAAAAATTGAAGCAAAGATCGTAATTTGTCTTTTTGAATGCTTAAGTATTCCAATAGGCTGCCAATCCAACGTGGGATTTACTAATGCTTAATAACAAAGTTGAAATTCGATATTCAACTGTTAATATCTTCCAGAAATTTTCGAAAAAAAAAAATTAAATATTTTTCTCCTACTCCCCAAGGAAGCCTCTATCACCCCTTAGAAGGAATGACGCCAATTTTGAATCACCCTGTATGTTCATATTGTTATTGAATGTTGTGTATTAATTTCGCGCATATATTATGATTGTTATACTTATTTGAAGTATGTTTGTGGCTTTTTCTGCCGGCTTATAACTAGCATTTATTAAGACTTTTTTTAAATTAGACAGGTCAGACTATATGTTAAGTACTGTAGGTATAATATGCTGGTTTAGGAAAATTTTTCTATGATGGCGAAAATAAAAGTTAAAAAACTTCATTTCAACAGCCAGTCAAAAATGACTCCTCGCACAAATTAAATTAAATGTAATCGTTTATTTACCGATGATTTTAGTTCAGCAAATGTTAAACGAAATAATGTCATGATCCACAAAAATTGAACCAACTATAAAATATATGTATATTGTTCTGTTGAGATGAAACAGTATTTTCATGTCTAATCATTTCTGGTTCAAGATATCCCAGTTTGCAGAATTTCGCTTGAGAGTATTCCCCAAACAATAAAGCCGAAATTTCCATTCCTTTCATGCCAGTTTTGCTTTGAATTTTTGCGCAAAGATACAGTCTTTGATATTTAATAGACACGTAGCAACTTCCACTTTCACACATTCGTTTCCACCATGTTTTTGCGCCGTCCCGCATATAAACATATTTTGACGTGCTGATAATAAAAATTTAAAACGGTTCTTCTTGATATCGGTATTCCATTTCCACCGGTCAATTTATAAAAGGTAAAAAGAGAATTCTGCATTATGGATTGCCTGAACCCATTTTTGGTTGACCTTAATATTTCACTTTGAGGTATGTTTCAAATCGCAAGCAAAGTGACATAATTTATGTTTATTCTTCCAGTCGTTAAAACATGGGCATATATGTTTTTATTTCACCGAATGTTGTTCAGAAAATGTTAGATTCGATATAGGCCTAGAAAAATATGGAACATATTAAATGCATTTTTCTTGAGGTAAAAGAACCCAACACAAAATTTTTTTCCAAGTCGTTTCCAAAACCGATATCTAATCTTGAACAGGTTTCGTTGACACTCCCAGTAATTCAGAGAAAGTTTTAGTGCCGAATTTTCCAGACCCCATGTTAAACTTTGACCGTTCATGCTTTTTTAATTCGCAAAATGCAAACTTTCCATTAACTATTAGTGTCAATTTTTATACAAAAAATCGGAAATCTTAGAAACGACCACTTGTTATACCCATTTGTTATACACATATATCCCCGAACATAAAAAATAATAAATTTGCCAATTGATGAAACAATTTGGCTTTGAGATATTCCCGAAAAACCAAAGAACTGTCCTATGGCCTTAGATCTACAGTTTCCGGGCTTTGCTAAAAGTCCACTAGTGTAACTCTACGCTTAATAAACATTGTCAAAAATAAGCACTGCTATAATTTATTTTTGATCACAGTCACGTTAAACACAGAGTATTTCATTGTAAAAATATAAGCAAAATTCTCCAATCTCCAAGATTTCTTTATTATTTTTAAGTTTTTACAAAACTCTAAGAGCAAGATAACACGAATCAAATAAAAACTACAAATTCAGTAAAAATTAAAATCGAAATTAAATTAGAACGTAACACTTCAACACGGATAACAAATAAAGCCTATTACAACGCATATATTTTCAAAATTAATAATGATTTGAAAAAATTGCAAAAGTTTGTATTAGGTTTAGGAGGATCCAAAACAACAAAAAATAAAATATAAGGTAAAACGAGTTCCCTTCCCAGAGTCGAACTATTAAATATAAGTTTGATACAAAATACATATTACTGATGAGAGGTCGAGCTGTGCTCCTTTATAAAATTCAATCCCGTATTTTAGCTGTAGGCGTATTTGATGGAGGCTATAATTAATTCTAATTTATGGTACTTTTTTGCAAGTTTCCAATTGAAAACTTGAAAATGGTTTTTGAAACTAGAATCCCTTTCGTTTGTAAACTCGTAACATGATGAGTTTTTTTACAGCCGTACTGAATGGCTTGTTGAGAGGATTGTATGATTTCTTCCAAACATTTAATGAAACGGAAGATTTAACAATAACAATGACACTTGCAAGAGCAAACGTGCATTTTAAGTTTGTGCCAGCCGTGCCATATTAAGCCAACTCAACTGCAAATTTATGGCAATTTATATACGGATTTACATATAATGAAACTGACTGTTAAACTAAAAGGAGAATCGAGTAATCGAATAGAAAGGAGCAAAAGTAATTTACTTCTCTCCGTCTTCGGAATACAATTCGCGTCTAACATTCTTCCACAAATTTCTTTTAACATGGCATACTCAAGTTCTAGCTTAAATATCGGCTTTCTCCCCAGAATTTCAAAACTACTATGTATTTCTATTTAACTTCACCAAAGTGCAATTTAATGCTGTTTTTTTTTTAATTTATGCTATGCTTTAATGGTGACGGACTTTATGAACGCCAGTGTTTTACCTTCCCTGCATCAACTGGCGAGTGCTAAAGCAATAAGATAAGTTGCGCTCAGTTAAATCATTTTCGACGTAACCCCAGTCGTGACGTTTTCATTAAACCTTTTTCTCAATAATAAAACCTACGTCTCCCCTAACATGATTCCGATATTTGCCGAATCGGATAAGAAGGAAAGGTTGGGAGCAACCAATAAAAGAATATTTCTTTTTATGCCATATAGATTAAGCAACATGTGGGGATCGACCCCATAAGAGTTTTATGATATTTTATTGTCAATTTTCAATTCAATAAGAGATATGTTTATACGGAACGGAGGTGGTTTGTAAATAGGGTAGGGGCATTTATCAAAATTTGAGGTAAATATTTGAGCATCATAAATACATTTTTTTACTACAGCAAATTTTATCAATAATATTATTATTCTCTTTCGTACAAATCAATACATAATTGGAATATTATAAAGAATCATTGATACAATAAATAACTCGTACGTTTATCGATAATTTAATTTTCTTTTATAGCCTTGATCTGAAGAATTATTTCTAAACCCTCTCAACTTTCCATCATTTTATCTGCCAAATACTCACACACAGAGTGACTTAAATTAGCGTCATTATATTGGGTCATTACAGGAAGCTGTATGGAAAATCCAGGTTAAAAACATATTTTTTAATCTAGGTATATCTCTAAAAGCAAACATGTTTATTTGGTATCTCTTTAAAAAGCCATCATGAGCTTAGCTACTCTTTTACCATTATATTAAGTTTAGACTTTTATTATCGGAAGGATCAGCTGAACACGACAAATAAAAAGATTCTCGCCGGGACTTTTTCCAATATGGATAATTAATTTTGTTACTTTTTTTTATTAAAGATTGAAAATAATCACTTAATATAGATATTTCCTCGATAAATGTAACTCAACCGTGTCACAATTAAACATTATCTTTACATTTTGCGGATGGTTTTTTAAACTGGAACTTTAGATTGTTTTTACGGTAAACCAATTCTTAGTGTGCCATCACTCAATAGTGTGACTTGACGAACGAAGTAATAGAAGAATAAGGAAAATAAACTTATATTATTACCAAGGAATTGTTTGTTAAGTGGTTTTTATACACTTGCTAGTCCATCGGTACCTAAATTATGAAGTAAAAAAAGGTATTAAAAATTACCACTTGAAGCTTAGAAATAAATAATTGACAAAGCACAATGTCTTGGTCCGACTGTAATTGGTTTCTGATATTTCTTTGAAATTAGTGAAATGGGTGCTGCAAAAGCTAAAGTTAATTAAATTGATAAAATCGAGTAGCCATCCTAGACAGATAATTATTCCTTGCATAAGCCGCTTAAAATTGATTTAGCATGAAATTGAAAGCAGCAATGTTTTTAATTTTTTTTGCGAAACATGTTGATTAACGCCCAAGCAAATATCGAGACAAACATTTTGCAGGATGCTCTAAATTTAGTACTTCCATATGGCTAAACCGGATGTTGCAGATATAAGACGTTAAGACGTTTATTTTTAGATACACAAATTCTAGAAAACTATGTGCTTTTATATTTCAAATGTTAAGATTCCATTAATTTAAATATTAAAGATACACCAGGAAGGCTTCAAGGAGAAACTTCAAGGAAGTATTTCTCAAATTGCAATCAACTTTATAGTTCGCTCAGAAATTGAAAAATACTGGTTGAATAATATTTATGAACGTTTTAAAAGCTGCAAATATCAAATTATCAGCTGAAATGTACAGATGTCAAATTTCGCTGATTGCAAAAGTTCACCATTCCTCTCAAATTATATTTCCCGTTGCGTTCCAAAGCTTTAGAAATGTAATTGCTCGTCTCTCAACCAATCAATGCAATAACCTTCTTTTGATATTAAACTTTGATAAACGGTATATCAGCTATTTTTGCGGAAACTCTCCCACATGTTGCTCCATCCGTCAGCTCAAAGCCACTAACTCCTTTAAGCTCTGAAAACATCGATTGCGAAAGTTTTTCTCCGTTTTATCATATTAGCTTTATTCCTACTTATATCAGGAAAGTTTTTTCTTCACGTTCCAGACATTTCTTGAACCACCGCTTTATAGATTGTGAAAAAGAACTTTAATAGGAGGAAAAGCGACGACAATGTTATACAGTTAATGATTACATTGTTACCAAATTAAGAATAAGACTTTTAGTTAATTAGTCTACTACAATGCGCGAGCTCAAATAACTGACTGGTAGATCATCAGTAATTTCATAAACTGTACACGTGTTCGTCAGTAATTTTTAATAAATCAGCGCGAACCCAGGAATAAAAAAATATTATTTCCCAAAAATAATGAAAACTTTTGAGGGATTCAATATAAAGTTTAATATCCCTAGTCCATTAGTATTGTCTGACACTTTCTCAATAAGCGCTCAATAGGTACATTCAAGTTCTTCAAAACTTTTAGAAAATGTGGTAAAGGAGAAAGGTTGATGGAAGCAAAATATTATTAAGATGGCAACACCTTGAAACATATTGGAAACGAAAATCTTATCGGCCCTTTATATACAGTAAATTTTAGAAGGTTATCGATTATGAAAGGCTGGATTATGAAATATTCGGTTTCCCTAAAGTCAACATTGCAAACCCGACATTATAAGCCATTATAACCTATGAGATTCTATAGAGAGAGACAAACGTATCTCATAATTTCATTAGAAATTGGGAGATTTATTGGACATAAAAATATTCAAGCCCGTTTAGTTTAACGTGAATTGCAACTAAGTACTAAATGCTGTTCTCGATTGTGGAACCAATAATTTAGATATCGCAATAAGTAGAGAATTACAGTTTTTTCTTGAAGTTTCTGTTACCTTGCAGATCAACTTCGCAATTTAGTTTCAACGTTATAGCTGCTGTGCAAAATCTCTCATTTTTGAGATTCTAAGATTAATTCCCAGTCGTTTCTAATATTTAGTGAAAAATCAAGTAGTCGTAGAAATCAATAATTTAATTTGAAAATGTTGTTTATTTTTCCGTGAAAACATAACATAAATCCATCACGTGCAATCTTTCCGAAACCTTCGTGTCGTATATTGTAAATATCGAAAATCCGTTCCCGTATCTTCCAAAAATAAGGTGTTATGACATTTGGCGTCGGTAATTTGAATTGATGGATGACAATTAGTAGCAGTTTCAGCTACTCATTATATCGTTCAAAAATGGACATGAATCAGAAAAATAATTTGTTTAGAAAACACACTTCTAAAATACCACAAAAACCAATCAACTACACAACTGAAACAACATTTTTGCTGAACACTTTGAATGAGTTGATGCAATTTCGCTAGTTCTGCAGAAAAAGATGTTTTCGGTAGATAACGTTTTATGTTATATAACTCTTACAACTTCAGAAAAAGGAAATCAATGTTCTAGAACGCTACATCCGCAAATAGGACATGCAGAAATCAAAATAGTGTGTTATGCTGACGATGCCGCTCTCATTGCAGAACGTGAAGATGACTTACAAAGGTTATTACACTTATTCAACCTGGCAGCCAAATCGCTAATTATGGAAATATCTTGTGCTTAACAACATGAAAAACCCCTCTAAGATGCAAACCGGAACTTGACGGTAGAGCAATCGATCAGAAAATGAAATTTATCTACCTTGGCGCGGAACTTCTTGGCCTTGGGGATGGGATGGGGATTGGGAAGGAAGAAATGAGAGATCAAACAATAAAAGCAATTAGAATAGCTGGAACGGACACGATATCGAGGATCTACAAAACCGTCGTGAGGCCGGTGATGACATATACCACAGAAACCAGGCCAGAAACCACGAAAACCAAAAGACTCCTAGAGACAGCTGAGATGAAAATCCTCCGTAGAATCACCGGAAAGACAGATGGATAGACAGAGAAGAAGATATCAGAACAGCCTGTAATGTCAGGAACATCAGTGAATGGGTCCAAACAGAAAGAAATAATGGAATGAGCACATAAGCAGGATGGACCACGACAGTCTTGTGAGAATCGCTCTCGACAAAACCCCATTGGGACAAAGAGACTTTGGGCGCCCCGGGAAACGATGGAGCGACAGCCTCACGCAAGTGAACGATAATTAAACAGGCGATTCGCCTAAAATCAAGAATGAAGAAGAAGCAGATCTCAATTCTAAACTATTTCAACACAGGAAGTGTACCACCAGTCGTTAGAGCCAAATGATTCATACAGAAGCCGAAAAGATATATTTACCCACCAAATATACATGAAGTGGCAACACACCTAACAACAACAGTTAAAGAAACAGAACTCTACAAACCGAAAAAGATAACGAGCAAACACGCAGCAGGAAATCAGAAATAAGAAGGAAATACTAAAGTTTGCGAAGGAAGTTAACCAAGACACCTCACAAATAAAGAAATCAGAAACGATTAAACGAACTCCTTTCGAATTAGAGACCGATTTGTTTGCTATCACCCATCTATAAATTATTCACCAGATCCATTGTTAACACAATAACTACTAAACACGAGGATTGTGAACCTGTAGAATAGGCAGCATTTAAAAAGCGTTTAGCATTTATGATTATCTCTTGACCTAGCCAAAATACCTTGTATCTGCGATCAAAACTTTACGACCAATGCGTATTGCCAATAACCACATACGGCGCTCAAACATGAACCTTCATTTGACAAATGACGCACAAGCTTAGAGTATCTCAAAGAAGTATAGAAAGAAGAAAACTAGGCGTTTCTCTTCGTGACAAAAAACGAAACGAGTTAATTAGAATCACGTCTAAAATAACAGATATAACAGACCGGACAGCACAACTTAAATGGGACTCCGCGGGACATATCGACCGTACAAAGGACTATAGGTGGAATGGAAGAGCATTGCGATGGAGACCATGGACCGACAGAAGAGATAAAGACCTATCACAGGTTGGCACGACAACATCTAACCGGCTAGAAGAGCAAGGAAAAGAGATATTCAAGTGCAATTTGAAAGTGCTGCATACACTTTTTTAATACATAGTTAATAACTATACTACTACATAAATTTAATAACTATTGCAATTACATAGTAAAAACCTCAATTTTTAGCTAATAGTTACACAGGGTGTATCGTAGCAACTCTTTTCTTATGAAATCAAGCTGCCAGTGAAATATCGAAATATGTGTAACTTGAGAACTAAACCTAAATGGATCATAACATGCAATATTCAAAATCTTAGAATTACCGCCAATAGCGTTCAACGGATTTATTATTAAATCTTTAATTATTGGCTGAAAACCTTGCTTGTTCAAGTTCTACTTAGTGTGAACATAAGCAGAAAGCCCTAAAGCTAAGCAATATTTAGACTCTTATTCGATCTTCCGAAAACATCTTATTAATCAATATGTGACCAGGTGCAAACAACTCGACTTAAAAACTTTGCACTTCCTGTTCCATTCTTATTGAGTACTATTAGCATTTGCGTTAATACAAAAGCAAATTTATGATTATTCATTTTATTAAAAAGCAAGTGTGAAAAGTCGTCTAAATACTTAAAAGATTTCAAACCTATGTACGGACTTTATTCAGTACATTAAATTGTCGTGTGGATACGCAATTCTAATCACACCTAATTTGTTAAATCAGATGAGATTAAAGTAGTAAACTAAACTTAGTAATTTGTCAGCAGCACCACGTTACTTGATTGGTAGAATTATTCTTACTTAAACAACTGTTTCTGCCACATCGCAGAAAAATCTTCAATAAATGATGGAGCATGTTTTAGTGTTAATTAGGCGATAACCTGCATAGTTTTGGCACGATAGTTAAGGATCTGCGTTATTTTCAAGTAGCATTTGCTGTACATTATCTATTCTTATTTTATTTAGATAAACTGATTTATAATTCTAACGCTGATTCAATCAGCACTCCCGGTATAATTGCATTGACTTGTAACCGCCCATACAAACGTCAATTAGAGCATTGATTTCTACATCTTACAGTATCTCTAGGGGATGAAAATTATGGCCACCGTTGAGGGGCTACTGGTTTCTCGAATGTCCTAACCTGGAAGGCGTCCGAAAAACATTAAAACTGCATACAATGCTGACGTATTCCTGTTATATTAATTTTGAGGCTAAGCGTCATCTAAAAACTTATTCCTCGGTTTTAAATATTTAAAATTGCCGCACTTGCAAACCGTGCATACAGACATTCCCGTCGCTTAGTAATAAAAACAACTCCACTTGTATGGCCAATAGAGTTACAACTTAATCCTGACTGACTGCGCAAGTGTTACGTTATTCTGCTGCTTAAAATCGAAAATTAGAGGTGGGATAGCTACGAAGTTTCCAGTTGACGAAATATGGGAAACCATTTTGTGTTGATCCGACTTTGAACCCAATTTCATAAACCCCCAGTCATGAAGGAAACTGATAGTTTTAAAGATACATTTGAGGTATGAAAGTGAGAAAATGTATCTTAAATTAAATCAAATTTATTGATTATTGAAAATCCGATTGTAGATGATTTCCTTCAAAGCTACCCTTTGACTCTTGGAAGCTACTACCAGAGATTAGTCTGCAATCTCTGCTACGATTAACTACTTTGAAATGGTAAATCGTGAAAGCTAAGAGTGACGAAGTACAAAATTACCGTATTTGTGTTTGGATCATAGAGTAATTAAAAAAAACATATATAGTTGTCTCCACAAACTGAAGAAGTCCCCCAAGGCCACACAAACACGTACACTAAAATATGTTTTTGCTGACAGAGTTCATGAATTTGCGAACAAGCGCCTTTCACAAATTTGCGGATATGCGATTATGTTCTGGGAAAATCCCACGGTAACATAACAGAAGCTCTAAGAACCCACGCTAACAAAGGGCTAAAGCGGTGGATATTCTCTGCAGGAAGATAGTGGACGACATATATGTTCGGGTTCCAGACACAGAGGAACAAGAATTGGAGACGAATGCAGTACAGCCTTCCAGCGGTACTCAGAGCATTGTACAACAACTGACACTTTCTAAGGCATCAAATAACTACCGCGAAAGGGCTACAATTCTACAACGTACGTAAGAACGCACAGCACAAGGACACATTGAAGCAATGGCTTACTGAAAACCGGTACAAGCTTCTCCTACAGCTTAAACCTAAATGTGTCGCAGGATACCCCTACATAGTTCTTGATATCTTTTGATAAATAATTCGTTCTTATTGCGAGATATGAGCACTGATTATCAATAGGTAATAAAAGACGGGAGTAAAGTCTGTCTTTTTATAAGACAACATTTGTTTGAGGCAAAATACCCAACAGAAAGCGTCTGTAAAAGCGCAAATGTATGTTTATTTGTAAAGTGTAAACATATCAATTCGAGGTTATAAGGACAATATTTGACATTTCGAAAACGTACGTTCTGTACGTTCAACGAATCCTGTTGAATTTACCATTTATCCTTGTCTGTTTTATATACATATGTTAGATTAAAAAAAAAATACAATTGGTTAAGAACAAGTGGATCTATTGGTCTGTTACATAGAGAGAGAGAGAAATAATACTAAGCTGAAAATAATCGTTGAGTATTGCTTTTATTGCTTGAATATGCTTCAGTCATCATTCACGGCATCATGGCTGCGGGGTGTTTTTGCAGATTACTTTATCTTAGGAATTCTACCTTCTTGGAATACACTGGGCTGGTGATTGATGGCCGCTGATTTGGTTTTGTTTATTAATTACTGGTTCGAGATTTATGGCATTGGTTCTGTATATGACATCATATCAACAAGATCTAACACATATAAATTATGTATAATTCCATGGTTACCGCAGTTGTTAATAATTACGAAGCAATAGGTATTTACGTATTATTTACGTAATGCAGTATGTAGTTTGGCAGATTACCTTAAAAAACATTGGTGCCGTCATTCTGCGATATACGTTTTACAAATTTCAGTGTTTTAAAACAATTAATTGTCTTTACTATTTTTTCTGTCTATTTTTCCTAAAACACCGCCAGATAACACCTCCAGAGGAATGACGCCAATTTTAAATCACCCTGTGTACCTACTTGTGATTCAGTATCAGTGTTACCTGAATAGATTTCTTAAAATGATTTAAAAAGTAAATGTAAAATAAGTTCAAAATCTGTACACAACATCAAACTATTAACGAGTGTATGCCCGTTTATTTTTATAACTGGTCAGTGCCGGAATATGAGATATATAAAAAAAGATATTTGAACTTCATTGAAACATTATTTTACAGTCTGTTGGATTGCAGATGTTCTCGTCTTGCTTTAATTTAATCCATTTGCGTCTGGAAAGTTGGTATCCGTACAGATCTAGGCTTAATAGAGAACTGCCGTGAGTCGCAGCGTAAATTGGTGTATTTAATAAAGTTTTTTAAAAAGGTACAAAAAACGGACTCAAAAGTTAGGTAGCCTATTCAGATTTGATTATAATTTCAGTACGTTACTGTTCATTACTTCAGTATATACAGCGTGATTCAAAATTGGCGTCATTCCTCCGGAGGTGTTGTCTGGCGCTGTTATAGGAGTACAGAAAAAATTGTAAAATAAATTAATTGTTATTAAAAACCGAGAAATTTGCAAAAAACTATATCAGAAATACGCCAGCATGGTTTTTCAAGGTAATCTGCCTAATTAACATTGCGCAAATACTTGTTGCTTCGTAATTATTAAAAACTCCGGTAACCATGGAATTATACTGAGTGACAATAAGATAGACAAGGATAAACGATAAATTCAACAAGATTCGT
>NW_026017110.1:40408134-40421536 GCF_020466585.1 Dendroctonus ponderosae | reverse complement strand
TTATGTCCAATACGTGTTCCTCTGTGCCTGGAACCCGAACATCTATCGTCCACTATCTTCCTGGAACCACTTTCCTTGCCCTTTGTTGGCGTGAGATCTTTCAGCTTCTGCTATGTTACTGTAGCATTTCTTCTAAACTAATCGCAGATCCGCAAATTCGTGAAGGGAAATTCAAAGTAAGTTACAGTTTGACAAATTATTGGTATTATTGACAAGGGCTATCCACCTGTAACCATCTGTTAATGACAAAAAACATGATTGCCGCTGTGCCTTTTTATCAAAAAATTGTAGAAGAGAACTTTGTTGATATCAAAAATTTTCGTAATTTAAAGCAAAGATCGTAATTTTTCTTTTTGAAAGCTTAAGTATTCCAATAGGCTGCCAATCCAACGTGGAATCTTTTCAAAATAATGTTTAATAACAAAGTTGAAATTCGATCTTCAACTCTTAATATCTTCTAGAAAATTTCGAAAAAAAAATTTTAATTTTTTTTCTCGTACTCCCCAAGGGAGCCTCTATCACCCCTTGAAAGGAATGACGCCAATTTTGAATCACCCTGTATAAAGATATTACTGTTGACTCCAAGATGCCCCACTTTTGTTCTTTCTCAAGAACAAATACAGTTTGTAACAGAAAAATTGATAAACAGAAATTGGCCAGCACCTAATGAAATCTCAAAAGAAATGCTCAAATACGGAAGGAATCCACCACTTGTTAAAATTGAAATATTTAGCAATATTTAGCAAAGGCAAAATATTAGCGATCAAAAATGTACGTTGCAAATTGAAGCAATCAAATGCGCATTACAGCCTAAGACCAACCTGATTTAACACTATAAACTTCAAAATTTTAAATGCGGTAAAGCAAGGATAAAAATAGGCACATGAAAATCGACAGCAAAGTTAGAGTTGTAAGGAGCACTTTACGTACGAATAGAAAATTTGCGCACGATGCCCCGAAGCGGTGAGAGCGTAATTCCGTTAGTCGAATTCCGTTAGCGAGTCCATAATTGCGTTACAACTCAAATATACGCATATCAAATGGAAAAAAAGGAAATTAAAATAAAATACGAGTACTGCGCCGTAAGAATGCGAAAATGATCTACAAAAGCTACTGCATAAGTTCTAGCAAACAATGAAAGAACGAAAGCATTCAGCATGCAAATATTCGTACAGAAAATCTCTAGCAATTTTCAACAAACCGACAAGATGCAACCTTGATATATACGACCAAAGCGTGGAACAATCATTGCCATTCCAGTATCTAGGAGTAAACAACAAATCTAACAGTAGAAACCTGAAGGCAAACAACAACAACATCATTCATATGAGGATAGTTAAACATAGGCACAGGCAAATCAGCAGCAAAGTTAGAATAGTATATTATACAATAAGAGTTGTAAGGAGCACTTTACTTACGAATGGAAAAGTTGCGCACGATGCCACGAAGCGGCAAGTGCGTAATTCCGTTAGTCGACTTCCGTTAGCGAGTCCATAATTGCGTTACAACTCGAATTATGTACCATACTTTACTTACTTACTAAAACTGAAAAAAAATTGTATATTTTTAAATACGTCTGTTTTGATAACAATTAAAAATATGATAGCAGCCCATAATTACAAATTAAAACGTCATACGTTCATAAACAAATATTCAATAAGGTACATTTTCCCGAAAAGTTTTAATGTTGTTTGCGGACAAGATATAGGACTTCTTGCTTTTGAGCCATCAGAATTACTTTTCAGTAGGTAAGTATTATTTATTAAAAGATACAATGTTTATATTGTGATGAATTATGACAGAACTGTGCGTTTGGGTTATAATGCGTAAAATTGAACTTACTTAGGTAGTGTGTCTTATACTACTTTCAGTAGTGGTCGTAGGTAAAATATGAAACATGTGTAAGGCCACTTATGACGTACGCGATAGAAACCAAAGTGGATAACACAAAAACTAAACGGCTTTAAAGAACAACGGAAACTCTTATACCAATAACAGGATATACCTTGCTAGACCGGAAGATTTGCGAAGAAATACGAGATATAGATGCGCAAGCGGCAGACGAAAAGAAGGAAGACATCATGTAGACAGAACGCTTAGCAACCGGACAGCCAAAATCGCAAAAAAGAAACGACCAAACACGCCCCGACCGCCTGGACAACCACTTACAAGATGTTGTAAGACCATGCTAGTCAGCAACTCAACTGCTCCTGGGAAACCATTGAGAAAACACAGGACATATACCTAACGTAAGAGTAGGAAGATGATTTCTAAATCGAATGTTGTACCCCTTATTAGCTTTGAATTTCTATTAAATTAAATCTAACGTGATTCGGATCTACTTGACAATGTTTCGCAGAAAATTTAAAAGACATTCTCTAAGGTGCAGTGTCGTTGTAAAATGAAAGTACAGCATATTGGCTTTTATTCAGAAAACTGATCATCAAAATATTGGCTGCTCTCTATTTGCAACCAAAGCTTTAAGTCTTTTCAATCGTTTGATCCAGTAATTTAACTGAAAATTGAATCGTGAGCAAATATATTACTGATGTTCCCGTATTTCATGTGTGATATATATTTGATGTGTCATATACAAATGCTTTGAGTTATTATTATTAATTATTACTACTAGTATTAGTACTTATTTTATTTCAGTTATCTCTATTACTTAGTTTTAGGTATCTCTTTTGTATTATTAACTTTGTAATTCCTCGAATTTGTTGCTGCTTGGGTATAATAACAGAAATATTTAAATTATATAATCATTACACCCAATTGGCACACATAAGCTTTAAATGTGTTTTGAGATTCTCTAAGAAACTTTCAATAGTTTAAAGCAATCATAACATCACAAATTTTTCTGGATACTAAAGAAGCGCAATAGAACCTCTATTATATTTAATATGCCGGTACTTATTTTTATAGTCAAAATTACCTTATTTCATCGTTAAGGTAGCCAAGTTGCATATAAAATGGATTTTCGTTGACCTCCAGATCAGATCATTGTTTTACAATATCTTACATAGCCCGGCGGCACAAATAGCGTGGCGACGGCGCACCGCCACAAATCAGAGGCGGCCCGGTTTCATAGCCACCTGTGAATCCTTGGAAACCCTGGCCAAATGTGACCTTGGCCTCCGTTGTTTCCAGAAAGAGAGTCTGTCCAGACCGAGCAATAGAACAACGCTCTCGTCTACGTTGCCAACTCACGTGTATTATAGTAAGACGGAGCCACTATACATTTACATTTATTCAGCCGTCATAGAATTGAACAACTTTTCAATTTTTGTTATTTGGCTGTACCTAACTAAAATACTTTGAACAAAACTTTTGAAATTGACGAGAATAAAAACAATTTAGTGAACATATTTAAAAATAATTTATTAGAATTGCACTGATGATTTTTCAGGGAATTAATTCTAATAAAGACTATTAATCAATGCATTACTTGCAATTAAAATATGAACTGACCTCCAACATATTATTCGCATAAATTTATAATGAACTACCATTAGCAAAACTTTAAAGATTTTAGCAATTATAATTTGCTAGTGAATTAATGAAGAATATTAATAAGTGCACTCGATATCAGCTTTGAAACCAACAGAAAAACACATAATCTGGTTGATTATTTTAATATATTATAGTGGCTAATTGAAATGATTGCTCAAAATACACCGACGCTTTTCACAAAAACTTGTTTTGACTCACTGGTAGTTCTGCCGATTTTGTCCTCAAACTTAGAAAATTCATTCCTATAATTAACTCCTGAGAAATATGTGTTGTCTTGGTGTCTTACGGCTGCTCACTAATTCTTATTGACTAGATAGGGGTTGTTTTGATAAAGTGTCTACTTTTATACTAAAAATTATGCATGAAAAAATTATTAATTTAATTATTTTCCATATTTTGTGTTTTGCTATAATTTGCTATCTCGATCGCAAAACCATACACCGGTATTTTCCGTGACTTTATTGAATATATTTTCGTGATGGTTTACACCAGTGCAACCAGTTACAGAACAGTGTAAGCGTCCAAGCAAACTACTTCTGAAGATGCAAGCCACTCGTGATTGCGAAACGTCAAGAAGAAATTCTACCTAACGACGGCTTAAAAATCCGAAAAACCCATTAGTTTCAAGGAATGGCCTCGAAAGTCAATCTCCTCTGATAGATTAAAATTGCTGCAAGTTTTGCCAAGGCTTATTTTCTCTATTTTCCAATGTGTGCACATATGTAATTATAGTAGTATATAGTAATGACAAACATTATTTTCGTTAGTCAGATAATTCTTGCATCTGTGTAATACTTATTTTCACTGAAAGCAAATCTCATCAAACCAAAAAGTTTTCTTGACTAAGCCGCTGCAGAACCTGAAAATATTTAGGCGAACAAACTGATTCTGAAGGTGGAGAAGCGTGTAACATGAAAAGCAAGCAAAAATCTTCATTTTACTTCCCATCGTTTCGTTTTCCAGTTGGGCTGTCAGTAAATGCTAAACGTACTTTCGCACCGCTTCGTCGGTTTTTTCTTTCCCCTGATACAGGCTTCTTATTCTTACACGCGGTTAATACTTTTTAGGATACCTATTTTACTTTCGTTGTCTTCTTGAAATAAGTGTAGCATAAAAAGTAGATAACCATTTTTATTCAGCTTATGGCAGAGGCAATAAATACGTGGTACTTTACTGGCAGCAACTTACCAACAAACTTAAATGACTTAAAGAAAGAACGAAAATTTGTGAACTTGAATCAATAATTAATATCGCTCACAATCGGTATATATCCTGTCACTGAAAGAATAGCATAAAAACAGAGACAATGCCGTTCATCTCAATGCATCAAGAAACATTTCAGTTAAATACCGATCATTCGGGGTAAAGTCAGGCCAACTTGGTCAGACTGTTATTGGTCAATATCTTCGTCAATATCATTTGATGCACTGCTGAAAAAGTACCCAACCCTCAAATATTGTTTTTGGTCTTAAATAATTGCGGGTTAGTAAAAAAGTAATTTTACAGAGCTGAATTCGGACACCATGAATAGGCAGTATAAACAGAAAATCGGTATTAATTTTTGTTGTCTGTAGATCTTGCAATGGAGAAAACGTCGCTAAGGCACTCGAAGATATTCGAAAGGGTATGAAAAGTTTAAGACAGAATGCTGAAACTTATAAAATTCCAAAATCCACCTTTTACGATAAGAAAAAAGGAATAAAAACGAAGTAACATGGCGGACAGTGCCTAATGTACCGAGGGGATGATAAACTTAATAAGAATAAGAATATGCCTTTTGCTAGATGCTAAGATTATTTTTTACGCTAAATAAAGAGTCGTCCGCGTTTACCCAACACATAGGGATGCAGGTGAACACCCTTTTTATACAAAAAATTAGGATGGAATGATAAGTTTATTGGTTTTATTTAGGACTTCGACAAAGGAGACACGGAAGACCAAATTATTTTACTGCAAATTTTATTTTCAAAGCTATACTTTTTGTTAAGAAAAAACTGAAAAAATCGTCCGACTTCACCCCGGGCGACGGTACCTGAGCGAACACGAATTTAATAACTTATCATTGCCTACTTCGGTTCAGAAGTTATCGATTATATTTGCGATATTCTTGGATGTTTCTGTTTGAGTGCTATCAATGTTGAGACAATGAACTTTTTTGAATCCTGAGACACATCGATTTGATTCTATATTACTTCGCTTAATGCAAATAATCTTTATACTTGGCAAATAAGTGTTCTGCTTTAACAAGAGTTTAATTTTGATTATTCTACAGCCCCGTTTTACCATCTTTCAAAGAGTAATACCTTAACCGTCTATTACAGAGATTAAATCAACGACTTACTTAACCGCTAAAACTGGCGGTTCTTCTCGACTGTTAGAAAAATATATTCTCAAATAGTTAAACGTTGCAGTCTAAATTGAGCAAAATAAAATTTCTACAACACACAACTTTCATTTGCCTTGAGATTCTATGCTACTGGGTCTCACCTGAACGTTTCTGGATACTTTTTTCGGCTAAGCGAAAGTAGTGCACATCGAGTGTGTGCTCTTTTGCTGGATCAGCAAGACAAGACATTAAAACGTCTTCCACAGAAAGTGAATTATGTGCGACACAATTAAATGTGTAACACTATTAAATGTAATAACACGATTTTGAAACAATTTGCATATTTGGTAGCACTGACCTGTGGTGACAATGCAGAACCTTAAATTGTTTTGTCAACTTTGCCAGTATTGTTACGTCATCTGAATCCCCAGACGACGTAACATATTTTGGAAGCTCTACATCTGTGCTAGATTGAAATAATTTTAGGATATGGAGACCATCTATTGAAAATCAAGAAAAAGTCAAAGCATCAAATAAAATTTTATTTTTCGGTTAAATCAACATTTAAAACTTAGCGACTGTCAATACAGTCGATAAGTCAGTGCAGGAAGCAATTAGACGATTATTTAATGGGAACTGAAATATTTGTGGTGGAGCGGGAGGCAATGCAATAATTACTTAACCCCCTGCGTTTAATCCTCGGCTTAATCACTGCTGGTGCAACCGGCCCTGAATAATTTTGAAATACTGGCTCTATCACGCAATTCTTGATAATCACGTAGTTTCCTTTTCTGCCATTGAATGATTGAGCAACGGACCTACACATAATTTATTTTTGTTTAGTATGGATTGAAATTATTTGTATACCGGACCAAAGCTCGGACGTTGTGAAAATGTAAGTGGGATGATCTCAGTTTCAATTTGGACCAGAGTTCAAGACGTGTTGAAGTGTAAATTTGGGTCAAAATTCGTTTAATTTTGAAGCATTTGGTTTATATAGCGTAAGATGGCTAGAACTGCTAAGTTTAAAGTCGAGGTTAGCTGCAGCCATGCATAAGCTTATATTTAGTGCAATCTGGCCTTAGTGCATTCTCAAATAAACTAGAACCGTAATTTATATAACGTTGTATTATCTCCGTTGATGCGGTAATTTGTCTTTAATAATGTCTGAATCTGCATTTAAAGAGATAGTGAAAGTACAGAGATTAGATTATTGTCACGCTTTTGCTCAATTTGGAAAATTTAGAGTGGCTTAAGGTAAGATTTAATTAATATTTAAAGCAAGCAAAAAGAGTTCAGTAATATTATACGTTACTTTTTGTATTGTAGGCACTAATATTTAAGATTGTTTTAAATAATTTTGAACAGATTATTTTATGAATACATTAAAATTCGCTTTTAATTTAATAAAACGTTTGTATTTTTACTGGGTGCATTGCTACTGATATCCTGAAATTAGGATGGATGGTGCATAACATCAAGAATATCACACAGTTTCGAGTCCGAATCTGAACATGTTAATAAACTTAAACCGCTTACTAATCGTAAAGGGACGCGTGGAACAAAATGTTCAGGAAGTCAGACATAAATTTAGGCAATGGTCTTTAACGAGCTAAGATTAGAGTCAGAGAAACAAATTCATGAAATTGCTAAATATGTTGAAATTTCCTAAAACATCTTCGAGCTTGGTAGAATGTTTACTTAATAGACCGGCACATGATAAATAAAAGTAGAAAAATGACTCCTAACGACACTGAAGGGTTCCAATGACATTCAATGGGCAAAGGAACCAGCAGAAGACGTAGTTGGGACGAGAACGGAAATCAAAGGGTTCCCCCTTTGAAAAACCAAATACAAAACCTTGGTTCAGGAAGGAATTAAAGATATTAGCAGAAGGAACAAGAAAATCGGACCTGCAGTACAGATCGAACTAAAATATTCAAAGATTCAAAAGGACACTGGGAAAGGTTTTCAAGCGATATAGAAGGTGATCTGGTGATCTGTACGGCAAGAAAAATAAACTATGGCATCTACTGATAAATACAAAAAAACGATAAATGAATATGTACAAAATTCGATAATTACGACGAAAGAATGGGAAAGACACTTTCGAGTATATGAAAGCTCAACAGAATAGAGCATCAGGTCAAAAACGTCAACCAACCCCAACACAAGACCATTTCTCGGACAAAAAAACAGCTGCTGAGAGGAACAATGATAAACAAAAAATCCCCAATATTTGACCGAATCACAATGATCAAATACAGAGTAAATGCACTCCTCGATGAACTGGAAATATTTTGATACAATGTTTACTTCATTAATAGTATGTCAATACTACTAAATGCATCCGATTTATGATGAATCAGGGTAGAAAAATGTAATGAATAATTATTATTGGGTTCAATTTTTACACATGATGCACCAGAAGGCAGGTATTTAATGTAGTGGTAGTAATGTAGTAATGCAGTATTTATGCTGCACCAGTAGGGTTTATGCTCATCATCCATCACTTCTTAATTAATTTTCCATATCAGGTTTATTATTCTAAATTGCTAGCACTGCAGGAGTCATCAATTTTAAAAATCAATTATCAATTTACCATTACTGAATTTGTTTTTAAACGCGGTCTTGATGGTAGGTTCCTTTAGAGTAATATGGAAAAATTTGCAGAATAATTCCAAAGGTTTTCAAAATAGTTTACCAGTTTTTTCCGGTGGTTAATATATGTTGGCTTTGAAAATAATTAATCACAGTATGGACATGGGTCGCCAGCGAATTTCTGTTATAATAGTTGCCTTAAAAAGGATTGTGTTGTTGAAAAACAGAGGTAGACAACAATTTATTTTTATAAATTTGGAACCCGTTAAAATATAAGGGAGGCTAATCTTTAGCAGCAGGATTCGCATTCATCCTGATATGAAAAGTTTAATTTTAAAAGCGTTGCTGTATTGACCTGTTTTCACTGCGAGGGGTGCGCTTTGTTTTCCAAACCAATTCAATCTAAAATTTCTGAAATCGAGTTCTATAGTTCGAATAGTGAATCCTTTTATATTTTATAATATGACATAAAAACATCAATTCTACCAACCAAACACCAATTATAATAATACTAACGAAAAAAACAAGTCGCCCTTCAGACTAAATTTGTTGCCAATTATGAGGTTCAGGAAAAGCATGCCTTTTGCATAGCTAACGTATGCATTCAGCGCTGTGCTTTTAAATCACAATAGAATTCATTTTCACAGTGTCGCCTTCTCATCGATGCATTATTGTTTCGCCTTGACCGCAATTTCACAGCAAAGTTAATTTATTCTCTGATAGCTTCGGCTGCTGTTCAATAATAAATTGAGCGAGAAGAAAATACTTTTTTAATTTTCAATGGAGACCTGATTAACTACAGCTGAACTAGTGAAAGTATTGCTTTCCAAGCAATTTTCTTTTAGAACTTAGCGATTGTATCCCGGCCGATACCCAGCCCTTACTTATTATAGTACGTCGTAGGCCCCCTTATTCAATTTATTTGCGCTTCTCACTTCACATTCGAGCGAAGATAGTGCGCTATAAAATCGAAAAGCGTACCTTGGGGCTTGTAAAGTCTTGAAGTAACACCCGGAACTACAGCAAAAATGTTTATTTCAATAAAGGAGTTTAAACTTTATCAGGAAATATCTCACGTGCTACAAGAATGGAATTGCAACAAAAGCTTTTATAAGGGTTGGAAAATTTTTAATTTATAAGCAGTGATGACCTGGGAGAGCACCATAGAATAAAATTTAAATTGTCAGGGGCCGATAAAGGCATGATACTTTGCTCGCTCTTCACAGCATATCAATTTATCGTTGTGTCTTTATGCAGACGCAGTTAAAAGGGGTTTTCAACACCTCAATTAACAATGACAGTTGATGAACCAGTTTGAATATGATTTTCGGTATTAAACCACAGAAAGTTTCTGCCTGCATATTGCCAAATAAAAACGAAACAGAAAACATAACTCTCGATAAGAAACTTATAACCTACTGTTTATTATGCCTAACTAAAATAGTAGAACGACAGTTCCTGAAAAATACTTATTACAAAGATGTATTTCAGGTCGTACAAATTTATAATACTAATTACATATCGTCAAGTCTGCGAAAAAAAAAGAAAAATTTTTGCATTTCGACATTTTATTTATTTACATGGTGATTTAAAATTGATGTATCTTTTTACCTGAAGAGTACTACAGAATTATTGATAGTAGTTTTTCGAAAACTTTAGTTCTTTGACATGCAATTTCAAGTTTGTTTTTAAATAAAATTTTCAACTAATTCGATAATCATTTGTAAAATTATTAGCACAGTTAGGTATTGAAAAAAAGCTAACATGAGAAAACTGCATTTTTTAAGCAAAAAAAAATATTTGAACATTGCTCTGTGCGTGCTTATGTATACCAATGACGAAAATACGTGAAGCTTTCTTGGTATGCACTTATACACTGCATCATTTAACTCATCTCCATAAAAGACAAGCGCGACTAAGCTGTTGTTTATGAAAACCAACATTCTAATTCTTTCGAGGAAAGTAAAGTAGTGAAAAAAGTCAAAGTTCCCGCTACTGAATTGCTGCTTGTGGTAGTCATCCAGAAATCATTACTAATGAGCAACAATTAAGTACGTTTCGAGTTTCATCAATACTACCATTAACACAGCTACAGGATAGGTAAGTCGTCGGCATGTTTCATCCGCCCCCGAACGTCTAATGGAACTCCGGATCAAATTATCGTTGATGAAGCTGCTACTATTACTCATTAATGAGTGCATAAACTGAACAACCAAATTATAAAATGTTTCCAGATGAAAGATGCTTATGTTGACAAACTCCCTGTGTACCTTACATTAAATCCACGTTAACACTTTAACTTGTCTGGTAAAAGTTGGTTAATGTTTATAAAGTGGTGAACTCAAGTGATCTGTCCATATTTGGGCCATTTCAAATTAGACTAAAATGCAGATTTCGAAGTAAATCCGAATCGAAGTAAAGTCCTTCGAAACAAATCAAATTGCCATTCGTAAGGATTTTTTGGTTTGTGAACCACAGGACCAAATTGATCATATGGAATTAAAGGATTCCAGAAAGGATTATATTATTTGAGCATTAACAACCTATTCAATTTATCTTCGTTTGGTAATCGTCGTGTGTAGTGTAGTGTTTTGGATTTTGCCTTTTCTTCACGGACTAGATAATTTCCTTATTTTAACGAGCTTGCATTTGTAAGCGGGTCCAAGAAACCATGCATTTTTTAAGAACAATATATTCATGACGTTCACGTGGCATCCAATATTTCCAGATTTGAAAAAAAAATTAAAACAGATTTTCATTTCCCAAACCGAACATCTTAGAGTGACATATAATATAAAATAACAGTAAATATAATTTTCGGGAAGCCATTCAAAATATTACTGAAAACCTTACGCAAAATGATAGAAAATGCAACTCAGCTTTGTAAAGCTGATATGGGGAAACTTGCAAGATATTGGATTTGACATTTAATTCCTAACTTTCACTGGGTACTTTGGAATTCCACTATTCATAACAGTCAATTAATATGTTTATTAATTGATAGTTGTTTGCGTGTGATTATAATATTAAAAAATTATTATATTTTTCAGAATATATTAGCAAGTACACATGTGTAGCATTTTTGGTGTAGATGACGTTCAAATCACAACATTTTTTTGGCCTTATATGGGTCCATGGAAGAATAAGTTAGACGTCCAACTGACGTAAGTAAGTCACAGCTTTATGACGTCTAAATGACGACTCGCAAAGACGTCTAGATGACTAGTCATAAAGACGCCTAAATGACGAATGCATAAGTGTACTAGATGCTCTAAAACATTTAGCTCAAAAATGGTGAATTGTAGAAATGCTGATTTGGAAGCTAAATACATAAAATGAAGATAAGGGGAATTAAAACTTGTTGCAGATACCATAGTTGCAAGTCATGCCACTAAAGCTAAATGATTAAGCAGTTTAAAGATTTTACTGTACTTATTCCGGTAAGGTTTGACGGACGTTAAAGAGTTTACGACCGGCTAATTTTCAATCGGTATTCTGTACGTGTATGTTTAAAGCGCAAACTTTTTAACCAATATGTCCTGCCAGTCTTGACGTATGGAGCCGAAACCCTAACACTAACTAAGAAGCCGATTAATAAAATAAAAACAACACAAGTAGCAATGGAAAGATCGATGTTGGGGGTTTCGCTTAGAGACAGAATACATTACAGAGATCTACGGCGCAGGACAGGAGTTACGGATGCAGTAAAGAAAATATCCTCTTTAGCATGGAACTGGGCAGGTCACGTTGCGAGAACTAGAGACTATCGATGGACTAAAAAATTTATCGAATGGAGACCACGATGTGAGGCCTATCGAAGTAGAAGACGACTCCCGACGAGATGGACAGACGACTTAGGAGAATCCGAACGAACTAGATGCAGGTCGCGCAGAATAGGCATGAGTGACACAGTTTGCGGGAAGCCTATGTTCAACAGTGGACGCTATAGTGGGCTTAAATGATGATAATGATGATTCTGTACCTCTTTCATTCTTTCTGACACACCTTAATTCCATGATCAATATCGAGCGACCGCTTATTTTTAATAAAATCTTTAAAGGAGTTTTTAATTTTAGGCGAACAAGTTTCAGCCAAATTTATTTAAAATATAAGTGTTTTAAAGTAGTTGTTTGAATACATTTTTGAAGTGGAAAGCTTTTATGATATTAGTGGAAAAGTTCTAGTAGGCGAAATCATGAAAAATAAAGAAAGGTACTGTTAAATGATGACAACCGCTGTTTGATTTGATGACCGCTCTTTCTACAGGGCATAACTTCATCTTCATTATAGAAGCCTTTGCGATATCTGTCATCTATTTAATGTTCCCGAGAACAAATTTTAAAACCACTTTTCGATTTAATAAAATTTACCGCAGAATCATAGTTGACTTGATTGACGAACACGTCCTAGATCCTAGAAGAAGTACAGCATTATCAAACGAAATTAAATGATTATCCGCATTGCATTTTTGTGTTACCAATTACCGACCTGGCAAGATTGTACAATAGCGCTCTTCTATGTAAAAATGTAAAAGATTCGTTATTCTGGGTGAACGAGACATTTTCTTTAATTTACCCACTCACTAAATTTAATGTGCGAAAACAAACGAAGTAAAACTAAAACTAATTAAAATAGATTTTACTAATAATAATTCCAAATTAAAATCAAATCCTGGGTTCTTCAGTCATTTATTGTCTATTTATCAATTAAAAAAACGTTTCGGTGTTTTCCACCATCATCAGTTTCACTAAAATAACAGGTAGTAAAAAAAAATATAAATGTTTTCATTAATCTAAAAAACAATCACAGTTTGTCAACAGCTTGTTATATCACACACTAAAATACATTACAATTGTAACACTTTAAAATATTCTGAGATTAATTGGGCCTAACAGGTGATCAGTTAGGACAATCAATTCTGGGAAGAGACTAGAATTCTTTGTTCAAATATTCAATTATTTT
>NW_026017110.1:40395037-40407476 GCF_020466585.1 Dendroctonus ponderosae | reverse complement strand
TTTTTTACTACCTGTTATTTTAGTGAAACTGATGATGGTGGAAAACACCGAAACGTTTTTTTAATTGATAAATAGACAATAAATGACTGAAGAACGCAGGATTTGATTTTAATTTGGAATTGAAACACAGTCAGGAAAGTACGTACACTAATAATAATAGCAACAGTAAGTATATGTGGAAATCAGACCAGATATGGAGACAAAGTATTGCTGCTTACCATCCTATCGGTGTCGAGAGGATTTTAGGGTAGCATTCGATGTTGTCACTTATTCTTATTAAAACTTTTTCAGGCTATGCTAAAACATATCTTTTCCTTTAAGTTTTAACGAAATAGTCACAGAATAGTGCCCGTAGTAAAGGAAATTTTACTCAATTTGTTTAATTTCATGCATTTGAAAATACGCGATTAGGGATAACACCATTATTAAGCACATGTTAAAGAGCTTTGCGGTTATATCACAAGAAACTCATTGGATAAAGGACACTTTACATTTTATCCAGTAATTTGATAAACTGGACGGCTTGATATTCTTCCGCACATGTACAACACACTTCGGATTAATGAGACAGTAGTATTTTAAATCTTTTTCAGACATTTTGTTTCGTGCACGCCTCTAGTCTAAACATAACTAATTACAAATTGACTACAAAGGGTGGAGTTGCGGTTTGATGCCACTATAAAGGACGCACGACTGAGATAATTATGCTGGACCGTGATTATCGCGGTGGCATAATAGTATTATTATATTATTTGGTTTTGTAATAATTATCAGCGTGTGAACTATTAATTAAACGAAACGTCTAGATTTTATTGGTCAAAATATAACCTTTTTCACAGGAAAGCTGTTCAGGAGACAATTTCTGCATACTTTATACAATAGATGCATTTCTAAAAAGCTAAAGGAGCAATTCGTTTGAACTGCAATTTTGCGAAGTACGTAAGAAACAACTTTCCTACCGGAAAGGATCTATTTAATGCCAAAGCAAGTTTTCCAATAGACTTCTTGTTCAGTTTCACCTAGGATATTTATAGGAGCAATAAAAGTAAGCCACAGTAGGACATTTAAAGGCAACAAAAATGTATCTGAAAGGTGAACTTTATACCCAGCTTAGTTACGTGCAACGTTTTCCGGTCGCTTCAGTAGTTTATGTGCGCTTTTCGCTACTTCGAATGTAGACATTGAAGGGAATTTATGTGGCCATCAAAGTATTAATTACTATCAAATCCTGGTGTTGACTTACCCAATAGTCATTGGTAATTGTTTTTTTACAATAGAGACCCACAGAAAATTTTAACCCTTATAGAAAATATGAAAATGTTTACTTCATTTCTTCTCAACTGATTTCCCACACGATTGATTCAAGCACGGACTAAATTTGTATTCTGTTCTTTCTGTTTACTTATACAGGGTGATTCACAACTTTATGGAAACAGAGCAGATGCGTGTAGAAGACCTCAAAACAAGTCGAGTTTCCATTTAAGTTTTTTTCCTGAGGCTCATGGTTAACGATATACAGGGTGTTAAAGTTTCAAAAAAGTTTTGGTATTTTCTCTTTAACTCCTACAGTTTATGATATATTTTAATCAAATTTTTAACGTAGGCTAACGTTTAGACCCTTTACCCGTAGGTAGGGCGACTGGTTGTGAAAATTTACAGGATGTTCGTCTTTCTAGAGACATAACCTATTAACCCCCCCGCCCCCGATTTTTTTTGTGGTTCGATACTGACTTCGACCGAACACATTTTTGCATTTGTTGTTTAGTTGAAGAATATGCTGATCTCTTGCTTTTTTCGAAGCTCTCTTCGTTTTAGAGTTATTTTCACAAATATAAGTCTATGTAGGGTTTCTGGGTGATTTTCTATACAGCCGATAAACCTCAATTATTGTAAATTAAATTAAATTAAAGTAAAAAAATAATAAATTTTAAAGTTAACTTGTCAGCCATCCCTATTTTAACTTCAACGTGCAGTTGAGGCTTTCACAGAAAATAGTGAACAAAAGAAAACAAAAAAAATTATTTAAAAAAATCATAGAAAATCACTCAGAAACCTTGCATGAACATATATTTGTGCAAATAACTCGAAAACTAAGAGAGATACAAAAAAACTCTCCAGGAGATATTATTTATGTATTGCATTCTTAAATTAAACAACAAATGCAAGAATGTGCTCGGTCGAAGTCAGTGGCAAACCACAAAGAAGTTCGGGGGTCAAATGGGTTATGCCTCTAGAAAAAAGAACACCCTGTAAATTTTTACACCCAGTCGCATCACCTACGGATAAAGGGCTACACGTTAGTCTACGTTGAAAATTTGAGTAAAATATCTCATAAACTGTAGGAGTTAAAGAGAAAATACCAAAAATTTTTGAAAACTTCAACACCTTGTATCTTGTTATGGGCTTGAGAAAAAAACTTAAATGGAAACTCGATTTGTTTTCAGGTCCTCTACAAGCCCCTGCTCTGTGTTCATAAGGTTGTGAATCACCCTGTATATACTTAAGGAATTGATAAAAAGTTTAACTTTTTTTTTTCAAAACAATCCTCTTTTGACATCATTCAGCTTTTGTTATCAGACTATTTTCTATAACAACGCCATTAACAAATCCTGATATGTTCTTCTTGATCAGCTTGAGGACATCTTCGACTACAATTCAGACTGTACCATGACATGAGTGAAATGAGTTTAAAAATCATTCAGAGAGAAAATTCAATTTAAAAAAGTAACAATGAGAATGAGAATAAATAACAAAGCAAAAGAAAGTTCAAATATTTTGGTAGTGGAATTAAGTAAGTTTTACATGAGGTGCATGTACTAATGCATTAATCTAACTTTTCAAATATTATTTTAAACGTAAGTACGTCACACAAAATAAAAATTCTGATATTCATAGAATATCTAAATTCCTTACATAAATGGTTAACTTTACTTTACATTTTTCGCATTTTATCTGATGGTACAGAACTGTTATTATGGTGTATTCAGCTGGCAGGCTTATAAGCGAACTAGGCTAGAACGAAGCTAGGAACTTCATATAACGAAAAAAAAAAATAATAACAGGCAAGAACCGGGAGAAAATTGTTATAGCATTTCCAACTAAGAAAAAATAAAGTTATAAACCGTAAACACTGGAAACGGTGAAATTTAGATGCAGTTGAAGGGTTGAAACGGTTTCTTTGCGATTTGCGGAGAAAGCTGACCTCCGAGCGGAAAACGCTCAATGACACAGTTGTAGAAAATTAAAACATAAAAAACTCAAAACTAACCAAAGATAAAATTCTCTCCGTTTTAGCTTATAGGCTATTTTCACTAATTGAAAATCATATTTCGGACAACTTTTTTTAGAATAACATGTATAATTCGAGTCGAAACCAAAATATGCTTCTTATTTATGATTTGTTAAGACAATTGTACAAAGGTAATATGCATGCGATTCCAAAATTTATTGACAATATAAATATATTTTTGAGTTCTGAATAGTAAGCTATATCCAAACAATTTACTGGCTTATGGCCTGGAGATAATCCAGTTCGGTTTTCATTGCTTTTATGGTCTCTGGAGCACGGTTTTCGATTTCACCGTTCAATTACCTCTGAATATAAAATAAGAACACGTACATGTTAAATAAAGAGTCTCCCTTCAAAACTTAGGAATAATTTTACTTAAGAGTTGTCAATATCACAAGCTCCTCTGCCAAAAAAAAAACACTATCGCAAAATCAACAAAAAATTGTCATCAATAAAATAATAGATACATTTTAGAGTCTTCAAAGTTTAGTGTAGCTTATCCATTAATTAAAGGTTTTCAAATTATAAAAATTCAATCGTAAATGACCAATTAAGTACAATAGTTCTGTCTTTGTTACCTGAATTTCGGGAAAATTTGAAATTTGGATTTCTTCGTTCAGTTATAGACAAAACTTTTATTTGATTTTACAAAATTGTACGTATTCGTACAAAATACTAACCCTTTATAATTTTGTACCTATGTTAATAATATGGGAACTAATAACCGCTTGTATAAGAGTTGAGCTTTATCCGTGAACCCTTGTCATAAAAACAGCTTAAAGTGTCAGAACTGTGAACGCGGGTAATTCAGCAATTAAATTTTCTTGAAGCGACCTTATAATTTTCATGCGAACAAGTAGACAGATACAAATTAGGGGTGTTTTAATTGTAAAGGCACTTCGTCGACTCCGGGACCCTGCAAATATACATCGTTTCTTTGCGACTGTGATTTTATGACCCTCACGCGGCCAATTTATTCAGGCACGCATAATAAATGTACGTTATTAGGTTCTTGTATATTTCATTCCCGCGATTAGATTTCCTGGTTGCTTTAACGTATATTACATTGCATCTTAGCGTTTTTCGTCATATTAAGCAAAGCATATTTGAACATTTTTGAATATTTGGATATTTGGCAAGTTATTTAAGAATCGGGATTTATGAAGAGCTTTATTTGACTCGTATAGTTTGACACCGTCTTTTGATGTACCAATGTAATTGTCATTATTGTTGTAATTTTCATTTTTCAGAATTTGTTAAGCAATTTTACTGTTTCCTTTTTGCTTCTTAATGTTGAACGCAGACTGATTAAAGATAAATCGCGAAGGCAAGCATGTGATTCATTCGTATGTCTAGAAACTTGTGGAAAAGTTGAAAAAATGAAAAAGGATATATTAACAATAAGTGATGAATAATGTAGAGTAACAAGCAGCAGTAGCTCTAGCTTTGAACGCTGTGAATCCTTTAAGATCTTAGCAATGCAATCCACATTAAAGTACCAGAAAAAAGTATTAGGCTACTGGAGTCTGGAAGTTTATACAAAGCAGGTCAAAGTATTATAAATGATATTCAGATAAAATTTAACTTTTTATCGATTTGCGTGAAGATGATAGATGATAATGACCCATGTAAAATTTTATGGTAGATTAAGTTAAAATGTATTCAATCCAACTAGTTTTTGAACCTTTGCTTGCTCAATAAATTGCCTTTCTTTTTAAATGGAGCATCGGAGGATTCCATAATTTTTCTCTGTTGATACTCAACGTTCACATTCATATCGTTACTTACAGTATGTGTGATGGAATTTTTGTTGATCGCATTTTTGACACCTTTTTCTATAAATTATAAATATAAATTTCGAATAAACATACAAAATTGACAGGATTGTACGTTTAGTGAATGCTAAGATACAGACAACACAGTGTACAACTGCTGTAATATTGCCAAACATTAAACAATATTTATTGATATGAAAAGTAGAAAACGTTTCAATATTGTAAACTCCTACAAAACTGTGCGCGATCATGATCATATTTATTGGGTCAATACGACGTCGGTTAGACTATATAGAAGATTCGAAAGTTGCACTTAAACGAAATAAAAGCCTATTTACAATACAAGACATTTGTGAGACATTAAATTACGTTTACAAAAGCAAGACTAATTTGAAAGTATTTCCGACTGAAACCACTGATCTTAAACGTTAATGCAAATCTTTTTTTTAATTAGAACGAGGAGGCAGATGGGTTCGTTCAATATTGGCGAAGGCCCAACAGTTCTTGCAAAATTCTATCTCGAGGAAATTAGAACTGTATTACAGAGTACGATAATGTCACGTTTGGTAAACATGCTTTTCACTGAATTTGCTTTGGAGCGCTTTTCAGAGTGGTACAATATAAGGCAAATTCTCCTGTCACTCACTCAGTGCAATTTATATTCTTTGAGAATTTCGTAATTTATTATTTACCGATAGCAGTTTTATAAAGATGTGCTTGTTGAGAGAAACAAGATAAAATATAAGTGCAGGATCATTTATTTTGAGAAAATGAGATTTGAATCGGTCGTCGGCCAAACACAATAGAAAAATTAAATTTAAGATACATATAATTCATTCAACATAAACGGAGTATTTTTGTTATTAAGGAAATTAATTAAGTATTAAGTTCACAACTGATCATATGATATTAAAAGCGTCCAAACATTATATGGAGTGGAATAGTGGCAACTTCTAAGAAAAATCGATTGGTGATGCAACTCCTGCGCGTAAAAAATAAAAAGTGTCTGAATTGTTTTCATAAAATTATACTCTTCACGCGTGTATTAAAAACACTCCGATGTTGTCACTGACATCACATCACCCTGGCAAAAATTATTAGCAGTAAGTGGCTTCTTGTGATTAATTATAATTTGTGGTAGTAGTTTGAATATCTGCAAAACAATGACTCAATGCTGAACATTGATTGTGGTAGTTTTAGAACCATCAAATATCAGGCACAATAAATTAGTGGACTTGGCAGTAATATACAGCATTATATAAATGTTTATTTGGTTTGATATATTTTTTTGCTATAATAAGGTAGTGTACGGGTGGCAGAGACAGTGCTTGATTTCCTGAGACATTCAGGTAACCAAAAACAGGCCGCATCATTTCCCAGTAGATTTTCTGCCGATTTTAAACTACTACAATATTGAAATTATACATATATTATGATTCCTCTTCAAAGCAGCCGTTTCCGAGCCCATTATAACCTTAAGTGTATACCTTGCCAGGAAGGCTGAATATATTAGACTATTGGACGTTTCTCGAACAGCTCTACGGTACATTTCTCTACATATCGGAAATTCCGTAAAGTAGTTATTGCTTCCTGCTTTGGATTTTGAATTAATGGAGGAAATTACAGACTTAGCGCTAGTTATTATTTTTCCACCACCTAAAACATTTAACATAAGTGACTTGCGGTTCGCTAATATCTGAATTAAAATGAAATAAAATTGACTAATTGAAAATAAAATTGCCCGCTCTGATCTAGTGATTTTACTTTGTCATTACAATTTAATGGTCCGAACTAATGCATCCTTTTTAATAATGTTAGGTACCAGAGCAATAAATTTCAGGCGAGGTAAATACATTTAAATAGGAAACTATTGCTCATTTTCTTACTATTTTTGATACTTCATTGAGCGAATTTTCCAAAACATAGAATTCAAATAGAAAAAGCGGTTGACAAGAATTTTAAAAATCGTTCAAAACCGCGTTTGTCTGTTTCTACAGTTTTGCCTGAGTAGAACAATCCTTGGATTTTGAAGGATTGCAGCAGATCAGATCATCCTCTAACAATAAGGATCCTAATCGAAAAAGCAGCCGAACACAACCTACCCTTATTTATGGCATACTTACATTACGAAAAGGCTTTTGATAGCATAGAACATTGGGTAGTTATAAAAGAAATGAATGACGTACGTATAGATAGTAGATACAGGGACCTGATTAAAAATATATCCGAAAAAGCAACAGCTACAATAAAAATACAAGCGGATCCCCAACTAATCCCAATGAAAACAGGTATACGTCAAGAAGGAATATTGTCCCCAAAGCTTTTTACGCTGGCGCTAGAAGGCGTGTTCAACCAACTTGAATGGTAAATAGAGGTATCAGCATCAGTGAAGAAAGGCTACATCACTTGAGGTTTGCTGATCAAAGAAGATATTTGCAGAGTGTTAGAAGAATTCTAAGAGAAATAACAATGTGGTGATAGAAATGAACATGCAGAAAACTGAAATCATGAGCACGGAAGAAGAGACGATCATAAGTATAAACAACAATGAATTGTAAAACGTCAAGGAGTACATATACATTGGACAACAAATACAATCAGGAAACGGAAATAGAGATGCCGAAGTAGAACGAAGAGGGCGTCTAAGCTGGAAGCTTTCGGCAACCTCTCAAGGATATCAAAATGTAAAAAAAAAACGCACAAAAGTGTTCGACCAGTGTATATTGCCCAAATTAACACATGGAGCGCAGGCGTAGACGCTTACAAAACATACAATATAAAAATTAAAAACAACACAAAGAGGTGTGAAAAGGACACTAATCATCAACATCGACATCAACATACCTTATTTCTTTAAAAGATATGAAGACAAGCGAATACATAAGACAGCATACACAGGTCAAGGATATAATAGAAAGGGTAGCCCAAATGAAATGAACCGGGAGTCGTACAAAGTTGTTACTGTCTGTTAAAGAAAAATGTGCCTCATCCTAAATAAAAAACAAATAAAAAAACACGCCTAAAACAACATTTTTAATTTAATTTAATTACTAAAAACATTGTATATAACATTGAATCTGGAAACTTGGCACTTGGAATATGGCTGGATCTGTCGAGAGCGTACGATTGCATTGATGCTCATTTACTTTTAAAGAAATTGGAATTGTACGGAGTGAGAGAAAAAGCATTGAATTTGTTTCTGTTATATCTGACAGAAAGAAAACAAAAAGTTGCAGGTGCAAAGAACGGGAAAATAAGCTAGGGGTAACACAGGGTAGTATTTTGGGACCAATATTGTTTGTAATTTATCCCACTGACCTAGAATCCGGGAATAAACACCCGGGCGAATATATAACATGCTACGCAGATGATTTCAATCTTATTGCCGGTGGAAGTGATCTTGCGACGATCCAAATAATTGGAACATCGTCATTCAACAATGCTTGTACTTCGTTCACAGAAAATGGGTTAATCTTGAACAAGAGTAAAACAAATGCCCTCGTTTTTAGAACAAAGCAGGAAAAAATACACAGACCGCCGGTAAGGCACTTGGGGGATTCGGATCTAGAAATAGTAGATTCTATAAATTTTTTGGGAATTTACGTGTATGAATTTTTAGACTGGTCCTATCACATTAATCAACTAAAAAACAAGTTAAAAAAACAACCAGGGTTGTTGGGAGGTATATGCATCGTATGAATTGAAAGATCATTTACCATGCGAATTTCTAATCAATTTTGAAATATGGGATTATCGTTTGGGGTGCTAATAGCCACGTAGAAAGTTTATTTGTACTACAGAAGCGTGCCCTCAAAATTTTAGACAAAATGAGATACATTGGAAGCTGTAGAGGAGTGTTCAGAACACGAAGAATACTGACTTTGTACATTTTTGAATGTTTAATTTTTTTTTTCGATGACGAAACCTTGTTTGACTGACGCACAGCACACTACTGCAACACAAGAACTGCGAATGTTAATTATTAACGTCATCGATTAACTCTAACCGAAAAACACCCAAGTTATTTGTGTCTAAAAGTATTTAATTGTTTACCATGTGATATAAAATGTATAGTAAGTAAAAAAATGTTTAGAATAAGGATCAGAAATTTGTTAATAGATTTAGAGCCACATAGTATAAGAGATTAGATAGGAAGATGGGAGAACAAAAAATAATTCCTGTGACGCCAATTAATTTCATGTTTTGTAGAAATACGATTTGAAATAAAAGCTATTATTATTATTATTATTATTATTAATGTAAGAAGTAAAACATGTAAAACCGCAAAATTATAATCAATTACCAGACTCGAAATGTTGCAAAAACAGTTTTAGTGCTGGAAATCGAATCGCAAACTAATTAATACCGTTAACATTTAGACTAGGAAGAGAAATTAAAACACCATTTAGAAAATACGAGAGTTTTCCATTTAGCTTGCTATTATCCAATTTTCGGGACACAATACCTTTAGAAATCTGAGAACAATATTTCCCTTTGTGATTAAGCAATTTTCCGGTCAGATGGAAAATCCTTTCAAATGCGATTCATTGTGATATATTAATTTTCTCACATTAAATACAATTACTGCATAAATGCGGTTTCGGTACGTACCTGTCTGAATGTCAGTCGGTTACGTATCCATCGTGAATCATAAAAATAAAACTATCTAGAAAATAACTGGAAATATGAATATATATATATATGAATATGACAGACTAACTATCAAATACGTAAAGTCTTATTAGTACTGTTAAGTGATATTTCGAATGTAAAATGGATCTTCTGTTTGAAAGTAACTTTTTTATAGAAAACATTTTCTGCCAGATTTCGACAAACTATTATGCCATTAGAACGGCTTTAGTATGACTTTTTCAGTGTCTAGGTTTTTCGGCGATTTATTAATCGAAATTGAAAATAAATTCTCCAGAATAGTCATATTGAGTGGAAGCAATGAACTATTTACCTATATACATTTATTAGTTAGTCTAGATGAGGATATGGTGAGCAAAAAATATATCAAACCCAGAATTTTCCAAAACTTACTTCTATAGATTGATTCCAAATAGGGGGTGATTAGTGACTTAGATTCCTCCGGGGTGACATAAAATTGACACAATTTTCATAAATATTAAATAAGTTTAAATAATCTTCTGTTGTATAATTTAATAATTTTCAAAAGTTTACTGACAGCTGTCGGTATTCCTTTTGTATTTGATTGTATTAAAAATGGCCACTATCGTTATGGCAACTAAGAGTGACAGGATTTAAAATAAGACGCGGCTAAATAGCCATATAAAAACAATAAATTGGCAATATTTCGAAAACTACACACTTTTTGAATAGAGAACCTTATACAAACTTACACTTATTATTAATACTTAATGAGACAAAATTATCAAAAATGGAGGGTCTCCATTTGAAAAAATTGATTTTCGGCGGTTTTCGATGAGATATCGATCGCGGCGGTTCCCGGTGAGACACCCTGTATAATCAAGTCAAGTTCATCAAGTGGTGCTCGTATGCCAAATAAAAGTTGGTTTAATTTAGTAGTAGATGGAAATTAAATATTAATTTGGTTTTGCAACTATAAATCATTAATCGACGTCTGCTTGTAACCAAACCTAAGAAATATTCTTCACGTGAACTTCGCACTGTTAAACGAATAACAAAAACTATTAGAAGCTAATAACAAAACGGATCATTTGTAAAGAAATTAATGAATAGCCAAAGCTTGGCTTTAATTTTTCTGTTTAAAATTATTTTGCAGAAGTCAGTACTTTACAGTTTCTCAACAAAATGCTGTAATTTGCTCAATCACTAAAAACATATGTAGTATCACTTTTGCATGCTAGGCAACTGTCTATTTAATTTAGGTTCCGCGTTCTCAACATTATTTTCCTTAAAAGCGATTAATAGAGTTTCATATAAATGCCTATTTTTGAATTAAAAAAACCTAATTTTTCTTTAGAACTACTGTTGTATTTACTTCTGTGCAATATACATAGAAATATTTGGTATTTAAAATGGTCATCATTTTTATCAAACACAAGTATTGATAATCGCTAATAAGGCTTTTAACAATACTTCCACTAATTCTCATCCTACGTGATTTTGAATAAAGCACTTGGGTTATAAATTTTTTTATTACGATGTAGGATGGCGCTCAGTGCCACATTCAAATCCGCTTGTACTAAGAGGATGTAGCAATGTAAAAAAGCTTCTGTTCTTCGCCATATGAATTTGTGTCGTCACGTTTTGCCTCATATAAATCAAATTGTAATAAAAGAATATTTAAGAAAATCCCATCGACCCCTACATTTGAGGCACTCATGTGATCCTAATATCGCAATAAGTCATCTGATTTACATAACTGTCAGCAGCCTAGAATGTATATCCGGTTTCGTGTCTGGTAATAAGAGCAGGCAGAAAAGCTGAAGAGATACAGCATATTTAAAAAGAGTATTCAAAGATTATTCAAGTAGAGCATTTATATATACTTATTTTCATTTTGCAGTAGCAGGCAGTGACGTTCCAATTTGCTTATTTTCTAATTTTATTTACTAGAAAGCGTTCAAGGGCTTGTGACTTCAAAGCCGGCATTTAGAACTACTAAAATAATATTCAATATAAGTTTAGCTTTTGAAATATGTTACCAAGGGCGGATACAGATAAGGGGTCATGGGGGTCATGGCCCCCCCTTGTGCTGGTTTATGTTGACTAATGATAAATTTTCTAATTTCATAAAGAATTTAAGAACATAAATACTTTGTCTGGTGGCAAACAACAACGCATATTACTCATATTATGAATATTTTGCTGTTATAATTACATGGCCCATCAGATCCTTCAGTCTGAATAAATTAGTAACTCTCTTAATGCGGGTCCGATTTGGATCGTCAAAAATTCGTTCTACAGCGAGTAATTTGGCTAAAAATCGTATTCATCGTATTATGTATCCTATCGTAAGTCATAATAGTTTGGTTCAAAAATACAATTTTTCAAGATAATGTTTTTATCAATATTTTCTTTGCGGATTTTAGGTCGCAGTTTATTTTGGAAAAAAAACTATTTGTAAGTAGAAATTTGCTGCATAACTCGGTTAATATCAGTCCGATTTGTAAATTTGACGATTTGCTGAAATACGTACTTTATTCTATAAAAGCTGCATCTTGGAAAATTGCAATCGGTTGAAAAACTTGTTGGTGAAAAGACGATTATCCAAACAAAATACTTGAAAACTGACTTTCCTTCTGTTATTCAACGATTTTTAACAGTATAACACACCCTTCTAATCATCTCTATTACAAGGAGACCAAATACGATTGATTTTTTTGTAAACACTAACCTGAAAACCAATATCTGAATGTATGCAGGT
>NW_026017110.1:40393155-40394987 GCF_020466585.1 Dendroctonus ponderosae | reverse complement strand
AGGTTTAATTCTTTCTTCAGCTTTGAAACGCGATTATATGAAAACCTCTGAACAAAAGGCAACAAAGTAGTAACTAGTGTAAAGAGAATTGAACTCCCTGTAAAACGATGTGCCACTTGACCAGGGTCCCATTTAAGATTCTCAAGGTGAGATCTAACCGTCCTAGGGGGTTGAAACAAGGATGAGTTTCCCCCTTGCAAATAAAATTCAAGGGTCTTTTTGATTTTTCATATTTTCAACTGCAAGAAAAATATTGAGGATGGGAAGTTTTCAAATTCACAACCGGCATAACAGTACACTTCTTTTTAAATTACATTTATTATTGTAATTGAATTGAAGCCTGTCCTGACTGAATCTCTACTACATTAACCCCGTGACTTCAAAGCTGGATCCAGGCTTGTATTTTACAAGTCCCGTTTTTCGTTTTTCAAATCGAATTGCTAAAAAGTTTCTTAAATGCCGAATAGTATTAAAGTTATTATTAGATTTAACCACGAATCTCGGTCACAAGCACATTAAGCAGATCATACGGCAGAAACCTGCGTGATCTCATTAAAAAAGACTATAAAGCGAAAGACGAAGAAGAGCAGTGCGGATTTAGAGCAGGAAGATCATGTACGGACAACGTATATAAAGCAAGTCGTAGAAAAAACGTTTGGAAACCCACCTCACATTTGTGGACCTACAAAATGCACATGATACAGTCCCAGTATCCAGACTGTGGAAGGTATTAGAACAAACCAATATTAATTACAACTATGTAAAAGCTCTTAAAGAATTCAAAAGACTCAAAATCAAGGATTAAGATAGGCAAAGAACACACAGACACATGCATAGTAAATAAAGTACTACGTTAAAGACGCTGTATCTCTTCTACACTCTTTAAAGTATACAGCGCAGTGGAAAGAAAAGAAATTAGAAGAGGATGGGGGTAGAGATGGCAGGTGCTTGTTCGATCTTCAGTTTGCAGATTATCAGGTCATAGTGGCCAGTGACAGAGAGGACATCGGTATATATGGTTTTAATATATAATATATGGTTAGAAAACTGATGGACGAGTACCAAGAATGAGGCCTGACAGTCAATATAAATAAAACAAAATTTGTATGTATAAGCATCCAGGACGGCAATTTGGAAGTGGGCAATGGTCAGGAAATTCTGCAATGTCAGCAATATGAATATCTAGGTATCACATTCGAAAACACTGGGACAGATGTGAAAGAAATAGAAAAACGAATAGTTAAAGCTAGAAAACCACTCGGATGCCTAAATGGAATTTTATGGAGCAAGGAAACAACAAAGAAGTGGAAGTTTAATATATAAGAGACAGTCTGTATGGAGGAGAAACTTGGAGGGTTGCAAACAGACAAAAGAAGAAAATAGAGGCAGTTGCAATGGATGCCATTAGAAGATCCATGCGAATATCACGAAGAGACATAATAAGGAACGGGCATATAAACCAACAAATGGGAATAGGAGGTACGATGGTTCGGGACATTGGAAAAAGACAACTTCCCTGGTGCGGCCACGCAGAATGAATGCCAAATAACAGGTAGCCAAGAAAAATACTGCATTGACAACCAACCGCGGGAAGAAAACGAGGAGGACCAAGACTGGAATAGCAGAAAACCATACAAAAGTCCATGAGTGAAACAAACATCATACCATAAGATGGCGACGATAGAAGAGGATGAAGATTAGGTGCCGAACAACAAAGAAATACGTTCTAAACCGGCATGAATATACAGGGTTGCTCATTAGTGCGTCAAAGTGCGATATCTCAGTAAATATGAAGTTTACAAGAAAATTCGTCCAACGAAAGTTTTTCACGT
>NW_026017110.1:40387713-40392156 GCF_020466585.1 Dendroctonus ponderosae | reverse complement strand
ATAAAGTTCATATTTACTGAGATATCGCACTTTGACGCACTAATGAGCAACCCTGTATATCTCCACAGAGTACTTTTATACTTTCTTTAATATTTTTTCATCAGAAATCAGGTATCGGAAACATTACCAAGTAGTTTGTGGGTTTGCATTTGGAATTGTTTAAAAAAAATAAATGTTTCCAGCCCCCAAAACCGTATCATATCTAAAACGATGATATATTTGGGCAACGCGCAAAAGGCACTAAATAATTTAATTGTTTGCACATAAATGTGTCACATAAATGTATTGAAAACAGGACAAGTCTCATCACATATTGGTATGTAGATCCCGCTTTTTTTCGTTAACTGGTAAACACTTCTAGGGATTTGGGTGCGACTTTTACCAAAAAGACTTCTCAAGAACATAGAATTGGAACTGCTTTCAAATAGTTTGCATCATAAAATACAGATTTTGCGGAACAGGGACTTTTGCATAAATAGGACGTAATTAAAAATAAGATGGGAAAGCCGAATTTCGTTCCTGATAAAAGCTATTAAAAATATGCGGCCAAATTGATAAAATTAGTACAACTTATTAAATTAGCACACCAAACTCCCAATCCAAAAAAAAGTTTACGCTACCATGAATGCGAAATATTTTATCCAGATTGAAACTCTAATCTAAACTCGGTGTTAGCCAACTTTTAAGTTCGAATTGAAAGGTCAGCATTGGTAAGACAATTATTGGCTTTCGCTTCGTACGATTTCCAAACTGACCAAAACCTTTGTTTTATGATCTAATGTTATCTCAGAATTATTCTTCAATTCGCCTTTTGGAAATTGTATGAACAACGTTTGTTTTGGATATCCTGTCCGACTACATGTATCGTCGTGGTGGCGGCCTGCTGTGGTCTTTCGAAAAACTGCATTGGTGATGGTGACTGGTGCATGAGCCCCGGAGCTGCACATTGCACAAAAAAATATTGAAGCAATCTGATTAAAGAATGTTTTGTTACCAAAAAGTAGGCATGGGTAACACTGTGTTTAGGTGGGTTTTAGCGTTATTGCCGCTCTCTGAGCTAAGGAGTTTTAAGTCATCGATTTATGACTTATAACTTATTTATTAAAGCGAATTAAAGCTTTACGAAGTCCGAGACTGCAATTTTAACACCTAAGATAAGGTAATCAAATTTTTTGGCAAAATATTCAAGAAAAAGTGATATAATTCGAAATTGCCACAGAGAAAATTATTCTGTCAAGCAAACAATCAGCTTAATTATAGAGTTAAGTTGGCTCCGATTGAACTCTTGATTACTTCACCAGAAATTTTCAAGCTAGAAATAAAATGCAAAATTTGATGATGTGATATAAATTCCAAAATGTTTAGAATTCTGCCACTTTTTTGTCTCTTTCTCAGCATCAAATTGAGCTGGAGCACTGGATAGAGCATTTTATGGCACGTTTTGACTAATTAAGGCATGAGGTCTGGTGCTAGCGATGAAACAAGCCAGTGGAGGCTGGAAAAATATAATACAAGAAAGAAAAGATGATCATAACTAAATAGAAGATAATAAAATTAAGCTCTTGTAAATTTTGTATAATTCATGAAATCACAACTTTTAAAGAACGTTTTGAATTAGTTCAAATGTCGTTGTTTCTATCAAGGCTCGGAAATTGTGTTAATTTTTTTGCTTATTCAATATTTTCAGAAAAATAAAATAAATTTTGTTATTAATTTTAGTTTTGGCGTTAGTTGGCGTTTTAGTAGGGATTAATGCATATTAATCCCTACTGAATGAAATTCAGAAAAATATTAAAGGATCTAAATTTAAAATTTAATTAGTAAAAGATCGGCGCTTGGAGCATTTTTCGTTCAGTTATTGTTGACTTTCGTTAAGTTGAAACGTAAAATGTATCCTTAGAAATCTTGCCGTGCGAACAGGTGCTTTCTACAAAAATTTCAACAATAAACAAACTAAATCTAACTGCCAAGCAACAGCAGTGGAATGAGTGATTAAAAGGGCGAACAAGCACATGATTATCTAATCATCTTTATATATTCTGTAGTTTTTCTCGAAAAGGTGAATGAATGTAGTTTGCTACGGTCGGTTGAAATCGGTCGATGGTTCTTTGTGTCGTGCGAATCGCTTTCTTAGATGTAAAATATAGATTTATTGTGGCCCTTATAGCAAGTGCGGTAGTTCGTAAAACTGTAGTGAACTTTTTGAGGTTGGATGGGAAGAAAATAGGAGGAGGCGCTAGCTTGCAGAAAACTGCTAAGAATGATCTCTCATCTATATAAATCTTTTAGCAACATGAGTTGCGTTTTCCAACAAACTCTCTTTGCTTTGCTGATTTCAAATAAGTTTGTAGTTGGAAAGATTTCCTGCTGTACTAAACACATTTTCTTCTTTCTTTCCAGGTGGCACTACCGCAGCTTTTGGTAAGTTTTCCTTTGCCCCCGGTTGCCATGTACATGTAGAACTTTTAGTCCCATATTCATCAACTGACTCATAGGGTAGATTTGGTACTTATTGAGCTATTGGTTATATAATATATAGATATATAATTTTGAATTACAATTGGCGTCATTTCTCTGAAGGTGTTGTCTGGCGCTATTATAGAAGTACAGAAAAAATAGTAAAAGAAATTCATTGATATTAAAAACTGAGAAATTAGCAAAAACCTATATCAGAAATACTGCAGCAACGTTTTTCAAGGTAATCTGCCTAATTTACATTGCGCAAATACCTGTTGCTTCGTAATTATTTAGAACTCCGGTAACCATGGAATTATACAGAGTGACAATAGGATAGACAAGGATAAACGGCAAATTCAACAAGATTTGTTGACTGCGGAACGTACTTTCGAAATGTCAACCTTTTCTCATAACGTCGAATTAGTTCAATGGTTAACTCCAAACAAGTTAGTGCCTGTGTAATCTCCTTATTATCCACTCTTATCAAGCAGCTTCTCGTATTCAGTTAATTAACTTCTGCTCCATGTGTATCTCTTTGTGTTGTGTGTAAAGAACAAACGTGGTAGGAATGTAGCCCTTCCTCGGTATTTATTTGGTGCTTGGGAAAGTGTCAGTTATTGTTCTCTGAGTACCCCTGAAAGGCCCTGATTCGATTATGTCCAATACTTATTCCTCTGTGCCAGGAACCCGAAAATGGATTGTCGTCCACTATCTTCCTGGAACCACTCCCCTCGCCTTTTGCTGGCGTGAGTTCTTTTAGATTCTGCTCTGTTACCGTAGCATTTCTCCTGAACTTCGTGAATTTGTGAAAGGAAATTCAAAGTAAGTCACAGTTTGACAAATTATTGATATTTTTGACAAAGGCTAACTATCTGTTAATGACAAAAAACATCATTGCTGCTGTTACTTTTCATCAAAAAATTGTAGAAGAGAACATTTTTTAAATGAAAAATTTTCTAGTTTGAAGCAAATATCGTAATATTTCTTTTTGAATGCTTAAGTACTCCAATATGCTACCAACTAAACATGGAACAATTTCAAAATAATGCTTAATAACAAAGTTGAAACTCGATCTTCAACGGTTAATATCTTCTAGAAATTTTCGAAAAAAAAAATTTCAATACTTTTCTCGTACTCCCCAAGTGAGCCTCTATCGCTCTTTAAAAGGAATGGCGCCAATTTTGAATCACCCTTTATATAATCTGGGATCCAGTTTTATGTGATTTGTCAAAAAAAGTCGTGAGTTTTACTTTGGCCCTTTTTTTAAATTGCGAAATTGAAGAACCGTTTGAGCCATAAACTTCGTTTTTATACCATTGCGTAGATAATTGGAAATTCGATGCCGTTATAAAACAATGGTATATTCTGGTAGATTTGTCACAAAGAGTCACACAAAATCGTCATTTAGGTGCAAAATTTTAGGATTTCATGTGATTTGGTTTTGATGTGTGAGTTAAATTCTTCAATCAAGGGAAAGCCTTTTTAAAAAAGATTTATTTTCAGAACGACGAGTTACAGCAATAGTGTACTTATGACAACTAATAACTTATAACTGAACTTATGCTAAGATTGCCAGTGGTACTTATAAACTAAAACTGCTGAATTGGTGCAACTAAGCATTTACTTCGCTGACCAATTAGTTACAGGGTTTATAACTCCTCCCTTCTTAAAAAACGAACTTACAGTGAGTTTAAAGTTTTATATAATTATTTCGGGAATTTCACCTTTTTGGCAATTAGCATGAATTCTATTTAATCTAAATTTATTATACTTTTTATATAAGAAGGTTAATACAATTATTATGAATATAAAGTATAACAATATTGTCCAAAAACTGGATTTTTGGAAATATATGGGTTGAATGTCATTTAATTTTTGATTGGTCACATCAAGAGCATTTTGGATTTGTTTAACATCTTCAAATCGTATTTCGCTTAATTGGATGTTGTCGAATTTAAGCGGTTTTGATTGGCTTTCAGAAGTTTG
>NW_026017110.1:40349499-40386714 GCF_020466585.1 Dendroctonus ponderosae | reverse complement strand
GCATTTACTTCGCTGACCAATTAGTTACAGGGTTTATAACTTGTGTGTGACTTTTATAGCGCACTCTTTTTTATTGAACGCACCACTCTAAACTTGTATAGTATTTGAATTACGCTTAACATTTAACCTAAGAGCGGATTAAAGCTTTACAAGGCCGGGGCTGGAATTTAACAACTAACAAAAAAAAGATCAGCACATTTTTTAGGATAAATATTTTACCAAATGGGTAATTACAACGCAACAACACCGGTGAGTTATTGTGTCGCCGTGTTGTGTAGGCGCATCAAGCCTTTTCGGCATCATTGCGCTAACTCCTCAAAAGCCGCACTCGCGTTGTAGTGAATGATCGAAAACTATAACCTAAGTGCCAAGAACGCAAACAATATTGCGCAATAAAATAAACTACTAACGCGCATGATAAACCATTATTTAATCAGCTACACTCTGTACGTTCTTTTGCCAAAACTGTCGCGATTGATCAGTTGTTTGCCGGTATCGAATTTTTACGCGATCTTTCCAGTATACCGCGCAGCAAATTGAACTAAATATGGGGACTTATTACTTACTGACAGTGAATAACTGCGAACTATCTTGATTACCATTTTAGTTAATGTAAAGACAATATGTTAGTAATTATATGTAAGAAAAATAGAATGAAAGGAAATGTATTTATTATGCGATATATTATTACTGAAAGTATTGGTGCAATTGGAAGGTAAAGTTATGTAAGGAATTTAATCAGGACATTTATTATAAAAATTAATGGTTTGGGATATGCACCAAAAAGGTTGTATACTGCTTTCCTTGTGCGAATCTGAAGGCAATAAGGTTTGATCAGGAAAATCTCATCTCATCCCAAGCAACTGAAGATTCAAAAACATCAAATTTCTTAAGCCACCTTTGAATATGGCTTTAAGATATAAATAAATATAGTGGCTCAGGTAGATTATGATTTTTGCCTTGATACAGGGTGATTCTAAATTGGCGTCATTCCATTTAAGGGGTGATAGAGGCTCCCTTGAGGAGTACGAAAAAAAACCTTAAAAATGTTTTTTTCGAAATTTTCTAGAAGTTATTAACAGTTGAAGATCGAATTTCAACTTTGTTATTAAGCATTATTTTGAAATTGTTCCATGTTTAATTGGTAGCATATTGGAATACTTAAGCATTCAAAAAGAAAAAATTACGATCTTTGCTTCAACGAAAATTTTTGAGATAAAAAAAGGTCCCTTCTACAATTTTTTGATGAAAAGGCACAGCGGCAATGATGTTTTTTGTCATTAACAGATGGTTACAGGTGGATAGCCTTTGTCAATAATAACAATAATTTCTCAAACTGTGACTTACTTTTAAATTCGTTTCACGAATTTGCGGATACGCGAATAGTTCATGGGAAATGCTACAGTAACATAGCAGCAGCTTAAAGAACTCACGTCAACGAAGGGCGAGGAGAGTGGTTCCAGGAAAATAGTGGACGACAATCGATGTTCGGGTTCCAGGCACAGAGGAACAAGTCTTGGACAAAATCGAATCAGGGCCTTCCAGGGGTATTCAGAGCACAATAACTGACACTTTCCCAAGCACCAAATAAATACCGAGGAAGGTCTACATTCCTACCACGTTTGTACGATACACACAGCACAAGGAGATACAAATGGAGCAAGAGTTAATGAACTGAATACGAGAAGCTGCTTGATAAGAGTGGATAATAAGGAGATTACACAGGCACTAGCTTGATTGGAGTTAACCATTCAAATGTGTTGTATGGTTTATTGATAAACACCAATATTTGAGGTTATGAGAACAGGTTGATATTTCGAAAGTACGTTCCGCAGTCAACAAACCTTGTTGAATTTACCGTTTATCCTTGTCTATCTTATTGTCACTCTGTACAATTCCATGGTTACCGGAGTTTTAAATAATTACGAAGCAACAGGTATTTGCGCAATGTTAATTAGGCAGATTACCTTGAAAAACGTTGCTGCCGTATTTCTGATATAGTTTTTTGCAAATTTCTCAGTTTTTAATAACAATTAATTTATTTTACTGTTTTTTTCGTACTCCTATAACAGCGCCAGACAACACCTCCAGAGGAATGGCGCCAATTTTGAATCACCCTGTATACAAGGACTTAGTAAAAAAAAATGCGTCAAAAAAAATTTATCGTGTTTTATGAATAACTATACATTACATTCAATTATTAAAAGCATTCACAGGCTACAATATTTGTAGCAGCCAACAATCTAGAGAGATACATATAAAAAAACAAGAAAATTAAAAAAAATGTTACTGTAATGTTAATAATAAAAAAATGTTAGAACTTGAATGAAGAACTTGCGTTACAACGCTCGAAGCTGAATGCTGTTTCTCAACTCTGAAACGAAACAAAACGTTCCTCACAAATTCAACGAGCGAGGATCGTGTATCACATTGCACATTTATAAGAAATAGATATGCTTGACTTTCTTGGGTCAAAAAAATCGGGTTTATCTTTACTCATCTTAATGTTTTTGCAATTTTTTACAGATATTACCATTACTATAAACTGCTCGATATACCGAATATTTACCATTAAAAAAACCTGAAAGTAACTAATAATAATGTTTTATTAAAATCGTCGGTTTCAACTGTCATTTTAATCTTTAGTGTCCTATAACGTGTAAAAAGGATGGTAGCAAATAAATAAAATGAATGAAAAAAAACTGATGTTTAAAAGTTAAGCTTCACCTATCTTTTTTAACATTTCGCAGTTGTAGATAATTCATAAATTTAATCTTGCCCCCACAAATGGTTGGATTGAAATCTGGAACAATCAGCAATTTGGGCATAATTGCAGTGGCTTGTAACCGCCCATACAAATGTCAATTAGAGCACGGATTCTAAATAGGACATCATAACGGCTCTCTCTAGCGGATAATAATTATGGCCACGTTTCAAGCGCAACAATTTGCTCGAAATTACAATAGAAGTGAATGAAAAAGGACCTTTAAACTATAATGACCTAACATATCAAACGGCATTCTTCGAATGGAAGTTAGTCTATTGATCAACGAATGCATTTAGTTTAATTGCTAAAGTTTATTTATAAATGTTGCTTAGCAAAAATTGAGCCGCTAGCTTTTATTACACAACGTGTCTAGGGAATGGATGAAGAATGTAAGACTTAGGCCCGAATTCAAGAACCACACTCAAGCGTCTCTCACACTAAAAGCGGACTCATCCATAGATAAAGACCAGTTAGTTAGAAAGATTAGTTCCATCCATGTTGAAAATAGCTATACAATGCAGCTTGCAAATTGTAGCTGGAATTAAACTATTCGATAATGGTGATTATGGTTTATCGTTTCTTTTCTATATGTAACAATCAGTTTGGAGATGATTCAGGACTTTGACTATGAATGAGTAAATCAATTCAAATTGAAATTTGGCAACTACTATGGGGTTAGGCATAAAGTTTGAACCGAAGATTTATAGCCGGATGACAGGATTTTAGAAATTGGAGACCTTAATAAAGTTCATGTACGTTCGATGTTCCATAAGCAAAAAAAACGATATTTCATTATAAATCAAAATATTGATCTTGAATCGAGATTTGTGGGGTTACTTAAAAATTTCCCGTAACCCGACTATCTACGGGCTGGAAATGCATCCACCAGTCCTGACGATTTCAAAAACAAACTTTAAAATCTCTTAATAATGGATTTATGTTGAACCTGTTATAATAAACATATAATATACAGAGGTGATAGAGGAGATTCAAAATTGGCGTCATTCCCTTTATGGGGTGATAGAAGCTCACTTCGGGAGTAGGAAAAAAATATTGAAATATTTTTTTCCCGATATTAACAGGTGAAGATCGAATTTCAACTTTGTTATTAAGCATTATTTTGAAATTGTGTCATGTTTAATTGGTAGCATATTGGAATACTTAAGCATTCAAAAACAAAAATTACGATCTTTGCTTCAAACTACGAAAATTGTTCATATCAAAAAAGTTCTCATCTACAATTTTTTGATGGAAAGTCAAAGCGGCAATGATGTTTTTTTGGCATCAACAGATAGTTACAGGTAGATAGCCCTTGTCAACAATAATTTGTCAACCAGTGACTTACTTTGAAGGTCCTTTTACGAATTTGCGGCTATGGGCCTAGTTCTCGGGGAATACCACAGTAACATAGCAGAAGCTGTAAGAACTCGCGCTCACAAAGGGCGAGATACACTGGAGATTGTCTCCAGGAAGATAGCGGACGTCAATAGATGTTGGGGTTCTAGACACAGACAAACTAGTATTGGACAGTCAGAGCCTTCCAGGGGTACTCAGAGCACAATAACTGACACTTTCCCAAGCACGAAATAAATACCGAGGTAGGGCTACATTCCTACCACGTTTGTACGATACACAGGACATTTTAAACCAATAGCTTACTGAACACCGATACCCGATACAAATGAAGCAGGAGTTAGTTAACTTCTGTTCCATTTGTACGTTTGTGAGTTAACCATTCAAATGTTTGGTTGTGTATCGTTTATTTGTAAACACCAATTACTAGGTTATGAGGACAGGTTGACATTTCGAAAGGACGTTCCCTAGTGAACGAATCTTGTTGAAGTTACCGTTTATCCTTGTCTATTTTGGCTATCTATGACTTATTATCACTTTTTGTATAATTGCATGGTTACCGGAGTTTTAATAATTACGAAGCAACAGGTATTTGCGCAATGTTGATAGGCAGATTACCTTGAAAAACATTGCTGCCGTCTTTGTGATATTGTTTTTTTGCAAATTTCTCAGTTTTTAATAACAATTAATTTGTTTTACTATTTTTTCTGTACTTCTAAAACAGCGACACACAACACCTCCAGAGGAATGACGCCAATTTTGAATCACCCTGTATGCACATATCGTAGATTTAATGGAACTGAGCCGTACACGTTAAGGAAATTGTAGACACTAGGTGGATATATGATCTAGGTTTCTCGCAATTTCTCGCTAATTTTTTTCGTTGCGGATTGTTTTCCAACGATTCATCATTTACAAATCACGGCAACGTTAATTGACACAACATGCATCAATGGAGTGCAGAAAATCCGCATTGGCTTGGACAAGTTGAGTACCAACGTCACTGGGCTGTCAACGTATGGCGTGGAATCATAGGCAGTAAGATAGCCGAGATAATTGAGCGCAATAAATGGTGAAATGTACCCGGATATTTTGGAAAAGGAACTGCCCTCATTGCTTGAGGACGTGAGCTTAGAAGGACGGAATACCATATGGTTTCAGCATGATGGTTGTCTAGCACATTATTCGGCAGTAGCACGAGAAACCTTTGATCGTACATTTAGTTATCGTTGGATCGGTAGAGCTGGTCCGGTGAGTTGGCATGCTAGATCACCAGTACTCATTTCGCCAGATTTCTTTCTATGCGGCTTTATAAAGGACAAACTTGGAAGAAGCCACTACTTAGCTAGACGCTAGACTTAGCTAGTGGATTCCATCAAATAGAGATGCATCCAGAAGACATACAAAAGACGGCATTTTCTACAGAAAACGGACATTACGAGTTCAAAAGAATGCCTTTCGGTTTGAAGAACGCACCATCCACGTTCCAGCGCGTCATGGATAATATTCTACGAGGACTCCAAAACGAAATGTGTCTTGCATACCTTGATGACATCGTCATTTTCACATCTTTACAAGAACATAATGATCGCCTAAAGCAAGTATTTGATCGACTCCGAGAATCAAATTTCAAGATACAAATGGATAAATCCGAATTTTTGAAAAAAGAAGTACAATACTAACGACACGTGAAGATATGACTGTGTAAATCTGAAATGCTTGTGCCAAAATTCCAGCAGACGTACTTCTCGGTTGTGTTCAGGCGTTCGAAATGCGAATTGATAAGTGTATTGAGGTTGAAAGTCATCATTTTGACCACTTACTTAGTTAAAAACCAACAATAAAAGTTTGTTGTACATTTTTTTGATGTAAATTTTACCAAACATTCCTGTAAGTCGTGAGCGACAGGAAAATTAAATTTTGTTGTTTATAGCGCCATCTGTCGTGAATTAAAAAAAAATTAACAAATTTTACGTACTTTGAGCCGCAGAACCGGACTCTAAAATAAAAAATGTGAGGCGCCATTTAAAAAATCAAATTTTCCCCCTTTCCCCCCACAACTAGGGGCAGAGAAAACTAATTTTGTCACTACTGTATTTTCCCCGCGGGATAATACAACTTTGATACTAAACATTTTTCGTAAAGTTTTTACTATTTTAGATATTGAGATGTCTCTAGCTAAATGTTACACCCGGAATTGTTGCACTAGTTGTAAAAGGCTGAGTGCGTGCTGCCCTTTATGATAAGTAAGGAGTAGAGATCTTCAAGCCAATACTCAGCGCATGCTTCGCCAAGTACGAGATTGTGCTCAACCAAGAGATCGATAGATCGATTTATAAACAGTAATTCGTGAATTCTCGGCGAAGTATCGGTCGAGTATTGGTTTTTAGGGACTTTCGTATATATTTGGTAATTTTATATTGGGACTCGGCATCGTTTATAAAAACGGACCTTACAGTAGAAAAAAGGTGTGAAGGTAAAACTTTTGAGAAGCTTTGAAAACCCACTAATTTTGGGGCAATGAGAACAGAAGACGCGAATAAACTTCACCCATTCTAGAGCTTAAACCATTTCTGCTAATCAAAAAAAGTACTAATTTATAAAAGAAGATATTTTAATAACTAAATGCTTTGATATCATTATAACCTTAATAATTCCCACCATTATAAGAACTTCAAGAAGTAAGAATCACCTAAAATGATATGAATAATATTACCCTAAACGATCACATCCTTGCATGTCATTGACAAATCTAAAATTATTTAATATATAATAAACGGATAGTGGAAAATTAATTTTTCTGCTAACGCTATATCAACAAACATACACAGCGTATAAACAATTCAGCACTCACTGTAGCGAAAATTATGCTTTGTTGGATAGTGTCCTATACAGCTCTCACAACGACACTCAAATCGCTTTAAATTCTAACTCAATGCAATTCCAATATCAATCATGACGTGCAGCTGTAACTAATGTGCAAGCTAATGCAACGAACAATTTCTACAAACGGTCAGATCTCTTGGCAACAGGTTATAATGAGAATTGCTGTACTTCAATGTAAATTCAAATGTAAATCAATAAAGCACTGTTTAGTTAATTGTAAGCTTACACGTTCTAAACATCTCCTGTTGTTTCTGGGTTGCAGGTTTAGTAGCTTACTAACTTGGAACATAAATACCTGCCTCATTTTTCGTCAGGCCGACTTAGTAAAACTATTGGTTGTGTATTTCAACACAATATCACAATGCCGCTTAAATTTCAATACTAGTTTAATCTGAGCGATCTTCGAACCGCTCTCGCTTTACAACAACCATGTTATGCTAAACCAAATACAATAATAGTAAAACGATATGTTTTGGACAGCTCACATGAGCTTATAATTATCAACCGAAAACGACCGAGTCCATGATATTAGAAGATAAATATCCCGTTTTTGCAGCATGTGTTTTAGCTTTACCTACTAGACTGGAAAACCAACAGTTATATCGTTGCAGTTTTAAGTTGTTTATATATTTTCCCCGAACGTTTTTCTGAATTTATCGCACCTTCTAAGTCAAGAGGCTTACATTTAACTTTTCGAGTTTCTGTGGAATTTACACAATTGATGAAACAATACCTATTTATAGTTTGATCTTCATTTGCTATATAATGTGACCCACCGGGAACATCAGCGATTTATATGATCAGGTAGCCTATCAGTATAATTAGGAAAAATTTGACAATTGGACATTATTAGACAGTAATTGGAGAAAAGGGATCTAAAATATTTGAAGATGCCCACGCCAGTCAAGTGGGTATTAACTTGCTTATTTTAAATGGAACACCCTGTTAAAAATGTAGTAGTATGATTTTTAAAATCTGCTCCAAATTCGAAATATAATTGATGTATTGTTTCCTTAAGGTAATTCTCACCGTTTTTAATAGATATGTTTGAAATTGTTTTACTTATACAGAGTGCGCCAGAAAAAAGCTGTGCATCGAACACCGTTTTTTAATTATTTTAACTAATAATAACCCTGTACTTCAATTTATTTTTTTATCTTGTGTAAATTAAAATTCCTTTTTGATATATAAAATATGAATCGAATTTGGATATTGCCTTGTTATTAAGTTTTAACGATGAAAAGTCGCATTTTAATTTGGTTGATAAATTTTCAGAAAAAATCAGTTTTTCTAAACGGCTCTGTTTAAGTTGGTATGTTACCAGAACATTTCATCGCGGTAGGCTGTATGATAAATGGCACACCCCGTATATTTTTAGCGTTATTTATTCAGGATAATAGAACCTTTTATGTTGGCTAGATACTCCCTATACTTGTTCTGTTATCTATTCTAATTTGCGCGAAAATTCTATTTTTCTAAATGACTGAGTTGTATTTGGTRGATTACTACAAAACTGTATCGCTGTAGAGATTAGCAGTCTACTAATCTCCGATCGCTGTAGCCGTTAAAACCAATTGCGTAGAGAAATAAAAATTWAAAAAAAATTTTTGGTAAAAGTAAAACGTCCGGAAAAACTCGGGTTTTCTGTTTAGAAACAATATTGTTTAGAAATATTGACCTAAAAGCGCAGAAACCTCAGTTTTTAAGAGTTTTCCAAATAAATGATTATAAACTTTCGCTTTTTCAGTTAGGGGAAATATTTTTGGAAAGAGATCCAGAAATAATTATTAGGTTTTTTCCATACTTCGAAGCTGCAAGTTTTCCAATAATTTTTGCAAAGCGATTACGGAGGTGAGTGTTCCATTAAAATTTATCTTATAATTTTACAGAAAATACCTAAAACTTTACTATTATTTTCAGTAAAACTAAAAAATAATGCGATTTTTGGGTAGAAAAAATTGCTTAATAGAAACTTTGCTAAAACTGAAATGACGTGAAAATTTAAAGAAACTTTTAAAATTTTCACAGCAATGAGGGTGGCGAATTTTCCATATAATTTTTTGTAAACTTTTACTCTCCGGTCGTTTTTTCAAGATAATTCTAATTACTTTCCGTAAAAAACTGATAGAATGATTCGGTTTTTGTGCCAAATTTGAAACTGAAAAGGATTGTCTAAACTTCCCTGCAAACCGCTCAATGACGCGAATTTTCTACCAAAATTAATTTGGTCATTTTTGATTGAAAAGCCGATTATTGTCAGACAAGAAGAAAATCATCAGAAAATAATGTTTTTTTTTAGTTTTCTATTAAAAACTTTTGGTTTTGTGATCTGTTTCAGAGAAAACCTTAATGGTTTCGGGTAAAAACGGGAGAAATTTATTTTTATATTTGTCCCAAATTCGACGCTGAAAAATTTTTAGTAAAATTTTACAAAGCTAAAAATGTATCTTCTAATTTTTTGCCTCCATTTTAACACCTCCAGATGGTAAGTATTTTTCAGAGAAATGGAGGTGACGAGATTTCCAAATAATCTGTTATAAACTTTCGCTTATGGTGTTCGTTCTTTGATTGAAAATTATTTGATTTTTATTATCAATTCGAAGCTGGAAAGGAATTTCAAAACTTTTTACAAAGCGACGAATTTATTTCTTAATTTTTCGTGGAAAATACGTTCAGATTGTTAACATTTTTAAAATGCCCTTAAATTAAATCTAAAAACAAGTAAAAAGGTCATCAATTTTCCCAGCAACGGAACTGAGTTACTGCGCCGGTGCGTTGAGTTCGCGCAAGCATTTGCGTAGCACTGCGCCAACTGCTAAGTTGCCCAAGAGTTACTCAAGCCTAATTTGGAGATGTGTAACTGTGGGTAAGCCTCTGTAATTTTATTCTTCAAATAATTTTTGGTGGATGGCTTATTAGCATATACTCGCTCCTTTATATATTCCCACAAAAAAAGCAGCAAAAACGGCAGAATTAAACGGCATGATCTTGGAGGCAACACAGTAGAGTTCCCAAGTCCTCTCCATTGGTTATGGGTTGGTATTTGGGTGTTGCCGATTTTAGAAATCCTGTCCCTCACGGTGTTGCACCGTCCTGTTGCAACCACATGTTTTGACGTTCATTTTAGTTCATCCTTCAGTAATTGAGGCAGTGAATACGGACCGATGTTGCGCTTAACGTGGTTACCACACAACGCTTTTACTGACCAGTGATTTTGATCTCCAACTTCATGTTCTCAAATAGGTTTTCAGTGGCATAATAGTTCATATAATGCCGATTTACGGCACCATTGCTTTTAAAGGTCACCTCATCAGAAAATATTATATTGTACAAAATGTTAATATTGAATTAAAGTTGCAGAAGTAATTTCGTTTTGACAAATTTCGCAACTCTTGATGTTGCTCAAGGCGGTACAGGTATAGCTTATACTCTATTGTTCGGCTCAAAGCTGTTTTGGCCGTAAACTGCGAACAAAATAAAGACTATGACTTTATTGGACATTTAACAATATTTCCAATTCCTTTTCATCAGTAGTAAACGGATTGTTCAAAACTTCTCGCCTAGAATACCTGACACAACCAATGTATTCAATTTTCTCCATCGCCTTTTAAAAGCTGTACTTAATTGTGTAAACTCTAGCTTCGCCTAACATGAAACGTTAGACAAGTTTATTTATTGATATCTATCAAATTTTAATTATCTAAGCAATTGTTTGTAAAGCCTACCGCGACCCAATGTTTCAGGTTCAAGTAACCTACCAAATATAACGAAGCCATTTAGAAAAATCGAACTTTCTCATAAACCAGATTAAATGGGCATAAAAACTGTTTAACAAAAATTGCAGATTTTATTGTCCTGAATAAAATGCACTGAGAATAACGCGTTCTGTCATTTAAAAATGGCGGATTTTTTAGTTTAAAAATACATTTTTTTCTTTTTTTATAATTTATCAACACCATTAAAATGCGACTTTCCATTGATAAAGCCGAATAGCTAAAAAACTATCCATCTTTCGTTCAGATTTTATATAACAAAGGTAATTAAAATTTACATAAGAATCTACAAATAAAATATAATATAAGGTGCTATATCTCAAAAAAATTATTTCTTGCTCTGCAACATTTCTGACGCACTCTGTACCATTTTAAATATTTCTCAAATTTGTCTGTTTAGTACCTTTATAATGTGATGTCGTTCATAATTTCAAAATGTTTAATACCAGTTAAGTGTAATCTACTTTTCTCTATGGTTGTGATGCCCTGTGCGGTTTTTGTAGAATTTGGAGGTGAATTAAAAAATCTCAAAGCTAATAATATACAGGTTGTTCCATTTAAAATAAGCAAGTTGATACCCTTCCGGCATAACCTAAATGTGACCAGATTGAAAACATTTTTCATCGCTTGCCGCCAATGTTTTCCGTTTACTGTCCAATTTTCAAATTTCTTCTATTTCAAGTATAGTTTGCCATGTTTGCCAGTGGAACATCTATATGGTCATCCTTTTTTCTACTTACCGTTGTTATCTTTTTGGCATCTTAGCAGTTTTCAATTTTTTCTTTCATAAAAGATAACAATTATAAATAAATCTTGCTTCCAGCGTATCTGCTTAAAACAAAATTTAATAATTGAACTAACAATTTTGGAAAATATTTTGCCATACATTTCTTATAAAGGCCTATGCAATACAATACTTCAATTCCGGCGCAATTTGAGTATTAAATTTACATTTTCTGACTGTGTAAGCCTACTTTACTATGCACAATAGACATGAATACTATTATCAGAACCATGAAAATATAAGTTCAAGCAGGAAAAAAAATTATAAAGTTGTTAGTCAGTGATGGATGAATCGGCCTATCTTTGTCAATGTTTATTTTTGCCGATATGTAAATGCATTTAAAACATTTCTACCTAATCTAGTGCCAACGTGTCAGATCACGTTATCAATTACGTTTAGACGACTTGCAAATGCATACTGGAATGGGTGTGTATCTGTAATTTTCATAATAATCCTATTGCCACAGATTGAGCAGCAGCCGCTGCTGCTGCTCAATGACGCTGACAAATCATGCATAGTAAAATAATGTGTTCAGCCTGGTTTCATTTAAACAAATAAATTTACATGTTTTTACAGTTTTTCAATGTTATTCTTTAATTTTTATAAAAAACCAGTAAATCAAAATAGCAAAATCGCAATTATATATGCAATGTGCAGTTGAAAATCTCACGCCTAGCAGAAGTCAGCCGATATTCTGATCTGGTTTTTGGCAAATATATCAGTTTTTGACAAGAATTGTTATTTTTTGCTGATTCTCCTATTCTCCCTAAACACCCACAGTCAAAACCTCAAAGGAATAACGCCAATTTTGAATCACGCTGTATAACCGTGAACACTTCAAATAAGAATCTGTAAGGCCGGCATATCAGAAACTGCGAGAAAAACGTTACGATTTACATTGCATTTCAATGGAATCAATAGCAGGATTTGATACGGTCGTAATTAAATTGTATAGCTTGAGTAGCAGCCTTTTCCGTAAGACGAGTTTCGTACGTCAATGAATGTATAAGATCAGATTAGTCACGCATTTAAGAACTACAACTTCCGTTTAATAACAGTTCACAATACGGATCTCGCATGCATTTTGGTGCTCGAATTGAATGCAAAATCAACATAAAAGTAATATATTATTGATATGTTGATTTACCGAACTTAATGTATCAGCTTTTTTGTTAGTAACATAAGTGACATTTGCCACAAAGTAGATGCCACACATTAGAGTTTAGTTGTAATAAAAACAAATGTTGACTTTTCATAAAATATCTAGCAAAATGTTCAAATCTTCCGAACGCACTCAACGAAAGTTTAATTTTTAGCATTGAAAACCTATTTCAGTGGCTAGCGCACATTTGAATAAAGCGAACTGAGGCATAAAAAGTTAAATTAATTCAGTATACATCAGAATATGGTCCGTCAGAACAATTGTATATAAGTATAAAAAAAACGTAACGGTCACAACAGACCACTCTTTTAACAGTAAAAACTGTATGGCTTGTAAGTTCACTGGCAGGAATAGTTGGACCCAGTTGGTTTCCGAACTAGACACAATTACTAGCTAGCAATTTAGCTTATATGATTGGAATTGTATTTTAAATAATTAAGGTATGAGACTATTATGGAAACACATTGGTGCTGATCATTTTGGACCATTCCAGTATATTAATTTTTAGTAACCCCCTAAAGTTAATAATGTTGAATAAAGAAACACATCCAATAGGAACATACGTTACTTATTGATAAAAATTGCATCTGTTACTAGTACTCAGAAACCTGAGTCACTCCAAACTTAAACTAGGAACGACAGTATTTACCGGTGGTTTCGGATATTGGTCTGAATATTGCGTAGCAAGAAGTAATATTTTTCAGTATTGTACAAATTTCCATGGCAAAGCGAGTGAATTCAAGTTTTGTAAAAGCTTTTGGGTTGCCCGAACATAATAAAAACCAATTAAAATCCTTAGCCCTAAGGCAAGCCAATTTCGGAATGATGAGTTGTGTAGCAAATCTAATCTAGAAAAATTCATCAAATGTTGGATAGTTGGATTTAATCACTCGAAAAAACTAAATCATTGCACATTAAACCGAGTTCTAGTGTTTAGATTCGAATTACACAAATGAACGATTTTATGTCTTTACGCTTTAGGCGTTAATTGAACTATTCTGAAATAAAGATTTTCTGTTCGCTTGTTTGGCGATCGTACCAGCAAGCGGTTTTAAATTAAATGTGCGCACATGCTTAAAACCGATTTTCAACGTTCGTTCAGATCGTGTTTCAATGTTAGTTCATCAGATCTTCTACTCCAAAAGAGTAGGTATGTTTTGGTCAAATAGAAATGTTTTATTCATTCCGTATGAACATACACATCTTGAAAACTACTATCTAACTTGGTCGCTTTTCCCGCAAATATTATGTTGAAGTTCTAATTTCACAAGTCGTCTGAAATAACTGACAGTTTTGTCATCTCATGTAGGCTAAAACTGTGAAAGTTGCAATGGTAGGTTTGCTCCGAGAAGCGCAAAGCATTTAGAGTTACATTCACGTGGCAATGGAGCCAATTCTGGAAGTCCCCTCTACATACTATTGGACTTCAAACTCTAGAAAGCATACCAAAGACAGACCGACGTCCGAATGAAAATCTGTCGAGAGTTCAGAACCAGAAAGCTATTTGCAAATTCGTTTCCCATTACTCTTTACACAACGAAAACTATAAGAAAGGCTTAGCTGGCGAACCGATATGTATGCTCCGATAACTAAATGCCTACTAAAGCTATGTTAAAATTTATAGTCACGTCGAAAGTCAAGAGCTGATTTGAATAAAATCAAATGCTTTGTATCAGGCCCTTAAAACATGTGAACCCTACCATATTCGAAAAAATCACAATTTCTCCCAACAGAAATAGATTTCAACGAATCTGGAAAATAAATTATTTTCTGGGCCAGCAGAAGGACTAAGAAATTTCAGAGTTTACGCATTTACAAGCTAAAATTTTCATATAAACATTCATTGTGCTTTGGAAAACAATGTCTTTGTAAATAACATGTGCCGATACTTAATTTCCCATATTCGAGTGGCAATTTGTTGTTCGCTATCTACCACCGCTGAATTAAATTCACAAAAACCATTAGCGTTAAATCTTCCAAACATTATCTCATACCTCACATCAAGCCCTGGCACTCAGTTTTCCCACTAAGTGCCATCCTTGCATTAAAACGTGCTTTGTTCCTGCGGTGCGTAAACGAATAGATATATTAAGTGGATGCTACCGCAAATCTAGAATGAGGTAGGAGAACGACTGAAAATTCATGCAAATCATGAGGCTGTTTTGTAGGAAATTTAATTGAATCGGTTGTTAACGAGGGGTGTTTACCACTTTCAAATTGTGTTGCAACTCATGATATCTAACGTAAATATTTCAGTAGTGATAAACTAAAAGGAATCAGAAGCTCTTGACAATTGTTGTCATAAACCTTTTTTCAATTTTTTCCGTTCGCACATTCAAAAAAGATGGACGTTAAAAAGTTAAATCAATTTTCGATGCTGATGCCAATCAGCTTAATCTGTGACGAGTAACATAAAATGGCACGATTAAATCCACACTTGTCAATAAATTATGGTGCTAATTGCAATGTTCTATGCCAAAGTAAAAATATCCTGTAAAAAAATTTCCAAAATCTATTTCAAAAATTTCTTGCATCGATCAGCTGCTACAACATTTAATAACATAATGTTTTTTGTAGTGTTGGGAGTCCGCATTGACACCATAAATTTAGCATAAATCTTGACAAAATTAAAACTTTGAGTCTAGATATCGGGGAAAACTTTTATCTTGCTTTAATATTATCGCTTGCAATGCTGTAATCGATTTTCTATGCAAGTTGCAAATGCGGTCTGCATTTGCGTAGGTATATGTTTAAATGGTTGAAGTAAAATCGCATAAAATAGCGGTAAAAAAATAATCTTTTCTGACATTTTTAATACGCAGATTTGGTAAAAATCATTGCCATTTTCGTTACTGCGTTACAATGTAGACCGCTTAATTAAATTAAATGTGAATAATAAGGAATAGAACATCCGCAGTTGGTAGTTCCCAAGTATTAGGTTAAGACCACGGTCAACTTTAACATGGAAAGGCTTTATTCAAATAGCGACTGCTTAAAATTTGCGATTTCTTCCTGGATTTCAAAGCACTTTAAGCGATTTAAATAAATTTGCTGTCTAATATATAGATTTACATTTAATGAATAGAATTTCTTCTGTAAAAGAGAAGTATTCAAAATAATTAAAACATGTTTACTTATTTAGAAGCAGCAGTGTGATGACATGGAGGGAAAGGTACCTTACATGCAAACTTCAAAAACCTTCGTTTGAAGCTACATAGAAATATGCAAAATAAAACTTAAACAAACGAATGACAACCATATTTTTACACAAAAATGTTATTCGTGCGAACTAAACTAAAATTTATTTTAGTTGATATCTGCCAGTCTATTTAGCATTATTCTTTTGTAAATAGATATTCCGGTTATTGCTAATTTGACTCTACTCGATTAATATATTATAAATAAAATAGTTAACTTTCTTGAAGCAGTTATACAGGGTGTCCCACCGGGAACCGTCAGGATCGATATCTGGCAAACTCCAATAAGCAGAAATTTTAAAATCAGACGGGGTATCGAAGTCATTGAGGACAAGCGATCTAAAATATTTTCAAATTGGCCATAATTCCGGTTTTACCGGAAGTATGTATCAACTTGCTTATTTTAAATAGAACACCCTATATATTATTAGCGTTTTGGATTATACTCCAAATTTTAAATATAGTTTGTGTATAATATGCTATACCTAAGTCTAACCGTTTTTTAAATATTTGAAATTTTATGTAAAAAATGACAGATGCAGCCACTCGAATAACTATTCATTTTTCCTATAAGGGAATACGTCCTACTTAATTTGAGTCGCGTTTCTTGTTGAAAAGGACTTCCGCTAACGGAATTTGGAAGACATTTTAATCGCTTTTAATACAAAGGGTGAAAAAAATAGATAAATAAAGTTGGAAAAACCGCCCAAAGTAATTTTTTTCAAATGGAAACTCCATTTTTGATAATTTTACCTTATTCAGAATTGAAAATAAGGGCCAGCTTATGTAAGGTTGTCTATTCCAAAAGTGTTTAGTTTTCGAAATATTGTTAATTTAATGTTTTCATATGGCTATTTATCTTATTTTAAGTTATCTCGGTTGCAATGGCAAAAGTGGCCATTTTTTTGAAACTAACTTGATTAATATTTTAATTTAGAGTCTTCCAAATATCCTCAAATTGGCTTTGTGCATGAGTGAATTCCAACAAAAATTAGCGAATTTATTAAATACATTTGGAATTGGGCTAGAAAAACCACCTTATATGTGGCTAAATTTTGTCATTTTGACTTTTGCTCTTATGCCACCTCAAATCTGGTGCTCTAATCGAAACCCATCTAAAACGAAGAATAAAGAATATCCCGAAGAATTCCCGGAGTTTTCGTCCATCCGATGGCCGACGGGGAGACCCGAAGAATGGGAAACGCCCCGATACGAGACCTTCGTCGGAATGCGTGGAATCCGACGCCGGCCAATAGGAAGCGGGATTTCCCGAGGAATTTGAGCCCACGTGACCATCGGAGTCTCGTAATGTGTACTAAAGTAGCGTAAATATTACCATGAATGGAATACCAGTGCTACTTGTTTTTGCTCGATGGTGGTAGTTTTCGCATGAGCAATGAATTCAAATGTGGTGTTTGGGTTAGGTTAGGGATTTCGAATATTCTCTTACCCAAAATGGACTATTTCAAAAGATTTTGAATTCTTGATAGAACTTTATCACATTTTCCATAAATAATAAATAAGTTTAAATAATCTTTAATTCTTTATACGATTTAAGTGTCTAGCCATGATTATTAATTATTTTCAAAAGGTAACTGACAGCTGTAAGTATTCCTGTGGCATTTGATTGAATTAAAGAGGGCTACTTTTGCCATGGAAATGTTTAAATTAAATACTGTCAAAAGTGATAGTATTTAAAATAAGATGCGACAAAATAGTTATATAAAAACATTAAATTGGCAATATTTCGAAACCTCAATGAAATTTTTGCAATACACATCTTAGCACAAACGGACCTTATTTTTATACTGAATAAGATAAAATTATGGAGAATGGGGGTTTCCACTTAAAAAAATTGATTTTGGGCTGATTTCTCAACGTCATTTTGAAACTTATTTTTTAACACTTCATATTAATAGTTATCAAAATTTTGTCAAAGATCCATTAAAGTAAGTCTTGTTCAACAAGGAAATCGACTCAAATTAAGTAGCGCACTAACATTGTTTTTTGTTTCCTACGAAATTAGAAAAATTATCGTCAGTCGTTGTAAACCCAGCACAAGGGGGGGTCATGACCCCCATGACCCCCCTCCCCTGGATCCGCCCTTGACCACATAAAATACATACAAACCTCACTATAAAATATATCCACTGCTAAATAGATATTTCTTTTCTTGAAATTTTACTAACTTCGGTCAGTTTTCGTTTCAGATAAAATTGATTAGTGCCGACAATGGCGTCCATAACTTCGATAAAACACACAAACAGATGCATTTACTGATAACGGCGACTTTAAAGTATACATATGTTTAAGTGAATAAACCCTGTTTAATCACTGGTCATAACTGTTTCTCATTATCTCGGTTTGTGTATTAATTACTTTGTTATTAGCCTGAGAATGACCCGATCAAGTATACCTTCAAAGCTATAAATAGATGGCGATTAATATAAATAACAACCATCAGCAGGCTAAAGTAACCACCCTCAGAACCAACCCACCAATCATCGTTTGGTTGATCATTAGCACATTACAAATGAACAAAAATTTAAAAAAATTACATAATGTGATTCAGATCCGTCTCAGCCGCCCTCTATAAATTAGGTGTTTCACTATTACGTTAGCGTTTCTGCAAGTGAATATTTGAGAAATATACAGGAAACTACGATTCTTTCGTAGGTATACATTCGAAAACGCCTTGCATCTGACTTTTTGAAATTATTTTGACTCATAAAACGGCATTTGGTCAACTGCCAATTTGCAGTTTCTGATATGTACAATATTTATCAGGTTTCAACGCTGAAGATTAGCTGATATCACTTTATGTTAACTAAGCAATTAAAATAAATGTGTCTTTAGGGATTACATCTGAAGTTATGTAGCCGATATAATGTTGTATTGCTAACCTTTTAACAAAAGCAAAATGCTATATTTTTTTTGCTACCCCATCAGCAAACAACGCCAGGTCCGATTTTTAATCTGTTAATTCTCGTCAGCCGGGTTTGGCCTGCGAATCCAAACGTCTACACTTTAATGGCGTATTGATCGAAGTTCTTCACAGCGTAATTCGATTATTGGGCTTATACATATTTTTGGTATATGTAATACAAACAGTTTTTCATAGATTGGCTGCACACTTGATGAACCACGTAGAGTTTATTGCATTTCAAATGTTTTATTCAGTATGAATTTTTAATAAAGGTAACGTAAACAAGTGGTCCGAAAAATATATTAATTGAACAGTGAAAATCTGCTTAAAATGGCTGAAAGGCTACAATTATTTTAAGAAAATAATACGGATTAGCTTGATGCGAATTTCGTTACATCAGAGCTTAAACGCTCGCCAAAGCCTTACCCCATAATTTCTAAAATGAAATTATGGCCCTTAATTACAGAAGAGGCTACCAAACTTACAATCCTTGCTTACACGTTGTGAAGTATGTGATACTTATAGCTCAGTTCGGCTTTTGAGAATATGAAATAATTGCATTTTAAGAGAGTTAAATTTTGTCAATGAGTTCTAATAACTAAAATAAAAATAAAAGCGTAACTAAAATAAACTTAATTCGGATTTTAATAATAAGGTGCATGTCCACTATACCAAGCAGAGAGGTGTTTATGGGACAAATGTGCATAGATAAAAAGCTTAAGATATATTAAGCGAAATATAATTAAAATTTCAAATTTATTTTTGTTGAATATTGTCTGACGATGTTGCCACTGAAATTAAAACGGAGAACAAGTACCAAATATGAAATCTTGTATAAAGCTCGTAACAGGCGAATTTCCACTGGAAGATTGGTCAACTTCTAGTCAACAAATAAAATCTTGAATGTTTATCGATGCTCCGATTCAAATTATATTAAAAAAACAGCCAGAAATACAAATTGAATGTTAGAAAAGTGATGTAATGAATTCTTCCAGAGAATGGGAACTGTGGGAAATAGGAAAATTAACATCAAACGAAACCGATTCGAAATTACTAGCTACATTGAAGCTCAAACTTGGCAATCCAGCGCAATTTCAAAATCGCAAAAATTAAAGGAGAGCGAGTATTTTTACATAGGATAAGTGCCGCAAAAATTTTATTAGTTTATCTACGTTAAATCTATTATGATGAGGTTTTAAATCGCGAAGTTTGCCACATATAATGACTAAAGTTGTAGTGTTTGGTGGTAAATTATGCTTGAAACGGTAGATACACTTTTTTCAAGACGTTAATTTAGATTAGTAACTTAAGATAATTAGCACTGAAAAACGCAAAAAATTTGTAATCCAAGATTTTTATCATACATATATATATATATATATATATAAATAATCTTTATTTCCTACTATTAATTTCCTATAATTAAATTTTTATCTTTAAACGAACGATTAAATTTATCATAAAAACGCATGACTCCTATTCCGTTAGATAAAACCAGTTTTACCCATACATAGTCAAAACTAGATTATTGTTTAAAAAATAAATGCGCTGTTTAAATTTATTTCTTAAGGAAGCTATTGTATTATAATAAGCTTATTTCCTAAGAAAAGCCTATATAGGTACAGTATATACTTTGCATTTCCGCTATTACCAATTTTCCAAGAATCGTATAAGTAGTCAATCTGTCTGTGTTTCTCGTGAAGACTCGTAAAGTTCACAAAAAAATGTTGAAACGCCTGATTTCTGATTGAAAAACAGATAAGACAGACAAACAGAATAAGCTATTACAATTCAATTGACAACGCAACAGAGTGCGAGTCAAATGAAGCCTGATCAACTTTAACGTAGCGATCAAAAATGTATTAAAATGTCCAGTCCAAAATAACGTTTCAAGCAGATAATGCAGACGATAAAAAGTAAGTTTAATCAATAATTTATTCTATTCCCGTCACTAGAAGCCCAATTGCATGGAATTTCTTTTAGTAAGTGTGCCTGAGATGGAGAGTACGTAAACCTTACACTCAGCATATATTTTAAAAATATTATTTCAATCCTATTTAAAAAACTTAACAGTTAAAAATACAAACTCTGCAGCGTCTTGTCAAGTAATTCCTGGAAGCGCATAGTACAAATACCTAAAGCCATTCGGAAACTGAATAATGAGTTATAATTTTTGTTTTCTATTATGTGTTGTTTGTTGGTGTTGTTAAAAATTCTACTGACGGTAAATTCTAACGTAACTTTAGAGAAACAGTGAGCATATTGTGTTTGAGATAAAACTGAACTGGTAAATCATGTTACTGAAAAAAATACATTTTTGGAAAAAGATTTACGTATAGAAACCGATGACGCAAAATAGCAACTAAATTGGGCTTTAAAAAAATGTCTGAAACAAAAATCAATTTTAATTTAATTTGTAACCGCTATACAAATTAATTTAATCCAGGATATGCTAGATTGCCCTCTCTTCAGATGGGGCTCTCTCACCGGAGGTTCTCTTTTATCAAGATTAATTGCAAAAGAAACACTTAAGCATCATTAATGCGCATTTCGCCTAAATTTTATGTGTTTGGCTTATTAATTAAGAAAAACGCGATTTAATTAATTTTAAACGAGCTCATATTATTTTCCTTAAACTGAAAATTTTAAGCAGGTTTACTTTCTTCAAGTGTGATTGGCAACTGATTTACAGTCCACCTATAGAAATCGAGAAAGTTTAATAGACGTCAGCAAAAGGGAAATTGAAATATAGGCAATGAAAAATAATTATAAACAGACGTTTTTCCTTCAGCGCTGTTTCAAGTGGAGTCGGAAAGATAACTAGGCTCTACGGCAGTAATAACTTGCCTATTTTTTTGAAAGACAAATTTGCAATCATATTTTCGAATACATTAGATTTATATTAATAATGTTAAAAAGTTGAGTTCGTGAAACCTACAAAACACTACAATTTTTAAGTTAGCTTTATTATTATTAATTATATTAATAATTATTAAGCTCTAGTAGAAATCGACACAAAAAAAAATCTGACTCTGTCTTGTGTTAAGTATAAATACAATAGAGAACGGGAAGAAGGAGGTGCGGACACACTGAAGAAACTCCAATCAAACTGGTTTTTTTTGGATGAAGTGTGTATTCAATACAATAGCAAAAGAGCAAGCAAGTAGAAATAGAAGAAAACTCGACTTCAACACGAAATAATTTGGTTGGGAGTGGGAAAAAACTCTTACTATTTGATCACATCTTATCTATACAGTTCAATTTATGGAATATGCTTCTAAACATAGCAGAGAGATATTTTTGTGCTTTAAAAAAAATATCTTAGTTTTTAATGAAAAGTTTTGAAGCATAGCTGAGCAATATATTCGCGTTCTATATCTGCATCACAACCTCATTTAAAATACAAAATTGATTTAAGATTTAACACTGAAATGCCGTCAAACATTAATAATAGAGTGATAAGCACTATATATCGTTCGGTTTTAAAGGAAGTGGTTTCCTTGGTGGTTGCAATAGCGCCTTGCAAATCCGACACACGTTGCTAAAGTTTCAACTATGCTAAAATCTGACTGTTATATATTAGACAGCTTTCGCAGCAATCTACGGGCTTAACAAAAGATTCTTCAAATATCTGGAAAATCCATAATCCATATACAAAGTGAAATGTTTGGTCTTTCGAATGGTATTCAATGCGAAAAAATATTGGCACCATTTTTGTCCAACTGAAGTAAGATAAGGTTTGATGATTAGCAACAACTACAAACATCTACTCAAACATCGTTTTTATATCATAATAAAACATCGTCAGTCACACGCATGGGTATTTATTTTTCTATATTTTTTTTTCAAAAAAGCGATCGTTTCAGTAATACAAAACAGAATCATTTACTTAGATTATTTGACGTTTAATATTTGACCAGTGTTGGTATGTAACATCTTCCCATCCGCTCAAGCATGCCAAACATTCAAATGTCAACGCGACAGTTGAAAATCGTTGAAATATAGATGTCTAATATTCCTATATAACACGCTAACGATGTCTAATATTCCAGGCACATGTAATACGAAAACGGCCCATCATGATATATTAGCGGTTACTTATCCTTTACGCGAGAATACGCGGATATATTAGATGACTTTTGCTTATAAATGAAGGATTTACTCAGCCTCAAATCTGTATACAAGATGATTCTAACGCCTGTAACGGAACGAAAGTAAACTACAGGTAGGTATATGCATTACCATCATCATCAAGCTTTTAATTTCACCTAGTATTGAGCATAGGCCTCCCTTCCTCCGTCGTCCTATAATCGCATAATTGGTCCTCCTCTTCTTCTTTTTCCTTCCCATGTTCTCCAGCGCATTATTCTGCTATTTCATCTGTCGTTTCTAAGGCAGGCTATATGTCCTGCAAAATTCCACTTCAGGTTTGTGACTCTCTCCACTATATTTACGAGTTTTGTTCTCTGTCTAATCCATTCGTTTCTGTTTCTGTCTTTTAGTGTTATGCCTATCAGAACTCTTTCCATGGCGCTCTGTGTTGTCCTCAATTTATTCACTATTATCTCTGCTAGAGTCCAGGTCTGTGTTCCATATGTTATTACAAGTACTGCTCACTGTTCAAATATCCTTGTTCTAAGGTATTGTCGTATCTTTCTATCCTTAAATATATGACTTAATCTGCCAAACGCCGCGCATGCTGGTCTCCGTCTTTCATTCTCTATCTCCCGGTTACCCTTTCCCATCTCTCTCTGTTGTCCCAGATATACATATTCGTGGACATTATCTAATATGTGCCCATTGACTGATATTTGTACTTGGCCTTGGCTCATTATCTTTGTTTTTGATTAGTTCATCTTGATACCGATTTCTGAATATTCTCTCTCTAGGTCGGAAAGTATTCTTTCAAGTTCCGTTGTGGTGTCGGCGATATCGTCTGCAAATCTTAAGTGGAACATTTTGGCTCCATTTATGTTCAATCCTTTATTTCCCCATTTAAGCTTTCTGAAAATTCTTTCCAGAGCTAAGTTAAAGAGATTTGGGGATATTGTATCTCCTTGTCTGATATCTCTCTTGACCTGGATGTTGTCTGTTTCTTCATGTACCCTTATTTTTGCCTTTGCTTCTTGATATATATTTTTTAAACTCTTGTACCGATGGTCTATTCGCGCTTTGTCTAGTTCTTCAAATATTGCCCAATGTTCTACTCGAGTCGAATGCCTTCTCGTAGTCCACGAATGCCATGTATATTGGAAGGTTATATTCGGTCAACATTTCTTTTATGATCTTAATTGTAAGTAAGTGGTCATTCGTGCTATGTTATTTTGCGGAATCCGGCTTGTTCTACCGGCTGGTAGGCATCTAGCTTATTTGTAATTCTGTTGGTTATGATTCGGGTAAAAAGCTTACATCTGAGAGGGCAACCGAATGGGTTTATAGTTTTCCCGCATTGTTCGATCATCTTTTTTAAAGAATACAACCATTATCGCCTCATTAAAATTCGTTGGTATTGTTTGCTCTTCTATACAGGGGTTTAAAAGGTGCTTTAGCTGCGGTACAACAATTTTTTGTGCCTTCCTGATCATTTTCGCAATTAGATCATCTCCTCTTGTTGCCTTGTTTTTCTTCATTGAGTGTACAACATGTATAATTCCTTCATCGTTCACCACTGGTATCTCTTCTGAGCACACGTTGACCACTTTTCTTTAGTTTAGACTTCCTGGTGATCTTTCTGTTCTTGGTGAGTAAAAGTCTTGATAGAACGTATGGGCTATTTCTTTAATTTTCACTCTATTTCTTCATTCCACATTAATATCGTTCTTTAGAGCTACTATTTGGTGTTTTCATTGTTTCGTTCTTAGGCGTTTAAGGTTTTTGTTTTCTTAAATTACCTTCTTTTCCATCATTCTATAGTTCTCTTCCCTATCCTTTCTTATCATTTTCCTTGCCTCTCTTCTGATATTTTGGTATTGTTCCGTTGCGTATAAGCCATTTTTATACAGAGTTCTTCTTTCGTTTATCTTTAGTTTGGTTTCGCATTATATTTTGATTGGTATGTGCATTTTAAGTAAACCGTCATAACAAAAAAATCGTTCATGTAAATATTTACCGAGAATATAACTTACAGAGTAGGGTCCCTAGGTGAAGACTTCAATTATTGATGGATAATTAGATGAGTTCCATTCAATTCAGTTCATAAATTTATTTGACTTGCAATAATCACTTATACAGCTAAAATGACATACTGCCCAAACTCTTTTTTTGAACTTTATATTGAAACAGAGCCAGTAACAGGTTCGGTGGGAAACGTGCAAAGTTCAAGAACACTAGGGTGAAAATTATTCTTTAGCTATAGCTTACATCGTAGTCACGGTAACTGTGAGGTTTTTGTGGATGCCAGACGGTCTTTTTCTGTAACAGGTTAAAACGTTGCAGTTCCGCTTGGGTAATAACTTACAAAGATAATATGTTACTTCTTAAAGTTTTCATTAAAAATTCGCTATAATGATGGTGGTAGAAATAGTGATTATAAATAATGATTTAGTTTACTAACAACCTAGTTCCTAACATTGCTAAACCAAAAATAATATATTCTAACAACAAAAACAAAACACGGGTAGCTAAACTAATTGCTTAAAGAAGAAAAAACTTATTTTAAAATATAATGGAGCAAATAAAATATACGCTTTACTTGCGATACTGTTTTACAAGCTAATTGTCATTTAAAAATGAATTAACGTTTAAGAAGATTTTCCTGTAGATGCGTTTTACTAAGTATAGTTCTTCGTTTCTTTATGATCGCACCCGCTTTGGAAAATAATATCAAGCTTCAAAAAATTTAATAATCGTCTTCTTGTCTGTCTTTTATAGTCGTCTTAACTTCCTCTGATTTATGGGCACCACGGTTTTGAAAAATAATTTGAATTAATTACGCGTGTTATTAAGTCAACAATTACACTAAGTAATCCATATTAACAGAACTGTTCTTAAACAAAAATGCGTGTTTGGCAATCCTGCATGAAGTTATACCCGAGTTAAGTTTCTTAATCAACGAGATTCCTTTTTAAAAAAGATTTATTACAGATCGATAGAGAGCAGTAATACTTATGACTAAAAATGCTGAATGACATAATTACCACAACTAAACAATATTTAGCTGATCTGACTGATTATGGTTCTTGGAGAACAGCACCAGTAATTCTTAAATACAAAAAAGTGATAAACACAATCATTAACACACTACTAAACATATTTTCCGTTGACAAATGGACAAATTAGATAGACGATTCTACCGTGTCGCAAAGGCTCTGTGCTGGTGCGAACCAGTTTTTCGGTTTCACCGGACGGTTCCAAAAATAACCGATTAAATCGGCTACCTGAACTGTTCTTACAGGTTACAGGTTTGGAACACTATTATTTTAGCGGATTCGATAAACACTGACCATTCCTACCGACCACCTAAGACACGGTTACATAATTTTGAAGATTTGGCTAGTTTAGGCTAAAGTTTAGTTCTTACATTATCCAGACAACACGTCGTCCCTCTCAACCACTGAAAGAGTCGAAAGTGTAAAAGTGAAAAAATGTCGAAAGTTGTAAACAATTTTGTTTGTAATTATAAATAAGCCTTAGCCTTAAAAAAAACATTTTATAAACTGTAGCAATAATAATCTTACTAATAGAACATATCTATATCTATATACTATATCTTCTTATCTATTCACTACGGAGCTGTAGCAATTTGTCTTCTGGAAAGCTCACATAAAAAATTAAATTTTGAAATTGGGGACAAAACGATCTCCGACATGAACAATATACAATACATTAGTTTTGCCAAAGAGTGACATCTCAAAAAGTGTAGGTGCGATGGATTATCTATCAAAGGGGCACCATTTTTTAAATAAAATTTATTAGATCTTCGGTCACTGAATGCTGTGTGGTATTGATATTTTGAATGGTAAATCATAAAAACACAAAATACCAATTATTATCCAGAAAATGTTATACTTGCAGCTTGTTTGTTGGCGTGTTAAACGTGGTTTAATTTAACACGTTTAAATTTGAATATATGTCACATATTGCAAATATGCAACTTGAATTCTTTTCACAGAAAGCTAGGACAAGCACGGAGCTGACTGAATAAATAATATATTTCCTGACTTCTTCGTATACGTTTCAAATAAACCTTTATCCCATTTTGGCAAACATGCAAACAGAGAACTTCATAACAATCTTCACAATTGTAAGTTGTTGCTTACGAACCCAATTATTTTGATCTGCAGCCGAGGTTACTAATTAGATGCCGGTGTTTTCTGGACGCTTTATAGTTGACAACATTTTCATCGGGCTGAGAATTATTTATTTAATTAAAACAGGATTATATTTTGAAATTACAATAAATTCTTAGAAAATTTTTAAGCGTTTTTCCTTTAACTCTGTCGCAACTCTTAAAGCTTCCGATTTTTATTTTTACTTGTTTGGTGATATTACATTTTCATGGTTTAAAATAATTTGCTTAGGCACGCTTACGGTACGTGGAGCAGTGGTTGAATTGCAACGGTGTGCATCTATTTTTAATTTCTCGGTTGTAGCAAATTTTACAGTGCTTCCACTTTACTGAATTATAACTTAATAACCCACTAATTATCCTTAGTTAGGTTTAACTAATAGTATTTAATCAACGTTGAAATTTGTCAATGGAATTTTCCAATCGTATATCTGACCTAGCTCTGTGTTACAACCTTAAATTAAAAAGTTCTAGTTGAAACGAAAAATTCCTATTAACCATTCAAATATTCTGCACAAATATTGGCCTATTATAATTTCAAATGCTGAATATGTATAAGACTATTTTGAGTGATATAAATATCAGGTATAATGGATTCATTCAATGTTTATTCAAATGTGGTATTTTATTTCAAGAACCACACTGAAATCGGCTGTAACCTTAGCTCATAAATATTAGTGAGTAGGGATATTCTCATTTATCGAATAATCGAAAGTTCAACCTTGAGAGAATACATTGTCTAAATGTTATCAAACTCAGTTTAAGGCCAGAATCGACGCCTTTTCCCCTTATCCTCAATCTGTATTCAATGGACACCTGGTACGATTGGAGCTAAACTATTTAATCCAGCCCTAACGGCAGATAGAAAGCAAACTTGATATTAAACTCAGGCCATAAATAGACGATTCTAAAACAAAACTTTTTCCGTGGTAGAGTAGCACTGGGAAATATAAAGCTATTTGATAACGCTTCAAACGTGCAAATCACCGACGATAAAATGGAGGAGTTTGACTATTGCACATGAGTGTATTTCTCGGAATCCTTGGGGTTCAACGATTTAAGAAAAGCGCAATAATTTGTGCATAGCTCTAATGTACATAATCAATTTAATTAGCTTAGATGGACCAAATTAAAGTTGACTTTGGTTAGTTGATGCATACAGAAATATCTTTAAGCTAACTTTGAAAGCATGAACAGAGTAACTTAGATGTACACAATACTGACAATACGTCGGAAGCCAAGCTATACCACCAATACGTTCAATCTTTGAATTCAAAATGTGTTATACAAAGACAAGAAAACATGATAACAGAGATGCAATTTTTGCTATGGTTTTTACTTCATCTGTGACAGACGAAGTAAATGACATGACTCGAAAATATCGCATCTTACACGAGTAGTCCAGAGTGCTTGTAGATTGAAAATTGTAGTATTTGATCGACGTCGACGTCGACGCGACTAGTTGCTTGTGATCGCGTTTATAAGAAGTATCTATACATTTGCTGTTCAATCTTGCGAAATAAACTATGGTTAAAGCAAGCGGGTATATTTTTACAAATACTTTGTTGGGTTTCGAAAGGCAGGAGATTACCTCCTGCGTAAAATAGCAAAAAACCGAACAAGAGCGGAAGAACCTACTTCTTCAATTGTTAGTCTGAAATATTACTAGTAGTATACTATTTAAATTAGAAATATAATGAATATATCAACGAGAATTTCACTAGATTATCTTAACATTTCTTGCTCATTTCAACAAACTTTTCAGCAAATTTAAGAAAAACCAGCTATTAATGCAATGAAAATTGTACCCTATTTGCGCAAGAAAATTGAAACCCATTATTGGGATGTCGAAACTCATAAATGATCGAAGAACTTCGACAATTTGTTTTACGGTTGGTTCGTCAATAAATAGGGAAAAATTATTTTCTTTTAAACAATCAAAGTATTTTGTTATCTGCTTGTTCTGTTGTTGTGTTCTGAATTATGAGGACTTTCTGGGCACTACAGAGTGGCTCGTTTTTTGTCATGTTTTGGTGACTACCTGGGTCCCCGGTGAACAACCGATCTCCCCACGATTACACATTGCTGCTACAAAGAGTAGTGGTAATCGAATTAAATAGTTAAACCTCAATTTAAGCAGATAGTGGCATAATAATATGTTTAATATGAAAGTTTTGTAACCGATTAACAAAACAGTGCTTTCGATATATCATGAAGCCATTTATCGCCCAAATCAACCTACATAGTGCACACTATTAATCATAATTTTCAGAACCTACTTGTGGATTGCTACGTATGTAGGATGTTTTAGTCGAATAACGACTACGCTACGTTCAAAGCGGTGACACAAAATAAGACAATTTTGTTATAACGAGCTTAATGTGATCTGATAGCGCAGAAGGTGTAAAATTTACTTTCTTATGACCGTAAGAAACAGTAAAAATAATCACTTCAATATAGTGATATCAACAATTATTATTTTAACTAATAATATTATTTAACACGTTCGAACACAGGATGTTTTAGCAAAAATAAAAGTTTTTGTCTATTATCACTACTGACAGTAGCATTTTTGCGAACGCTTCATAAATCTCTAATTAAAAATCCCTTAACGAAGCTTATTAAGGTCACGGCCAACAGGTTCATGTTGTTATTCAATAAAACCTATTTCAGCAATTTTCAAACACTTCGCCACTTTAAACTTCTATATGACCTTTGCATGTCGAAATGAGAATTGAGCGAGAAGACAACGATTTGTGTTAAATAGTGGAGTGGTGCAGTTGCAGGTATATTTGAGAATTCTTAATAAATGCCAGACCTCAACACAATACCACAGCAGGAAATGTAATTATCTAAATACGTTAATCGAACATAATATTAACTATTATTTTAATTTGCATTTCGTCTTTTCGATTTTTGTCATGTTAGTGGAACTCAATCTAAGTAAAATGTTGTGAGCTACTTCATCAGCATTCTTTCAGTATTTTATGTTATATATTAACTAACGAAAACAATCAGTAATATCAAAATTCTACGGCAATCATTTTAACTGCCCATCCACATGCAAACTTTGTCAAATCCCTAAGTTATGTGACCCTGACTGACCATGGCTAACTTTTATATGGTACCATATTTACGACCAGACCAATATGAGTTATGACCCCCTTACCGTGAATTGCTACGAAATATTTCCTCTCACTGATACGTTTTTTGAAGGATTACAGTTTTTGAATTCAGAATTGGCGTTATCCTTAAATAAACCACATATATTTATCTCACTTGAATGTATCTGAATTGAAGTTATCGCACTAGATAATTTGGACGATTTTACCTTTGAGATCGAATGGAAAAAAACGGAAGTTTATTTTAGTAAAGATACTGTTAAAAAACAAAAGTTTCTTGAAGATACGATTAAGGAATTTTGGTATAATTTGAGCAAATACAAAAAATTTTTGGCCGAATCTCAGAACTAAATGTTAAATGTAAATTTACAAATTTGAGCATGACTCTACCGCATAATAAATTAAGCAATGAGGTTTTGAACGGTATATGCTAAATACGATCAAACCAAAATAACTCGAAAAGTTGCACGTCATTCAAAGTAATAGACGATCATTTAAAATTAATGAATTCTTCAAATTTAAACAAGTAAAAACTGCCTTTAAAGTTTAAATTAAAATAACAGTTAATATTAAAAATGTTTTTTTTTAAGTTATAAAAATTTTTACGTTGTAACATACCGTTTACACTAACCGTTGTTGTTTCACTTATCATATTTTTTCAAAATGTTTAGTTAAAAATTTATATGTACAGGGTGTCGCAATAATGATGGTAAGCGGCTGTATCTTGGAAAGTATGTGTTGTAGAGTGATCGGAAAAAAATTGATAACAAACTTAAAGAAAAGAATTTGCTGGAAATTATTTTGAAAATTCTCAGATGACCACTAGATGGCGTAATTGCAAACGGTATTTTAAAAAGTCGATTTTATACAGAAATTGTCCCGATGAGTGGAACATCTAGCAAGGTTAGTCAAAAGACCATTAATAACCGTACCACGTTCCATATGAACTTTTTTCCTAACTTATCAAATAAAGGGTGGGGGAAAGTCAAACCGTTTAATTCAAAGAAACCTGTAACTCCGAAACGGCTTGACCGATTTCAAAGTTTTAACTATCAATTCAAAGAGCAATAAAAACTCTATTGGAACAGAGCTAAACATTCAGCTAAATGAAAAAACGACACCTTTCGTGAAAAATCAAAGAAGAGCCAATTATGTTAATAATTGTTAATTAAGATGTTACTATGTATTTACATACAGTTTGATACTTCTAATACTTTGTACTTAATAACAATATTATACTCCAATCTTTTTTAGTCTTAAATAAATACACCGAATCTTCACATTGCAATTTACTTAGAAACTCCTGACATTCTGGTGTTTTCTCCTTGATATTTCTAACCGTCTTTAATTTCGTAGAAACATAAATTAATAGCTCGTTATGTCTTAGGCATGGCCGGCAATAAATTAACAAGGATACAACTTTCGTAGGGCTGAAGATTACCCACTTTACACAAGGTCTCTCATTTTATGATGGCAATTAAACGTTTTCTTTGTATAAAGGATCATAATAAATACCCTTGGGACATAATATGTGTGGCAAAATCGCAGGCGGGTACGGTGAAATGAAATATGTGGGAAAACTAGCATTGAAACAGTTTGAAAGTTCATTCGAAGTCAAACAATTTGAAAGGCAGGTAAACTCAGTTGTTAGCACAACACTGAATTAACTACATCATAGCGGATACATATTTATTAGCAGTGGAGCCAGTTTAAAATGTCTGGACTAGGTTGTTTTCCTGTAATACAATTAAACTGGACGTTGTTTAGTCGACTCGTGGAGGTCCACTACTTTTATTTGGGTGAACACTCTAACCGAGCAGTTAAAGTAGTTGGTGTCAGCAATTAGGTTAATAGAATATATTCACATTTGCTATGCATTTTTAAATCTTATCAATCTGATTAGGATGACGAGTAACTAAGCGAAACTTAACTTTAAATTGAATGATTAATTTTAACAATTTTAGTATATACGCTAATTTAATAAAATGATACAAGTTTGATCTACCTGTTCACCGATTTTTTTAAATTGGGCATTTTTATTGCGAATGTTGATCTCCAGTGTTAATCCCGATAAATGAGCAAGTTCTGACGTTCACTTGTAAACTCCCCCGGGCCGAAATCACGATTCACGTATATACTTTGATTTCCTGCATTATTAGGTAAAACAAAGCAGAATACCTAATGGTATACCAGAAACCAACCGATTTGGGTCTTGGTAGTTAGGGGATAATAATAAGAATATTTATTCTAATGCATACAGGGTGATTCAGCTTATAGCAGTAGAACTTCAACAGTCGATACAAAATATAATTTTAAGATGAAAATGTCATACAAATATGTATTCAAATTGTGTCGGTTTTAAGATACAAGGTGGCCAATTTATAAATTATTTATAATTTTTTCAATAGTTCACGTAAATATTAAGATACTGCAATAACATTTTATATTCTGTGACTTATCCCAATAGCAAATCCTGAATATACATATGAGTTGTAATTTTTTTACGCACAGTCGCCTTTTGAGTGTTTTCACTCATCATTTCCAGACACCGCGTATAAAAACGCAACGATAAAAATTACAATATTTCTGTAAATCTTTGGAAAAGAAACTTTCAAAGTTTTAAGTTATAGTATTAATTTTTTTTCTGCTCAAATATGATATCTGACTGCTGTATGTCGGAAATGAAAAAACGATAAGCATGCTAGTGGTTAGTTCTGAATTTTACTTTAATTCACTTGACTTAACGTATTTTTTTTGGTCGGGTAGCGGGTAGACACTCCTCTGCGATCCTGGCAGGAGACAAGTCTTCTTGAGGAAAGCGCCCCTGCCCACGCGGGGCTTGGTCTTTCCCCACTTCCGAACACCGGGGGAATCCTTCCTATCACCTTTCCAACTCACCAACCCGCTTGGTAACCGTTTAAATTGCCACACACCTTCTTCAAGACCAATACACATGTCGAATATTAAATTAAAGATATCTCAGGAGAGTAGAGTAAAATATTCAGAAGCTCTCCCTGTCAACATGGCAGCAGTCTGCCCCATGGATTCTGGGAGGGGCAAAGATTCGATTAATGCCAAGCAGCGAAAACGAAATTATCTCTATATAGACACATATAACATACGAACTCTGAGAACACGAGAACATCTAGAGGAGCTCGAGGAAAAGCTTACACACTTAATGATACGTTGTAGGTATATGTTAAAGACGACGCCCAGGGGAGAAAACAACAATATTACACTCCGGACATGTGTTATACCAAAATAAAACTGGAATAATGGGAAGCTTCGTTAAATTCGTCAACTACTTGATACTCATGTGGGTCAATGGCGAAATTTTCGTCTTGATTGTCCGCTGGTGGATAGTTGGAGTCACCTGCATATTCTTGAGAAAATTGTTCTTCGAAAATAAAGTTTGGTTTTTGGTTAAAAGTGTTTCTAAATGCATTGAAAGGTCTTAACCCATTGGTCCGATTTCGATAAGAAAATCTCATTGCTTCAAAGCTAGAGTTACGAGATTAAACCTGATGTCGGGGTTGATTCGTTGGAATTTGATTTGGTCTGAAGGCGTTCTGGTGTTTGCCAAATACCTCTTTAATTATTTGGCCTCTTATAGGGGCTATCATTTTGATGCGAGCCGAGAAAAGTCACCGACTTGAGAGAAATTAACATTTCATTTAACAGTGCACTTCCTTATGTAGAAATCAAATCACTTAACTTAAAATTGCTAATAGATACTGAAAGCAGCCGTTCAATTGTAAGTCCAGCTATTGCTAAACATTATTTTCCTGATTGCATTTATAATTCATCATGCACCATAAAAACTGTCGCAGGTAGTCAAACAACACAATTTCAACCCACAATACCAGTCTTCCTAGAATTTGGCATACATCATAAAATTAATTTTATTCTTTTTGACTTCCATGACTATTTCAACAGTGTTATCGGACTCACTGATTTGATTAGCATGAACTTAAATATAGAGCTAATACAGCAAAGATTAATAGGAAACTATATAGAAATTCTCTGCAAACTAGAAAGTACTGCAAACCCACAGCTATAACATTTTCATTATCAGTCAATGCCTACGAGAAATTGATAAAAAATGTACCGGTTAGCTTTTTTGATGGGACATCCTTGTAAAAGCCGCAAATATTAACTAAGGTCCGTATTTATAAACGAGGCAGAAGCTTGAGTTGAGTCTCAAGTACGAGACTTGGCTTCGATTGTGTTTTATAAACCATTCTCAATCTCAAGCCAGTGCTCACAGCTTTGCTTGCTCAAGTATCGGTCGACGGTGGCTTGCGTATTGCTTCTGCCTAACCATTGGTCGAGATTTTTAGTTGAACCGTCAAACGGTTTTTACTTTTTTAAGGATATGTTACTGTTTATGTTATGTTTTTACATTTTAATTTTACTATCGTGTACAATATAAGAATGGACGAAGTTTTTGAATATTTGGACTTAATAGAGGAGGAAATTAACGAAGACTACCGTGTTAGTAAAAGATTTATACGAGGTGGCAAAAATCCTTTTGGTTTTGGTTTTCAAATGCCACTATATTGTGGTGATTTTACCTTTTTTAAACGAACGATTATTGAAAGCGGATAATCGTGGACACCAATATTAAATATCACCCATTACTCAATTACTGGTATGTTTAAGATTCCATACAAGTAGTTTTCTATTCTAGAGATTCTATGCAACAAGTAGTAAATTTTCTATGATTCCATGTCTACTTTATTACATAAAGTGTATATTATATTTCAGCTTGTGTCCGATTATCTTCGTTATATGTAAGTCTTTCAAATACATATTTACATAATAATATTGACGCCAAGTTCGCCAACAGTACTGTTTATAAATCGTCGCTCTCGGTTGAGAACGATCTCGTACTTGGCGAAGCATGAGCTGAGTATCGGCTTCAGTCTCATTTATAAATTTGGCCCTAATTGTTCCTCAAGTGTTATCTAGTGCTAAGAACGCATTTGCTCTCGTTGAAAGCTAAAACCATACGAATAAAGCAATTTCTGCATGAAAGAGATTGCAAGACGCTTACGTCCTGCTGTGGGCAACAATTGGCTGAAGAAGAAGAATGACATTTTTTGCAATCATTGGTCGTTCTTAACCATTTGAGCAAAACAAAACAGTGCTTCTCTCTGTAACATCAGTGTGAATATATTTTTGCTATCATTTCTAAAACTAATAATCAAATCTCCTATTTCTTCTTCCGTTTCCAAATAAATCAAAATATAAAAGTAATTAAACTTAAACGTAACCAAAGATTTGATTGAGAGTTGATTGATTGGAAGCCTATGTTTTTTAGCCATAAACGTTTGATTTTATCCAAATTTCTCTAGGAGTATTTAAATTACTTTCTACTTTCTATCGCTATTTTGATGAGAACTGCGACAATAAGATGTACTACTCTATATTTTCACACAATTCCCAAATAAAAATATTGGAGCGCGAATTGGATGGACTCTTTCGGTGCATTAAATGTTCTATAACTTATTATATTACGCCATTCTAGTGAACCTATATATCCTTAAATTGGTGAATTTCAGACAGTTACGCTGATATTTCACAAGATATCTGGCCACAAGTATCGTGATGTTTCAGTTTGTATTATCTGCATCAGAAAATGGCATAAGTTTAAATGTAGTAAATTCATCGCACTCTGCGCTGTCGTGAACCTTGCTTTGCCTAGTCCTCCAGATATTATTGGAGAGTCATTATAAAACTTTGTGCTAAACTATAAAGTTCAAAGTTGGGAACTTTTATGCTTGACTGCCTATTGTTCCCCATGAGAAAGCCTTTTTAAAATGGCTTCTTAAATCACTCCAAATCGATATATGCTGTTCCATAAAACATTAATATTTGTTCCTCTAGATCGTTGGTAGGTACTTTACTATACAATCAAATTTTCGACATGTGTTGTTATGATTGCGGACGTCTAAAGTACAGAGTGTCCAAATGAAGGAGTTAAATAAGTTTACGCTTAGAGCGTATTATTGGCTCCAAAATTATCAAATTTATATTAGAAAGGTACTACTTTTTTACTAATTTATGTTATTTAGATACCCAATTTGAGTTACCTAGTTCAAAGTATCACTGGAAAAGTAAATATTTTTTGCATAAAAAACTGTTAAATGCCTAAAATCAGAAAAAAATGCAAAAAAACGAAATTTTTAAACCTTAAAAATGTCTGTTATTTTAAATAGCATTGCAGCTTCATTGAACCACAAGCTATGCAATAGGGAATTTGATTTTGTTAATCTAAGAAGCCTTTAAACTCAATTTTTTGGTAACAGTAAAACTGGTTGAAAACCTACTAAAAATAAACGCAATTTTAATTTACACTTGGACACCCTACACCTCAGAATCCATAAATGTTTGCCTAAACAGGGCAGTGAATATTATCACATTAGTTGAGGAGCACGCATTATAAAATATTATCTAAAAGAAGAATGATGAATGGATTTCAGTAAAGTTATTCGATTTTAACTATCCAAACTGGCATATTACGGTGTTGATAAATCGAAAGTTTCTCCGTCGCCTTTATACACAATATTTCAGCGAAATTAGAGCTGAAAAATACGTTAATTTTGTAAGATTATAATAACCGCGCTATTGTTTTATAGACGAATTTTTTATAAACCGAACATTAATGTAGGATTAGTTCTTTCTCCTGCCAAATTTCAAAATTTTCGGTCCGACAACAACGGACAAATTATTGATTTCTTTACATTATAAAAATGCAAATTTTTATCGTCGCAGCTGGACTATACTATACTATACAGGGTAATTCAAAATTGGCGTCATTCCTCTGGAGGTGTTGCCTGGCGCTGTTATAGCAGTACAGAAAAAATAGTAAAATAAATTAATTGTTTTTAAAAGCTGAGAAATTTGCAAAAAACTATATCAGAAATACGGCAGCAATGTTTTTCAAGGTAATCTG
>NW_026017110.1:40347176-40349311 GCF_020466585.1 Dendroctonus ponderosae | reverse complement strand
CCTGATTCGGTTATGTCCAATACGTGTTCCTCTGTGCTTGGAACCCGAACATCTATCGTCCACTATCTTCCTGGAACCACTCTCCACGCCCTTTGCTGGCGTGAGTTTTTTCAGCTTCTGCTATGTTACTGTAGCATTTCCCCTAAACTAATCGCAGATCCGCAAATTCGTGAAGAGAAATTCAAAGTAAGTTACAGATTGACAAATTATTGTTATCATTGACAAGGCCTATCCACCTGTAACTGTCTGTTAATGCCAAAGAACACAGCTTTTTGAATATCAAAAATTTTTGTTATTTGAAGCAAATCTCGCAAATTTTTTTTTTGGATGCTTAGTAAGAAGAAAGTATTCCAATATGCTTCCAATTAAACATAGAACAATTTCAAAATAATGCCTAATAACAAAGTTGAAATTCGATCTTCAACTGTTAATATCTTCTAGAAAATTTCGAAAAAAAAATTTTCAATATTTTTCTCGTACTCCCCAAGGGATCCTCGATCACCCCTTAAAAGGAATGACGCCAATTTTGAATCACCCTGTATACATTAGAATTCAAAAATAAATGAAAGTATTGGATGATATATTAGAGAAAATGAGAAATTTCAGAGACGCGTGTAACACATCTGAGTTTGGTGAATATTTTTGATTTGATATAAGTATTGCTAAACAGTCCAAGTTACTTTAGGATAATTCTAAAACGAAACTTAAAACAAGTGGGTGGAGCAGATTACTAACAAAATGAATTGACTTGCTCATCGAGATAAATTATAATACAGCTCGGTACATCAGTTGTTTTTGCTCGGTTCATCAGTTGAACGTTTACGTTCCCGAAACCTCTTGAAAATCAATCGAATTCTACACTTAGTCTCATTGCAAAGGGCTTGAAGGGCTTGTGATGGGCTCTAAAGCGCTTTGACCATTGCAGTAGCTTTTTAACTGCAGAGAATATCAGCAAGAAAAAAAAAACAAAAAGCGGAAGAAGTAACAAATCGCTCACTTGTCAACTCTTAAGGAAAGCTCTAAAAAATCAGTGGAAGCTCACACTAAACCCAAACAAACAACCTTCTTAAACGTTCATTGTAACTACACGTAATTTTTCTTAGTGGTTAGGATCTTGGAACGCAGAGTCGACACGTTTTTCATAAAAATCATTTTCAGAAAACCTCGGTTACACAAGTATCAGATGCTTCAATATATGGGTTGATGAAAGAGGTCATCTATATCTTGAACTTCATTGCCATAACTTTATGCTTAAGATTACAAAATTTCGACAATGCGTCGTTTTAGTTGTACAGGTTTTCTAAATATACATTTAGTAGTACATACAGTACGTATTACTGTAAAGTAATACCACATTGTAAGCTAACAAAGAAAAAATAAACCAGTTGGTTGCAACACGCGGACCCGAAATTAAATCAATACCAAAATTTTTCCGATTGAAAGGGCTGTTATCTAGATTTGCATAATTGCGTACAAACGTTATTATCGAGATTTCCAACGGCTATTATGTTTTGATTTACATGTGTAGCAAACTAGTTAAATTAAGTTTTGCAATGTAACATCCGCCTTCACGTCTTTCACCTCAAACACCGCCCCTGGTCACGCAACTCGCAGTATTTAGCTTTTTGTGTAATGTTTTTAATGTGGGGATTAATAGAGACGAATTTATGCCTTTGCTTTTGTTGAGGCAGTTTACATGATAGTATTTCCACATTGGAAAAAGTTTTGTAGTTGGTGTTCACACAGACACTTTCATGTAGTATAGATCTTTATTTATTTAAAGTATACAGGGTGATTCAAAATTGGCGTCATTCCTTTTAAGGGGTGATAGAGGCTCCGTTGGAGAGTACGAGAAAAATATAGAAAATTTTTTTTACGAAAATTTCTCGAAGATATTAACAGTTGAAGATCGAATTACAACTATGCTATTAAGCATTATTTTGAAATGGTTCCATGTTTAATAGGTAGCATATTGGAATCCTTAAGCATTCAAAAAAAAATTACGCTCTTTGCTTCAAATTCCGAAAATTTTTGATACCAAAAAAGTTCTCTTCTACAATTTTTCGATGAAAAGGCACAGCGGCAATGATGTTTTTTGTCATTAACAGATAGTTACAGGTGGATAGCCCTTGTCA
>NW_026017110.1:40341762-40346177 GCF_020466585.1 Dendroctonus ponderosae | reverse complement strand
TTCCTACCACGTTTGTACGATACACACAGCACAACGAGATACAAATGGAGCAGGAGTTAATTAACTGAATACGAGAAGCTGCTTGATAAGAGTGGATAATAAGGAGATTACACAGGCACTAGCTTGTTAGGAGTTAACCATTCAAATGTTTGGTGTTGTATGGTTTATTTCACAGACTAGTCAATTTATTTATTAACACCAATATTCGAGGTTATGAGAACAGGATGACATTTCGTCAACAAATCTTGTTCAATTTACCGTTTATCCTTGCCTATCTTATTGTCAGCCTGTATAATTCCATGGTTACCGGAGTTTTAAATAATAACGAAGCAACAGGTATTTGCGCAAGGTTGATTAGGCAGATTACCTTTAAAAACATTGCTGCCGTATTTCTGATATAGTTTTTTGCAAGTTTCTCAGTGTTTAATAACAATTCATTTATTTTACTATTTTTTCTGCACTCCTATCACAGCGCCAGACAACACCTCCAGAGGAATGACCCCAATTTTGAATCACCCTGTAGAGTAAACTTTTGAAATTAAAATAATCATTGGATTACTGATCTGGATTAAGAATGAAAGTTTCCCTTACTTAACTTGTGCTTTTAATAATATTATGCAATAACAACAAATAGTAATAGAAATAATAGATAACAGAGATTTTTCAGTTAAACCGGCTACTTACTGGTTGAAATTACCATTTTTACTTGCGTTGCCCTCACCAAAATTATAGGACTGTAAACAGTACCCTAATAATTTAAACAAATTCCCGGAATTAATTAATTTGTTTAAATCTAATGCAGCGCCAGTCTAAAACGACAGCAAATCACGGGCCTGTTTATTAGTTGCCGGGTTGACCACGCAATTTTGAAAGAATAGAGCTCGGTTAAGTGTAATTAATTTTTGAGTTTTCCCGACTTTTTTAAGGCAAGACTGAGGGTTTAATATGAATTGACACATATACAATGCGCGGCATATGAAGATTTATACCTGTAACAACGTGGAATTAAATCAGTTTCCTTGAACACCTAACATGTTGCTTAATTAATTAGTAATTAAACCAGTTTCCATTAAGACATTTTCTCATTTGCTTGTATGGTTTGGCTGAAGAACACGAGAACACAAATGTCATTATATTTTGCAACGAGAAAATCTCAACATAATTTTAGGTCGATATCAAGATTAACTTGCACTAAAAGATTATATTTTTCTCTGTTACAGCAGGTAAATTAGCATTGATTGTGATTCGACTTTCTGTCTTGCATACTCAACACCATTCGATAAATTTTGTCTTTGAACTTGTTTGATGTCACTCATTCAATAAATATTGTTTATAGCACATATTTACTTATTAATATTATATGACAAACTTTATACATATATTTAATTTCCGTTCCAATTTTGTAGACGAAAGCAACTGTGTCACTCAAATAGAATACAATTCTAAACCGGAACATAAATATACAGTGTTTCTACGTAAGTTCGCAACATATGACAAATATTTTTATTATTAATTTTAGGAAAACCTTATTAATTTATGTGGTTCGTCAAAAAATATGAACACTGTTCAACATGATTAGAACGAAAAACTATGATCAAATATGCATTTAGATCCTGCTACTTAAAATGTTAATTTCTTCCTTTTGTCTATAATAACATAACAACTGTTATAGTAATTTGGTAAACTCTCAGATTCACTGATAAACAAATAATTTGTTTATGGCAAGAAATGTGGATGACATTGACATGACACCGATAACACTTTTGGCGTTATACGTAACAAATTTACCAACAAGGCTTTGTCAACCATTACATGGAATTTGAAAATTTTGCTTCCAAAAATTAAAAAGGACCAGGTTGCTCCTATACAAGCCCCAATTTGGCCAGATTTTAAGACGAAGCAGATCGTGCTAGACGCTTTGAATTACAAATATAGTCCCAACAGGAAGGTGCTTCATGCCAAAGCAGGTTAGATGCAAAATTACCCCGAAAATCATTTTAATTGAAGATTCAGTTATAAATCGGTTTTCGGAAATTTTGTTGCCATCTCTGTCTCCATATTTGACGCAACTCGAGTTTTCGTGTGGGGTAACCAACCTTAAACAAAAGGTGTCTCTTCAGATGCCATTGAGAGATGTTGCCGATTTGAAAAAATCACTTGTGATAAAACCATAGTTACCTGTATTGACAGAGAAGGCTATGTTGAAGCATTACTGAATTGTAGGAGCTAATAATGTTTGTTAAAAATATTGAACCAAATCAATTTTTATGGTATATATTTTGGTATAATTATTATTCATTTAAATGAATAATTGGTAATGCTACAAGTTCGGCAGTAAGTAATTGAAAGGTTATCAAGTGGTCAATAGAACTAAAAGAATACTGTTTAATATTAATTATTTTTTGTGGGAATTTCCAATTCGCTTTTGAATGGAACAGCAAGGTTATATATCACGTTTCAAATGTCTAGAAAGATAAATGTTCGGCATCGGCATGCACTTATACTAATTAATTGCAAAAATAAATCTGTAAGTAGCAAGATATATTTGCATAGTTGAAGGTAGTTTTAAGTTTGATCTTTACTCTTGATCAAAATTCGCGTTTTTTCACAATCCGCGTACACATACAGGGTCATTCAAAATTGGCGTCATTTATTTTAAGCGTGATAGAAGATCACTTGGAGAGTCCGAGAAAAACACTTATATTATAAAATATTGAAAATTTTATAAAATTGAAATGAAGTAGAAAATCGAATTTCAACTTTTTCTTTAAGTGTTATTTTGAAAAGGTCCTATGTTTGAGAGGTAGCTTATTGAAATACTAGAGCATTTAAAGAAAAAAATTACGATATTTACTTCGAATTACGAAAAAAAATCATATTCAAAAAGTACTCTTCTACAATTTTTGAAGAAAAGTCAAAGCGGCAATGATGTTTTTTGGCATTGACAGATAGTTACAGATAGATAGCATTTGTCAATAATAACAATAATTTGTCAAACTGTGACTTACTTTGAAGCTCCTTTCACTAATTTGCGATTCGTTCTGAGGAAATGCCACAGTAACATGTCAAAAGCTGTAAGAACTTACGCTAACAAAGGACTCGAGATATTGGAAGATTGGCTCCAGGAAGATAGTGGGATGGGAGATAATAGCAACTGAGCCTTCCAAGAGTCTTGCATTATGCTCTGCGTTACTGTACAACAACCAACACTTTCGCAGGCACCAAATACCGAAGCTCCATTTCTACCACGTATGTAAGATAAACCGGACACATACACACGTTAAATATCTGGTTAACTCCACATCGGTACAAATTGATCACGAGTTATTTAACCGAATACGAAAAACTGCTCAACATGTGAACCCCGACTGCCGCCAAAAGTGTTAGATCACAAGTATGTTTGCAGCTAAATGGGCTCAACTTTAAACATTTCATATGATTTAACAACTTAGTTGTATTTTATTTGCTGTTGTTGCTGCATGTACTGTTGACATCTATGCACCGGACATCCCCCATATATTAAATTCTGTGCATCTATGGCGGATTCAGGTATACCACCCTTTTAATCGAAAAATGTTGCCCGTATTGACGGCAGTGACAAGGTTATCCTAACCTCAAAATATTTAATCCCCGCTTTTCCTTTTGTTGTGTTTGTGTTTCAATGGTTACTACAGATTGAAATAATTAGGAAGTAACAGGTATTTATGTACTGTTAATGAGGAAAATTACTTTGAAAAATATTGTTGCCATCCTTCTGATCTAGCTTTTTGCAAATATCTCATTTATTTATACCTAACAATGAATTTGTTTAACTAATTTTTTCTACTCCCAAAACACCCTGTATTTGCACGGTTGGAGTTCATACGACGCTGTAAATTGTTTGGAAGATTTGTGAAATAGTAGAAAAAGTTTATACCAGTTAGTAAACTATGTAAATATTTAAATAGTTTCAAACACCAGTTTATCCTTTCATGAATTATTTTATGTGACTTTTTTTATCGACTTCGTCTTGGATGTCAAATGCCGTCGTCGTTCGGAAAACGACAATTTTCGCCCTTGTATCGAAAACTACTATTGTCGCCACTTTACGCTTAGCTGTAGATATTATTTGTAGATTTTTTTGAAATTTACAAACTCTCTGTTCAGGTCTCAAACCAGATGGCGAATCTCAGGAGCAAAGTGTGATAAAAAATATGGTTTTCCTACGTACTTTGCCTCAAAATTAATCCATTTCGTTCGTTACTTAAACTGGGTTTTATAATTTATCGTCTTATATACAGGGTGATTCAAACTTGGCGTCATTCCTCTGGAGGTGTTGTCTGGCGCTGTTATAGGAGTACAGAAAAAATAGTAAAATAAATTAAATGTTATTAAAAACTGAGAAATTTGCAAAAAACTATATCAGAAATACGGCA
>NW_026017110.1:40335229-40340763 GCF_020466585.1 Dendroctonus ponderosae | reverse complement strand
GATGATGGTGGAAAACACCGAAACGTATTTTAATTGATAAATAGACAATAAATGACTGAAGCCCAGGAATTGATTTTGATTTGGAATGAAACACAGTCAGGAAAGTAAGTACAATGTTAGTCGTAAAGAAATTGAAATACATTTTTCACCCAGATAAAATATTTGTAATCGAAACTCACCATCATTTTGTGCACACGGTGCTTATTTGTGTGCAAATATGTCGCCCACATGTAAAGTGTGTGACAAGTAAAAAAATGTTCTCAAGGAAAAAGTGTTTGTCCAAACGTTGAGTTGGTCCTTATAAGTTCGATTAAATTATTTCATGTCCGGATTGTCTTCACAGTTTAAAGATACCAATATTTTCAGCTCATATGATTGCACAAATACAATATATGCTAACAAAATACCCGAAATTGAAATGATGCAAGTATTGCAGTATTTGTTTCTTCGTCAAATAGACGAACTAAATGTAAGGCAAGGTAGACCTTATTTTTGCCATTTAAAAATGGCTCCCAACAGGCACTGTTTTACATTACAGACATTCAATTTTGTAAATGTTTTAATGTTTTTAATTTCTGGGAATCGACTTGCACTAAATTATTCTTATTCTTTCTCAATTTTCTCAATAATTTCCAAATTTGAGGATCAGAACCAATCAGCAAAATGTACCGAATCAACATTTCAGCATTCATCTGGTGCTAGACACTTTATTTTGCTGAAAATGATTATTCCCGTTTTATAAAAAGTATACGGTTCGTTGTATAAAAAAATTCTACTAGATTGCTAGGCAGTTCATAAGATGAAAGTAATTTTATTAGAGCGTGTGTTAATAAAACGGTTTAAACTGCTAATCACAAATTTTGTAGTCTTCAAAGTCGCAATTGCTATTTCCAGAACAAGAAATTAAAAGAGATATAGAGAACGGAGTACTCAATACATGTAATCTGACGAAAAACTAAATTTTTCCGCATCTCCGGTCTTTGCAGTGAAAGCAGTTTATAGGAATAATGACGGGTACTTGCATTTTGAATAGCCCATTTAAGAAAAACGACGCTGCTAAGATGCTCATCTGTAAGGCGAGAAGACATTAGTTGAACTTGTGTCGTTTTAGCAACCATTGACCATAATAAAACGCGTCAGTAGCTTTTTCAGAGCTGTATTTTCAAATCGAATTTTGATAACAAATATATATGTCACTTCAAAAATGCACCTTTAAAATCGTTAAGCATAATTTTGAACCTGACAGAAAAATCATAATCATAACATATAATTCATAAGCAAATACCTACAAATTAATTCATTTGCCTTACACCCTAAGTGAGATTCTGACTTTTTAATTCGATCCAAAGGCATTTGCTCCAATTGTCCATTACAACCTAAATTACAAAAACCATTCTACTTTTAGTGGAGCTGCAAGAGCTTCATTTGCAATGGGTGGTTTCACAAATAAACCTTTGAGGCCTGGTTTGGCCTTGAGACTCAATTTAAATATTTAATAAATCTACCATTTTAGCTAAAGAATTGAAATGCACAAAAGACCAGGCAACGTAGATAAATGCTCATATGGAACCTTCTTGTTGAATTTATGGATGCGTGAACAAAATATTTGCTATTTAGTTCACACGCTTTAAAATGTAAAACTACTACTGACGTTTGATATAAAATAAGAAGGTGTGTTTGCAATAGTAGATAGACCAAAGTTTAGGGCCTACTCATTATCTAAAACTGTTAAAACGAAAGCTGATACCTCACCACTAAAACAACTTAAATAATATGACATGACATGATCATATAGATTTATCAACACACGTTGCATTAGTTGGACGAGAAAGCATTCAATACATTAAGATTCACTTGATATGAAATTTGGAATGTGTCTCCAAATTGATACATGGAAGGTACCAAGTTTGAATGAATTCATGTAAACTCGCAAGAGGTTGTATGTTTAAACAGTTCATTTACAATCAACACTAACCTTCATCTTGATTGCTGCCTAAAAGAATCTCCATATCTTCATAGTCTCCCTCCGCCAACATGTCCTTAGGATGTTTGCTGAGAAACACGCCTTCTATTGTGGGCATGGACGGAAAACCCAGTATTCCCGAATAGGAATTCCACTGCTGCAAAGATATTGTTTTTGCGTCGACAGCTCGCATACAGTCCAATACTTGATAAGGGTTAGTTTCCAGGTTTGTGATGTTGCAGCCGCAATCGTGGACTAGACCCTTTCCAATTACTTCAGCTTGATCTGCTGACATGTAGCTCCAAGGAGTGTTCATTGTTCCAGATTGCAGAATACCTCTCTTAGCAAGACCTTTCGTGATTGGACTTAAAAGCAGAATGCTTACAGATCCACCCCCAGCTGATTCTCCGAAAAGGGTTATAAGCTCTGGGTCGCCTCCAAAGGCAGCGGCGTTTTCTTTAATCCAGCGTAAAGCCAATGCTTGGTCCCACAAGCCCATATTTCCAGGAGTCTCATCACTGCCTTTAGGGAAATATTTATTTAAATAAAGAAAGCCAAATGATCCCACGCGATATTGCATCGAAGCGACAATCACGTCGCTCGTAGCAGCAATTATATCAGCATCATAAATATCCAAAGTGGACGTTCCGCTCATGTAACCGCCTCCATAGATCCATACCAGTACTGGGACCTTGGGCCTTTCCATTGGAGGTTTATTATCATGGTGTCGAATGCGCAAACGCTGAGGAACCCAAATGTTTAGGTATAAACAATCTTCTGATATATTGGTATTAGGGTTCCACATTTCCTCACCCTCGAATCCTGGAAAGTATTCGTAGCGTTCTTGGAAGCAGGAATTAGGCAATTTGTTGGCTTCTAGAACTCCATGCCAGGGATCAATGGGCACTGGTCGCCTAAATCGTAACTGTTCAACTGGAGGTTTGGCAAATGGAATCCCAGTGAACACATGAACTTCTCGTCCGAGTACCGTTTTGGAATGTCCCCGAATAAAACCACTAGTTGTTTCAACAACCAGTGGATCATTTCGATAGTCCTTGTTAGCGCGAGTTGTAGTCTCCTCGTTAGGCCACGAGTAACCGTACACCGTTCGTAGCGCTCCGGATACAACAAATATCAAAGCAAAGAGAACTTCCATTTCGCTTTGAACCGGTTCACGTACGCATATCGAACGAACACGTGGATAAACAAATATCTGTTGCTCTATAAGGGCAGAACAGGAAACTAAAAAACAGCAAGCGCGTCGGCGTCGATTCAACCTGCGGGCGCCCGAACGAAGATGTTATTTTGGTGACAAGCTGATTCTGACTGAGAGCCGCGATTCTCGGACTACATTTCGATCAGAGGCTTGCGCGGCTATAGCCAAGACGCTCTATATTATTTACTATCATCACACGGTTACCCTTGTTATTACAAAACTTTCCATTTCATGGGCAGAATAAATTCGATTTCCATTGTGCCTGGAACAATTAGGTTTTCCGCAGCTTAGAGGCTAACACGTGCATGCACTATTTTGTTCCACTGTTAGTTTTACATACACCGTATGACAGCACTTGTGAACTGATCCATTTTAGCCACTCTTTCGTATTATGAAGCACATGGAGTTGAATACAAATAATATATATATTTGCAATATGAAAAATCAATATATCACTACAAGTCCTTTTGGAACGCCCAATGGCTCAAACGGCTCAATCACATTCTTTTATTTTATGTTTCTTTTCTTGACGTTATTGTAATTATTACGAAATCAAATTTAAAAAATTTACAGATCAAGTTGAAAAAATCTAATTCATCATTCAGTTTATGTATGAATAGTTTTGATACTACAGATCGTCGTTTTTCTTTTAGGTGTATGAATGGGGTTGATCTTGAAATTAAAAGTAATTATTTGAAATAGATATACACTCTACTTCAAATTAGACCTATTGCCGTAAGATAGAATAAATAACGTAACAAAAATATACGTTATATTTTGTCAATAGTTGGAATGCAGTAAGATGGTGCAAATAACGACTGCTGAAGATAATCAACTTAATTGTTACTATAAGAGTTATTTTTAATTTATCCTCCAGGAAAAAACTTTTGGACGCAGGATTCATAAATAGTAATTGTACATTCGTTTAAGCTTTCCAATTTAAATTAGGATAGTGGTAAAAATATATTTTTGTTAATAGGTTTCAAAATCTGAAAGAATGGATTCCCTAATTATTTAGGTTTTTACTATTTTACTTCAAGAAAAGTTGTAAACAGAGAACATTGAGATAAAGAAAAAGAATAAAATGTTTAACAACAGAAAACAATACCTTATTTACTGTAAGGTCAAATTTCCCGTTTTTCTGATAGGGAAATTGAGGAGCTTTAGAAAGGACACTATAGTTGCTGAATTATTTTGGTAATAAATCGATAGTGCCCATCACTGCCAATAACAGTGCTGAAAAAAAGGTTAAGTTGTAGCGCTGTTGATTCGGCTGTTAATATCTGAATTGAATCAAAAAAAGTTTTTACTTCTTTTCCTCATGGGCTCAAAGTGATTAGTGACTTGGGTAGAAGACATGAAGATGAAAATTATAAAATCCGTCTAAAATTTAACTTACAAAATAATTATAAAATATTTAATTTTCGAATGTTTTTTCCGCATTCGCATCGCACATCAACTAAGTGTCTGATGCTTAATAAACTTAAAATTTTGAATAATTAATTTGCAGTCCTTAAAGCGGAAATAAGGAAATATATATAAATTATAATTCAAAACAAACGCTTTTGTGACATTTTAAATGGTAAACAATAAAATTGACTGGAACCCAGGAATTTCTTTTGACTTAAGTTGAAATACAGTCAGGAAAGTATGCACAATAAATTATAATGACTTATATTTTATTTCTATAGCGAAGAATTCTCTTAATGTGAATTATCAATAATGTGCCAACCGAATCATAGTGAGAGAGTGGTTCTACCTAAATCGGACCATCAAAAATGGGTTATGAAGTAAATTGACTTGCAGCGATATAAACTTAGATTAAAACGGCGATTTCAATTCAAGGATATTTAATTTGTTATTATGCTACATTGGCTCAATTTTTAAGTCTGTTTTTGAGATTACCTAATACCAGCGAGTAATAATGAACTCCAAATAAGTTACAGATAAAAAAACTGGACTATGGAAGCGGAAACAAGCGGGGCAACTATTTAAAGCAATATTCAACCTTTTTTATTGTTAGTTGTAGATTTTTAGATTTTAGCTTAGAGGCGCATTTTGAATTTTGTTTTGCTTCTCGGCAATTGCGTTTGTGTTCTTGATATTGCTTCAATAGTTGTTGTATTGCGAATGTCTACCTCTTTTTACTAATGCATTTTAGTCGCCAGTTTGTGAGATGCTGTGTGGCAATTTGATTAAAAGTGACCCAAAAAACACTTTTTTACATTCACTTCAAATTTTGACATCAATGTTTAGAATATCAGACTATGAAGGCTTTCACGGCCGGTTAAATCACATTTAGGAATATTTTCAGGTCTTTGAAGCCGTGGTCTATGGGAATTTCTTCCACAACTG
>NW_026017110.1:40321457-40334230 GCF_020466585.1 Dendroctonus ponderosae | reverse complement strand
TTCCAGGTGTTTTAATTCTCTCTCTAACTCGGCTGGTTCGCAGATTCTTCTGGCTCTTTCGGTGAGAGTTTTGATGACTCCTCTTTTCTGACTGGAATCATGGTTTGAACCACTGTGCAGGTACCGGTCGGTATGTGTTCACGTTCACTATGGAAGTCGAGAAGGATGGGCGATTGCCTTTTTTGGATGTCTTGGTGACCAGAAAAACCAACGGAAAGCTGGCCCGCACGGTGTACAGGAAACCGACACATACCGACCGGTACCTGCTTCACTTCGCCCACTGCCTCATCGCCTTTGATAATGTCCACCGCAGTTGTGGACGAAGCGTCAGGAAGAAATTCCCATACACCACAGCTTCAAAGCCCGGAAAACATTCCTAAATGTAATGTTTAGAATCTCCAAAATTATTTCTGATGCTACGAATGTCGACTCAACTATTGCCAATCTGTCTAGAAAACATATTTCTGAAACACTTAACATTTATATTTACTGCAAAACGAATGTAAAAACTATAAAAAAGGATCAGTACTAATAAACGATGGTGAGTTTAGGATTGATATTAAAATGTAAGGTCAGCACTTAATGTCCTCAAATCATGTTAGTTTAACGGAGAGCGACTTGCCATAGACAGTACCAGCTTTTTCACTTCAATATTCTCATTATTCTATAAATTTCCGAATGTGACTTTGCGATATAATTGGAGATGTCTAAAAAAGTTTTGCATCGTATAAAAAGTAAGAGATGTGTGAGCAAACGTGTAGGCTACGCTGAACTGAGTAGGGATGATTCGATACAAGTAAATACAAGTAGGTATTCGATACTTTTGTTTCGATGCCGAGTACTTTGGTAACTGAATCGTTCTTTCGATACCAATACTTGGTATCGAAATAAAGCACTCGTATCGAATCGAAGTATCGCATCGTAAATAATCAAAGTATCAGAACTGTAAACACTGTAACAGTCAAACCTGTTGTCAATCGTCTTAACTGAACTGAAAATAGTTAAAATTGATACACATCATTAAACGTGAGTTATGTCACCCTTACTGACCCAGCCTGAGTTTTATATGGTACCATATTACGACTAGATCAATTAGATCATTATGAGTTATGACACCTTTAAGTGAAGTGCCGCCTCTTAGATAGGGATGATTCGATACAAGTGAATACAAGTAGGCATTCTTTTGATTTCGATACCGAGTACTTTGGTAATTGAGTTGTTCATTCGAACCAAATACTTGGTATGGAATTAAAACATTCATATCGAATCAAATTATCAAAAGTGTAAACACTGCCCAAAGTCACCGAACATATATTTATGAATATATAGGATATTTTGTGAAGTCTACTGAAGAATTTGAGTTGGATATGTCACAGCCATCAACATGTTGCTGTTCTAAATTAGAAAACATGTTGGAAGGAAAAAGTTTTTTTGACGCTAGTACGGATACCAACGTACCTCCACAAAGTACTTTAGAAGACGCATTTTTACAAGTTTCGGCCAATAAGACAAATAAATTATTTCTAGTACTTTTTCTTTATTGAATATAATAGATATATCTATTTTGGAAGGAGGTTCAAATTACAACAAAATAGTGCAGGCTTTAGCGTTTTTTGTTTGCAATTATTGCCTTCCTACATGGTGGAAAGAGAAGCATTTTGACGCCTTCTGAAAGTGCTTCAACCTAATTTTAAGGTACCTACTTAGTGCAGCTTATTTTAAAAAAATGACCCACAAAAAATATGAAGCTTGTGTAGCTATAGCTTAAGCTAAATTTTGTCAAAGATTGACAATATTTGTCTCAGATTGAACATTTGGACTGAAACAATGAACGAGCGAGATGTAACATGTCATTTTCTTCAAAATAGTAAAATGCATATGCTCTATCAAGCTATTCGTACGATCAATGAAACATTTTCCCTATTTGGCTCACACAATAAATCACATTGTTGAAGAGGCTTTAAAATGACCAAGTGTGAAAACAGCTATATCTAAGGTTCGTAAAATTGTGCGTTGAATAAAAAAGATCGGTATTAATGGTTCTGAACAGTCAGTTTTAAATCTTATTGACGATGTCAAAACAATATGGAACTGAATAATATCTTTGAAAAGTGACCCACTGGGAGACTACAAACGGTATTTCCTAAATTTTAAAAGTGAATATCTATTTCCTAAAGCTGGTGCTGCTATGMCCCACAATAGAAAAAGCTTGTCCCCTAAATATTTGCAGCAACTGATTTTTTGGGAAACCTTCAGAAAGAATATTTTTTGTTTACCTAATGACAATAAATGCATTAAAATATTTTCCATGAATTTTACTACCATTCCATATTTAAACGGCTTTTTTACAGTTAAAATTCACGGTAATAGGTAATTTCGGTCTTGAAAAACTCATCGAAAATGTATAATTAAAATGTGTTTATGACGATTATACGTAGAGTCAATATCGAGTCACTCAATAAAATTGTGAGCAGGTAATGGTTTCGATACTTTCAGAATACTTATATGAGCAGTATTGCAAGACGATTTGGTTACTACTCATTTGAGTAAGTATCGATACTTTCAGAATAATCGTATGAGTAGTACCGCAAGATGATTCGGTTAGTACTCATTTGAGTAAGTATCGATCCTTTCTCATTATCGTATCGTCCCTAGAACCAAGAACTACTTTCAACAACTCATAAAAAATTGAAAGGTTTTCAATTCGCGATGGCTTTCCAATCAAACAAAATTTAATTTCGGTGGCTTTGCTGCCCGTAATCAAACCTTTGATATATCGCTTACAGCACTCCCGCACTCCATTGTTGTTTGTAAACATTCGCTGGTCGAAAACAGCCTGCTAATGTTTTCGGAATAAAGGGCACCCATACTTCCCCAATACGATGCAAATTAAACGGCACAATTCGGAAACCGAGGGCCGCACTTACAGGTTCTGCGTAGGAAATTCCTCTCAATGTTAAGAATTGCCCATAGCGAGCCTATAATGGTATTTTATTTCACTTCGGACATTCATGGGATATTTTGTATTATAGGATGATCACGTGTATGCGCTTTATACAAGGTTATCCATTTTATGCTTCAGGAAGTTATGTAAAAAACACACACAAAATATTCAGATGGAGACGAACATTTTAATTCAATAGAAATATTAAACCGTGTCATTACACGTGAAAAAGAATATAATTTAAATGTCGTCCACGGGACCTCCTACAGGCCTCAATACTTTTGAGGTAATTTTGAATGACTTTTCGGGACATTACCGGTAATTTCTCGGTCATAACTTCCGGATATTGGCTTTGAGTTGCTCAAGAGTTTGAGGATTGTTGTCGTAAACATGATCTTCCGCATAGCTCCACAAAAATAAATCGAACGGTATTACGTCGCAAGATCTTGCGGGTCAATTGACATAACTCAATCTAGAAAATACGCGCCCTGGCAATGTCTCTTGCAATAGGGCTGTCAGTGTTCTTCCAGTGTTCTGTGACTCGCTGCCCGATCCTGCTGGAACCACATGTCTTCCAGATCATAATCTTCAATTTCTCTCCAAAAATAACCGGTTAACATGCGTCCATAGCGCTCAGAATTGACTGTTATGGCTCTTCCTTGACCGTTTTCAAAAAAATAACGCCACGGGACCATAATGCACACCATACGGTCACTTTTTCAGAATGCAAAAGCCTTTCTGCGATCACCTGAGGATTTTGAGAGCTCCATATACGGCTGTTCTGTTTATTAACGTAACCACCGAGCGGAAAATGAGCATCATCGCTGACGAAAAGTCGGTTAAAAAATCACCATCAGCAGCTTGTTGTTCAATCAACCAATTTGCCTATGATCTGCGTTGCCCATAGTCTTGAGGCTTAAGTTATTGAGTCCGTTGGACTTTGTACGGATGGACCTTAAAATCGAATTGCAAAATTCGCCACAGTGTAGCCGTAAGCCAAGCCCAAATGTTGAGCACGTCGGGGAATCGACGAATTCGGGTCTTCCTCAACACTTTGAGTAACAACAGCGATATTTTCTGCTGACCGAATGTTGCGATGATGCACAGGCCTTACAAAATCAGTAGCCGATCCAGGCTCTTCAAATTTTTCCACTATGTTCAAAATTGTTTGCTCTATGGGTCGATTATGTCGACCGTAATCTGCTCATAAAGCCATAAACATTGATACATCATAATCACCATTTTATGTATGTACAAATTTCGGTGAGGTTTATGTTAACTTATGTAACGAAACTAGAATTCGCTTAATTAGGATGGTTTATTTTTCTATTGCAGATTCGAAGTAATAAACCTAGGAGAAACTCTTAAATTAATAAAATTAAGGAAGTACTCAGATGATGGTATATTGTTTGTATCATGTAATGAAATGTCGGACAGAATGTCATCATTCCAATACCTTTAGTAGCTCGGGGCCGAACAGATCCCAGAAATAGTTTAGGAGTTCTACTTAACGAAGAGAATTGCTTTTATAAAACAGGAACAAATGCGGGAACACTTACACAGTGCTATTCTAGAAATGCGTTTGACGTAGTGACGGAGCTTTTTATGACAACAGCTATTCAAAGGTTAAAAACAAAGTTCCTGAGCATGAAACGAGCCTAACAACAGCAATATCTATCTATAACTTCTGTCACTGGAGGCCAGGGAATGGTGAAGTGTAGTTGTACCAAAACGTGTGCTAACAAATTATGCAAAAGTATTAAAAATAACTTTTTGTGCAACAGCCGATGCTACTATTCTAATTTTTGCATAAATAAATGACGTAATTGGTAGCATCTTTCAACTTATTCAGGTGTTTTCTTCTAGCATTTTTGTTACAAATATATTTTTTATTTAATGAGAAAGTATAATTTTTTTTTGTAACAGAAAAACAATTTGATGCAATAAGGTGATTGTGACAGTATCAAACCATAAATTCTTAGCTCTATAACCGCCGAAGTTATTTAAATGTTTGTGCACTCACTAAATTATGCTATCAGTTTGTTTTCATTAACGACATTTACATATTTTCAGCCCAGCGTCTTTTGAAAATAATGTAGGTTATTTCATATTAAGTCTAATTTTTCGTTCAAAACTATGTCCTATTTATTAAACTGGTTTCCATTTTATATTAATTAATATGTAAACCCGAATACCAAACTAACGAAAAACCAACCTATTTTACATGACGCTAATGGGACAAAAAACTAATAATCAAAAGGCAACACTTTGGAAACGCGGCGAAATGTATAAAGTTTTTTGCTACATAGGGCAATAAATAAAAAACTGTCCTGGAAAAACTAAACAGCAAAGTTCCGTTGCAAAACTAACCTGCAGCAACAGATATTATTCACACTTCCTACTCAATGTGAAAAGTAAACATCTTCAGCACACTCATATTGACTAGCGCATACGGAATTTTACAAATTGCCTAAAATACCGTAGTCAATTTACAGATTGCCCAAAGTAGTAGCCATTCTGCAAAGTGCCTGTCGAGTTGGTCAATTTCCAGAATGTCTAGCGAATTTGCACATTACCGGATTTCGTACATTGCCGGGAACAAATGTTATAAACCACTTAGTAAGTTTTAACAGTTCGAAAAATTTATCTTGATAGAAAAGTTTTTCAAGTTCTTTAAATGAGAGTTTTTCGGAAAACAGAGGATCTGGAATTTATTTACTTATGTTGGATACAGTTTTTACAATATTAGATGAATGTTAATATGAACATACATATCTGGCATAGGTTCTAAATGGGATAAAGCAATCAAACTGACATATTATTAATTAACTTAATTCCTAATAGTACCATAATATACATGTTAGTTAACTAAGAAAAACTGCTATTTTTTCTTATAGGGCGTTAAAGATATGTTATTATTTAGTCCTAAGCCCCATTTATGAGAAACCTCTTTCAATATTTTCACAATTATAATTAAAATGTTATAACTACTTGACATAAAACAATATTTAGTTATCGGCAAAATGTCAGGTACTCAGTCGATAAGTTGCATTAAGAATAGAATAGAAAACGGGATGGAATAAAGAAGCCAAAAACGAAAATTTGATTATAATTAAAAACCATGTGTTCTATTCTCGGTCCAGCATCGTGCGAAAAGATATTCAATTTTGTAGGAGAAATGTGACGAAACGTAAGCGGATCATTTCAATACTAGATACAATATTGTATCGTTTTTAAAACAGCTTATTCAATTAATTCTAACAAGTATAAATGTGAATGATCGCAACCGTGCAAACAAATTACCAACAGGATGGGCTAATTTGAGCCTCGAGTATTTTTTCCAGAATGCCTTTGGTAATTTGAAATGTTGTCTGAATATGCTAAAAGTTTAACAGTTGGCTTGAAAAATGGTTGATGAAAGACCATCGTTATCAAAACGTAAGAAACACTATGTCATTATGATCCTATGACGCCTCCAGCTAGAAAATGCTTCATTTTAAAGCGCGTAGAAAATATCTTTAACCGACTCACTTTCTATTCTACATGCTTATAGTTTATACTTCAGTTTATACTTCCAGGTCCAAACTTATTTGTTCTGCCAGCGTTTTATTGAAACCTATATTATTGGTTTTCTGATAATTCTTGGTTATAAGAGTGGACCTGACTCTAATTCCTTTCTGATTCTTTCTTATAAAATATTTTGAAGTGCTTCTGTTAGTCAAGGAGTCGAGAAAAGCTAATTTAAAGCTAATTTAACTTGTCAGTTTATTTTTAAATTCCGCAACGTCGATTTTGTATGTACTTGTTAACGTTTACCAGATCCCAAAAATCACACATTGAAATTTTTGCACTCTTAAAGCTTTAGGGTATAATATTGGTCCGAATTCAATATTTCTTATCCATTGTGTATTAACGAGTTTGGTTGAAGTACTATGTGCAACATAAACTTTGCACTTAGCAAATTTACCTTGTTTGAGTAATATTTGTAAAATTTTGATGCATGATCAATATTGTAAATTTGATTATTTGCGGTAGAACGATTTGTACAGACAAGATGGTAATCATCATAAATGTGTACATATAGTACAATACAATGAATAACTACTTAGGTCAATCTCCTAACAACTTTCGTTGTGGAAAATGCAAAACAAATATTAATCTACAGAAGCTGTAACAAAACGCTTCGTTCTACTTACTTGGAATGCCACATACCCACTACATACCCACTACAGACTGACTCATAGACACGTGGGTCCAAACTATACCCATATAACAAAATAGATCTAAAGCGACAGTTACAGACACGGAGTTATCCCTACATTGCAGAATTTCCTTTCAGTTCAAGATGTTCAAGGTATCCTGAAAAGGAAAAATTATACAACCAACTTCCTGTGCCTAGGTTACAATAATTGTTTGTTCAAGGAGAGTTGAGGTCTATAATTGAATGCTTTTCGTCCACGGAGTGAATTAGATGAAGGTAGGAGAGAATGTAGAATACTAAATTTGACAAATCATTACACAACTAATTATTAGTACCAGTTGTACAGCGGTTGGCCGGGAATCAAATTCATTTTTCTCTCTTTTAACAAAACTTTCATTAAAGGTGATACAACTATAATTATACAGGGTGTTAATATGTAAAAATATTCTAAGTGTGTGTTCTCCTAGTCATTTTAGAGGGGGTCTTCCTGACAATTTTTTAAATTTGAGCTTCCATTTTTGAGCAACTGATCTTCAAAATGGCGCAAAATATTGGTTTACGCTCTGTAAATTTTAATTTTATTAAAAGACTGAGATTATGTTACGAATGTCAAATGTGAATTTTAACAGCTGCTAAGTTTACCTTATAATGGTTATTTAAACTTAAGTTTGTTCGTTTATATCGTTGCGCATATTGTTACCATGTTATTATTTAAGTAAAATTTAGTCAAACTTAATAATTGTAATCTGAACCAAAATACACAATTTAGAAAAATAATTTAGGTTGTCATTAATCAATCAATCAAGTAATAAATACCAGAATTATTATATGAACTCATTATTAGATTTAAAAACATTATTACTCAATTACTTACACATTGCACTTTACTCAACTAAAAAATAGACTCAATTACTTACACATTTTGAGAACGGCAAAAAACGCGCAAACTAGTGCTCTTAGGAAAAACAATAAGATATAAAAAGTTGGTAAATAACTTGCGGTAATTAACAAAATTATGTCGAGAAAAGTTTAAGTGAACACAAAAAAGTTCTGCACAAAACAAAAGTAGGGGTTCCACATTTCTACCCTATATAAAAACAAACTGAACTACGAAACACTATCATCGAATGGCACTCAATTAGCTTATAAAGTACACCAAAATTGAAGTTTCTGTGTTTAACGTTTTTGAACGAAAACAACAAAAACTAATATTTTCCGCCATTTTGGAAATCAAATATCTCAACAACGAAACCTCAAATTAAAAAATTTCCGGAAGACGCCCCTCTAAAATGACTAGAAGAACACGCTGTTAAAATATTTTACCTATTTACGGACCACCCTGTAGAACAAGAAGATATAGATAATTATAGAACCAAAACCAATTAACTTGAAAATTAACTGCTTACAAATAAGCAACAACAATGAAAAATTCGCGAACCAGAAGGTTCTCAAATTATCCAGCCAATTATCTGATTAGAAATGTCACATTTAATATTAAATTGGTTGCGCCCCATGAATTGTTATTCTTATTCCAACAGTGAATTTTTCAAGCTATTTCCATTACAACACCTTGTTCCGTGACATTGCTTCCTCTTGTCGATCTGTCAAAGTTGTTATTCTGCTTGTGAATTTCAATGGCTTCGCTTATTAGTCGGGGGAGGTATGTTGTGGCCGCGACTTTTTTTGAAAATTTAGTTGTTTGTTTTTTTATCTATTTGTCATACCCTAAATTTTTTTCGAAGTTTGTGGCTGTTGATTTTAATTTATTTGTTGCGAGTTAGAGGTTTTTGTTCTCAACCGATTTTTTGCAATCCTAGCTGTGGGATAAAGGTTGTTTTTATTTTACGTTTGTTTTTATAGAGAACGATTTAACGCTCACATTTGAATTAAAAGGTGGAAATGTTTTGCGTGCTGTTTCGCTTTGCGTAGATTCTTTTGTTCACAGATCCGATTTAACCGCTTTCTTGACCTTTATTACAGAAAACCCGGTACAAATAAAAGCTTCTTCTGGAAATTTCAATTCGGATTCCAATTGTTGTGAGCTGCAGATATTTCTGGTTTCGGTGAAAGTCTGGATAATTTCTTGCTTTGGGTTGAACATTCGCTGATAGTTAAACTGTTGATCAAGGTACCTGTTTCGCTCTGTCCAGTTTCCCATGTTTAGTTTTGAAAATTGAGAGAGAAATTATTTTCCAAGACGGCATAAAAGCTCAAAAAACTCATCAGATGCGAACAACGGCTGCCGAATCGAGGTATAGGTATAAACTCATGTTATTGCGAACGTTTTAACGTAAGGGCATGCATTCAAAATTTTTCCAGACAAACTGTTTCTAAATTTATGTTTTAGTTAACAACATAATCGTGTACGTTTACAATTATAACGTTTTTCGTAATCCTATAGTTGCGCATATTTGAAGAACTTATTCACACTACATAATCAAATTTTTCTTGGTCAATACATCTAAACATTAAACGCTATTTATCATTTACTTTGCAATCGAACGTTCTGGAGCTATGTTTAAGATTGAAATTACATTCATAAGTATTAATACAGGGTGATTTAAAACTGATTTTATTTCTTTTAAAGGGGTATAAGTTAAAAATCGAATGTCAACATTGTTATCAAGTACTATTTTGAAATGAGTTATCCACATTTCCAAACGGTGCGTTTCAAACCAACAGATTCGTATCTAAAACAGTAGTTTCACCGCCAATCACCACAATGTTTAACCTAACTTTTTATATAGGGTATTGTTGACATTAGTTGAATCTACGCGGTACCCTAACCTATTTCATTGAAGGTCAACCTCACTTTCCGTGTTAATGTATGGTTACTTAAGCGTTTGATATTTATGAAGCTACAAGTATTTACGCAATAATAATGAGGCAAATTACTTTGAAAAACATTACTGTCGATCTTCTAGTCTAGCTTTTTGAACTATCTCAGTTCTTGATAAAAAAATATTATTTTTACTATTTTTCCTGGACCTACTTCTTAATCACCCCCAGACAACATCCTCCTAAGCATGATTGAATCCCCTTGTATAAACTTGATGTTAACAAAAAATAAAATACTACATTATTTCAAACATTTCTATTAAATCCTATTATAGTAGTCTTTTATGAGATCCCATAGAATTTCAATTAACTGTAGAATTGCAGGTTTCCTGCGAACGCATTCAAATGGAAAAACAGAAACAATCCATTCAAATGAAAAAACTATTTAGCTCTCCAAAGTTGCGCTCGGCCTCCACCTGAAGAACGAAATAAACTGAACTCATTTAGTATGAATAACCTCTCTTAAAAGCTCCTCCGGGAAAGATGGAAAGTTTGAACAGATTTAAATGAATGATCATTTAAATGAGCATTTTGATAATGCGTCGTTGACATTTCTAAAGTATGGCACTCTGGGATAGTAATTTAAATGAAACGAAGTTATTCAATTAACCGCGTTAATTCCTATTTGAGTAATAGCTTAGTATTCGGGGATTTAGAATAATAAACACTGGAAATAATGTCGTGTCTACTTCTGGAGTAAAAAATAATTAATTTCAAAATTCCAATATTTACGTTACGCCAGCAAAGTTTGACAATGAACCAAATGCCTAAACAAAACGCAGTCAATGCAATTTTGCAATTAATAAATTTTCTTAATTTATGAGCAAATATAAGCAAATCGTATAAAATGAGATTTGCGTAGAACATGCAATCCTTTTAGCGAACGAAAGATAATAAAAATACAGTCACGAAACCAGTTCAAGGGAAATTTATGTAAGTTGATGACACACAATTACTCCTTATATCTCAAAGCTATTTCCGGTAATTTATTTGAATATGGCACCCGCAATAAGTATTTTTTACAGTCATTAATATCCTAACAAATAGTTACAGGGTGTCTCAACTGCAAATCACTTTATTTTATAACTTGTTTAAAAACATTTGGCGATGGGTTAATTTTAGACACCGCGCAACATTTACTACATATGTATGCTTCGTATAGTACCTTAAACGTAAACCTATATAAATTTTGATGTTTACTATTGCTTTTAAAATTAATCTCATTATTTACTAAAGCTGAATCTTATGCATAGATAATAAAATGAGATTTTCATTCGAATGAATCAAAACCCGCGATTTTTCGATCAGAAGCGATGATCGAAACTTTTTTCTATTGTTCATTTGTTTTACTTTCGCACACGGACTTTTACGCACATGTGCGCAAAATTAAATGTGATAAATTAAACCTGTCAATGTCATTATATATTTTTAAAGTATTTTCATTAAAAAGTAAGCTACAGGCTCTTTTAAAGAATGAGGTAGGTTTATAGACAACTATTGGTCATAATTTAAAGTTTACTTACAATTTCTAACTTATAACTTTCTCACAAATTTAGTCTCAAGGTCGTTCTAATGGTCCAATTTTCTGCGCCCGCCGATATTGCCACACGCAAAGCATGATCTTTTTAAATCTCGCAAATGTCTTGCAAAATATGCAACTTATAAATTCCCCTACAGTGAAATCAGCACTTGAACCTTCACACTCATTGTTTCGCTTGTAGATGCTTGCAAAAGTACGCTTATAAAAATTGCAAGGGTTAAAACGTGACACTTTCAAAAATGGCATTGACATCAAATTTAAAAAATTGTAACGGAAATGGCCTGGGGTACTCACGTTTGGAATGGGGGGATCGAAATTCATGGTATTTCAGTAAATGGGACCCCATTTGGGCCCCATTTACTGTCAAATATGACACTGACCAGCGGGAACTTTCGCACCTGTTCTGGAGATTTCGAGAACTATCTGGGTTACCTGGAGGAAACTATATAAGCGACGACGAGAACCAGACAGAGTGAGTGAAGTGACAGCAGCGACTGAGTGCAGAAGAGGTTACGCCCCGCGAGTCGTAAGACCGAGTTTTCCGCCTGTTATTGTTATTGTTTGTGAAGTTGACGTTAATTTAGAAGTTAGTTTGTTCCTGTTCCGTATTTTAAGTGATACCGATTTGAACAAAAGTTGGAAGCGGAAGAAAGAGTTTGACACCCGCCCATCCACGGTATATTTGGTGTCAGAAGTGGGATTTACCAGAATCTAAGTTGAATTTTGATGGAAACAAGAAGTAAATCAAAGAAGGAAGGCCCTGCAATGTAGAACCCCAGTTTGATTGCACTGCTCATGCAGATGAAAGACGAAATGAGCGACAACAGTAGGAAAACGATGGACGAAATGAGCGACAACAGTAGGAAAATGATGGACGAAATGAGCGACAACAGTAGGAAAATGATGGACGAAATGAGCGACAACAGTAGGAAAATGATGGACGAAATGAGCGACAACGGTAGGAAAACGGACGAAAAAATTAACAGAATAAATGATAAAATGGAAGACAACAACAAAGTTATGATCGAAATAAGAGATAAAATGGATGACAACGCTAAGAAATTTGAAGACCTGAAGGCAACCGTTGAAGGTAAACTAAAGAACGTTGAGGACGTGGAAATCATAAAACTACACTACGATGGCGTTGAAAAAGATATGAACTCGAACGCGTCTAGAGTGGCTGTTGTTAATCAACTCTCCAGACAGTTGCTGCACGTCGAGCATCCCAACTGGGAACTCGCCAAGGAGAA
>NW_026017110.1:40316531-40321098 GCF_020466585.1 Dendroctonus ponderosae | reverse complement strand
CGGGCAGAAGTTGATCGATAAGGCCCACGAAGACGCGACAGAGTTCAGCCAGCTGATCAACGAGCTGCACAAGGCGTGGCAGGAGTTGAAGGAAGCCATCGAAAATAGACGAGCCAACTTGCTGAGAAACGAGCGGGCGCAGCAGTATCTGTTCGATGCCAATAAGGCCGAGAGCTGGATGAGTGAGCAGGAGCTCTACATAATGGTGGAAGATCGGGGCAAATATGAGACCAGCGCCAGGAACTTCATCAAGAAGCACGAAAGTCTGGAAGCGGCCGTTGAAGCTTATGCGGACACCATCAGAGGACTGGATGAAACTGTAAAGGCCCTGTCGGATGAAGGACGTCCTTTGGCCGAGCAGGTCGCGGTTAAACAGTCGCAACTGGACAAGCTGTATGCCGGACTGAAGGATTTGGCGCACGAACGACGCGCTAAGCTGGATGAGGCCTTGCAGCTCTTCTTGCTCAACAGAGTTGTTGGCGACTTGGAGCAGTGGATAGCCGATCGCAAAGTGGTGGCCTCTTCTCATGAACTGGGCCGAGATGCCGGTTATGTTTCAACGCTGCAGCGCAAACATCAGAACTTCATGCAAGACCTACAGACGCTTCAGAACCCAGTGCAACAGATCCAAGAGGAATCGGTCAAGCTTCGAGCTAGCTATGCGGGCGACAAAGCTAAAGAGATCATAAATAGAGAACAAGAAGTGGTGTCTGCGTGGGCCAGTTTCCAAATGGTTTGCGAGCAACGCAGAGGAAAACTGGCCGATACTGGCGATCTGTTCAAGTTCTTCAAGCTGGTGAGGACGCTGATGCAATGGATGGACAACGTGGTGCGCCAAGAGAACACCAGCGAAAAGCCGCGCGACGTCGGCGGCGTTGAACTGTTGATGAGCAATCAGAAGAGCCCTCAGGCAAAATTTAAAGTTGTCCACATTCACCGTTTTGCCAGATATAACCATGATCCAGGAATTACCTAATCGGGGAGATCAGGGTTTAGAAGGGGCAGTGTAACGGAAATGGCCTGGGGTACTCAAGTTTGGAATGGGGGGATCGAAATTCATGGTATTTCAGTAAATGGGAGCCCCGTTTGGGCCCCATTTACTCTCAAATATGACACAGACAAGCGGGAAGTTTCGCACCTGTTCTGGAGATTTCAAGAGCTATCTGGGTTACCTGGAGAAAACTGTATAAGCGACGACGAGAACCAGACAGAGTGACTGAATTAACAGCAGCGACTGAGTGCACAAGAGGTTACGCCCCGCGAGTCGGAAGACCGAGTTTTCTGCCTATTATTGTTATTGTTTGTGAAGTTGACGTTAATTTAGAAGCTAGTTTGTTCCTGTTCCGCATTTAAAGTGATACCGAGTTGAATCAAAATTGGAAGCTGAAGAAAGAGTTTGATACCCGGCCATCCACGTTACAATATGAACTTAACGCCTTTTTTTTTTGACTATTTTATTTATTATTATTTATGATTCGTGTTGTCTTTTATTCGAATAAAAAATATTGTTCCATACGAGGGTGAAAATCCGTTTTGCGAACTGAACGTTGAACGAACACCCTGGACTTCGTCTCGGGTGTCAAACGCCGTCGTCGTTCGATAAACGATACTGTTCGCCTTTGTATCGAAAACTACTATTACATACTCTATTTTATGTTGGGTTTGATGTGTCGCCGCGCCTTTTGATAATCAGACGAAAGTTAGAATGTAGTCTGGTCACATTCTGATTTGGTAAGCATTAAAAGAGTTACTTCATAAAGTCTATTTCTGGTAATAGTTAAAGGTCCAAAATTAGTTCTGACCTGCGTTAGGCGGTCCAAGCAAGACATTTGGACCATTGGCAACTAATGATAACCAGAACTAGGGTCAAACGAATTTTTTCACTTTTGGCAAAATCCTCTTTTGGGTTAAGCGTCGCATCCTCAGTGTCGCTGTCTTTTCGGCTACTAATTTGTGCAGAAATCTAAAAAACGTTATTGAAAAATTACGAACAATTGCTGGAAATTCGTACGCAGCTCAATCATAACGACTTCTATTTTGAGTAATAATAATAATATTCTTTATTTCAAATCGTATTTCTACAACTTTTTCTTTCTGAACACTCCTCTACAGCTTTCAATGTATCTCATTTTTTTTTAAATTCTGAGGGCACGCTTCTGTATTAGATACGAATAAACCCTCTACGTGGCTATTAGCACCCTAAAAGATAATCCCATATTTCAAAATTGATTCGAAATTCTTATGATCAATGATCTTTAAATTTATACGATGCATATACCTCCCAACATCCTTGATTCCATAACAAATTGAGTTTAACTGTTTTTTTAGTTGATTAATGTGGAATTAATTCATCCACGTGGATTCCTAAAAATGTCCGTGACATGCATGAACTTGGGATACAGAATGAACAATGGTGTATCAGCATGGTCTACGCTGACGACGCTGCAATATTCGCAGAAAGCGAGAATGACCTACAGAGACACCATCATACGATGCATATACCTCCTAACAACCCTGATTCCATAACATATTGAGTTTAACTGGTGTTTTAGTTGATTAATGTGGAATTAATTCATCTACGTGGATTCCGAAAAAATTTATAGAATCTACTATTTCTAAATCCGAATCTCCCAATGCATCATCGGCGGTCTGTGTATTTTTGCCTGCTTTGTTCTAAAAACCAGGGCATTTATTTTATCCTTGTTCAAGGCGAACCTACTTTCTGTGAACCAAGTACAACCAATGTTGAATAAGGATGTTCCAATTATTTGGATCCCAGATTCCCAAGATCACTTCCACCAGCAATGAGATTAGAATCATCTGCGTGACCTGTTATATATTCGCCCGGGTGTTAATTCAGGGAATCAGGGTAATTGAGATAAATCACACACAATATTGGTCCCCAAATTCTACCCTGCGCTATCCCTAGTTTATTTTCCATTATACTGGAGTACTGTATTCTCCCTTTCTGTCAGATATGACTGAAACGAATTCAATGCTCTTTCTCTCACTCGATACAATTCCAATTTCTTTAACAGTAAATGAGCATCAATTCAATCGTAGGCTCTCGACAGATCCAGAAACCATGAAAAAATACCATTTTTAAACGAGCTATTAATCAGATAACAATGAACGTCAGTTGTTACAGGAATCTCTATTTTCATAATACTGGTGGGCATTTCATCTACTCGCTACTGTGTTTATTTTTTATTTGTCTTCCGAGTTCGCCTACCTCATTTTCAGATATTGGTTTTAGAAACAGTGATCTGTTGTTTTCTCTGCCCATAAAATTAAATGGTAAAGATTGATTTTCCTCAATAATTCGGGTACCATAGACAACAAATATTGATTATAAAGGTCCGGTATCTGATCGGAGTGGCCCTTAATTCCAATCTTTATTCGGACTATCAGCTTGTCCAGTGCATATGTTCCACATACTCTGGTTATCTGATGACGTTAATCGTTTTTCATAATTTACAACTCTCACAGTATGTACCAAATTGTCATATTCCTTTTTTGCTGTATGAGTCTTGAAATTTATTGTTTATACGCGATAAAGTTAATAAGTTGTTCAGTCTTTTCTTACACTCGTAAATTCATTGATCACTAGGTTTTCCGGTTTCGTTTTAATTTTTATTGCCTTGAGAGGAAAACATTGGTTGAAAGTAGTAGTAAACGTGGTCTTGAAAGTATCCCATCGTTTATCAACATCCTGACCGTCTATATTATATGTTTATGCTCAGTCTTGATCTTTAAGCTGATGAATAAAAAGTAACTTATTTCGATCCTAAAATATCCTTTGATAATATATTGGTAATATACTAGTTTTGCGTCAAAAAAAATCGTACTATAATGATGCTGATATCAAAAATTAAAATATTGAAATTAACAACAGACAAGCATTAAAAACATACAAGAACATGCATTTATTCCAAATCAAAATTTATTCCTGGGTTTCAGTCATTTATTGTCTCTATTTATCAATCAAAATACGTTTCGATGTATTTTTCCACCATCATCAGTTTTTCTAAAATAACAGTTTAAAAAAATTCATTCATTTAAAAAACAACCACAGTTTGTCAACAGCCTCATCATATTCCACATTAAAATACATCACAATTGCAATACTTTAAAACATTCTAAAATTATCAGACTATGAAGGCTTTCACGGCCGGTCAGATTACATTTAGGAATGTTTTCCGGGCTTTGAAGCCGTGGTCTATCGGAATTTCTTCCTGACGTTTCGTCCACAACTGCGGTGGACATTTTCAAAGGCGATGAGGCAGTGGGCAAAGTGATCTCCCATGCTTTCCGACTAAGAATGATTCAACTGCTGGATTCCCAGTCGTATTTATGCCGCCCAGCCGTGTGTGCTCATGTGTGAGGGATGGGTGGGGGTTCCAACGCGTAGGCGCACATGCTGTTTGGCGCAAAACGCGCTTCCAATCTGGATTGAGTGCCGTAATTTCTTATTTTCTGTTAAAATTGTTTTGGTGTTTAAATATTTCGATGGCCTCCCTGGTGAGTCTCGGGTAGTATCTTTCAGATTGGTGCAGAATGTCAACTT
>NW_026017110.1:40312785-40315532 GCF_020466585.1 Dendroctonus ponderosae | reverse complement strand
TTTGGCTAGATATTTTGCAATATTGTAGGTCGGACTTCCAATGGCGCTCACAATGGGTCTCAGTGGTACATCCGGTTTATGGATCTTAGGTAGTCCGTAGAGCCTTGGTGGGAGTGCTTCTGATTTTTTGAGTTTTGTCAACTCCTCGGATGGAGATGTCATATCCTTAATTAATTTGTCCGTTGTTCTTACTATCCGTGCCGTCGGATCCCGTGTCAACTTTTTGTACGTTGACGGGGTCAAAAGTTCTTTAATTTTGTCTTCGTAGTTCAATGAAGACATGACCACAGTTGCATTGCCCTTATCAGCTGGCAACACGAGAATCTCCTTATCCTCATTCAGCGTTTTCAGGGCTTTTCATTCACTGAAAGTGAGGTTGCTCTTCGGAGGCTTTGAGCGTTGTAAAATTCTCGAAGTCTCGGCCCTTATCTGTTCTGCGGTTTGAATGGGTAGCGAACGTATGCCACTCTCTACATTTGATATAATGTCCTCTACTGGCAACCTGGACGGTACTATGGCAAAGTTTCCTCCCTTGGCCAGCACGCTTTGTTCGTCAGCAGTAAGTTCCTTGCTGGTCAAGTTGGCTACAATCTTCCGTTGGATATAATATCCTCTACTGAAGAACTAAGAAATTAAGGAAAAAGTTCTCCATAAAAAGGTCTGCATATTCTTCTGCCATATTCATTACCATGCTAATAAACGAAAAAGAAATAGAATAAAATAATACGAGCATTTAGTTGCTTCGTCGACCTTCCTACAGGATTCGAAGGAATCCGCCTGGAAGACCCCATTAAAATCTAAGTGGAAGAAGAAGCCCCTGCTAACATAGTAACAACGATATACAGCCTTCACACTACCAACAGAAAGAAAATTAAAGCTGAGAGAATATTACATGTAGCATCCCTAGTCTAGGATGAATTAAACAGGGAGATAGCATTTCTCCATTTTTATTCAACCTCCTGATGGACAAAATCATAAAAGTAACATCCATGAACTCGGGATACAGAATGAACAATGGTGTATCAGCATGGTCTACGCCGACGACGCTGCAATATTCGCAGAAAGCGAGAATGACCTACAGAGACAGTTATTTGAATTCTTCCAGATCAGTTAGCAACTCAGTATGGACATCTTCATCAGCTTAGATTTATCCACTGCTCGACATAAGCCTTCCCTAGTTTCTTCCACTTCCTCCTATCTTGTGCGTCCTGCATACTTGAGTTGTATGCCGTCAGACCATCTGGTTGGCGGTTGTCCCCTATTTCTGTTCGCGTCTCCTCTGGGTCTCCACTCAATAGACATATTGATATGTAAACATTTAGATACCTGGGAATATGTGCCCAGCGCTTGCGACCCGGTAAAGGAGCTGAGGAACCAAATTAACAAATCAGCCAGAATATAAGGATGTCTAGTGGAAACTGCATGGGCGAATTCTCATATGCGAAATGATAGTAAGATCATAATATATAAGGCATGCGTCAGGCCAATAATGGCATATGGTACAGAAGCGAACGATGATGCCAATAATTCCGAAAAGATGCTACGAGTCGCCGAAATGTCAGTACTGAGAATCATAGCCTGGAAAACAAGAAAAGTCGACGTAAGAAACACTGATATTAGAGCACAATCAAAATTAATTCCTGGATTTCAGTCATTTATTGTCTTTATTTATCAATTAAAATACGTTTCGGTGTATTTTTCCACCATCAACTGTTTTTCTAAAATAACATAGTTAAAAAAAATTTCATTAATTTAAAAAACAATCACAGTTCGTCAACAGCTTCATCATATCACACATTAAAATACATCACAATTGCACCACTTTAAAACAATCTAAAATTAATTAGGCCTAACAGGTGATTAGTCAGGACAATCAAATTTGGGAAGAGACTAGAATTCTTTGTGCACATACTTAAATATTTTTACTTACACGTGTAGCGTTGTTGCAGCTTTAAGCCTTGGCATACATTTGGAGAATTAATTTTGTCCATTTTGGACACAAAGCGAATAAAAGATTGTTTATATTGATTTCTTCTACTTTCAGCTATTTTTCTTTGAATTCTGAGCATATTATTTTTGGTTTGCTTAATTCTGCAATATACCGGGTGTTAGTTAATATTCTATGTTTATTTCATTTAATTAATGTATGATATACTGAGCTAAGATTGTATGTGTGAAGTGTATCCGATCTGAAATTCATAGCATTGTTATGTTTTTTAATCTGTAACATTTCATAGACTCTTCTCTTATTATAATTACTCTCGTTAATCAGTATTTTTGTGTTATCAAAATCAAAATTATGCAACTTCTATTGTGCATGCTGTGCTAATGCTGTACCATTTTCGTAATTTTTTCTTAGGCTATACTTATGTTCGTATATTCTTTTCTTTAGATATTGTCCTGTTTGACCTATGTATGTGTTATCACAATTCAAACAGTCTGTTTTGTAAATTACATTAGGCGTGTCTAACTTATCAATCCTAGGTTTAAATTTTGTGAAACATTCATTTGCTAAGGTGTTTTTAGTTTTTTCTGCTATGTTGATATTATGTGATTTGAACATATTTTTTATCTTTGTGTTAATTTCCGGAATATATGGTAATGATATATACTTGATATCACCTTATCTTCTTTTATTTATGGTTTGCCATTTAGTTGAATTGTATATTTTATTTATCCTTTGCTTTATGATTGGTTCAAAAAATGACTTTGGATAGTTGTTTATTAATAATATATTTTTTGTTTTT
>NW_026017110.1:40303058-40312128 GCF_020466585.1 Dendroctonus ponderosae | reverse complement strand
GCTTAAAGCAGCAACAACGCTACACTTGTAAGTAAAAATATTTAAGTATCTAAACAAAGAATTCTAGTCTCTTCCCAAATTTGATTGTCCTGACTAATCACCTGTTAGGCCTAATTAATTTTAGAATCTTTTAAAGTGTTGCAATTGTGATGAATTTTAATGTGTGATATGATGAGGCTGTTGACGAACTGTGATTATTTTTTAAATTAATGAAATTTTTTTTTTAACTATGTTATTTTAGAAAAACTGATGCTGGTGGAAAAATACACCGAAACGTGTTTTAATTGATAAATAAAGACAATAAATGACTGAAACCCAGGAATTAATTTTGATTTGGAATTGAAACACAGTCAGGAAAGTATATACAATTAGAGCACAATGCGAGGTACTGGATGTTGTGAGATGGTGAAGGTAGAGGAGAAGAGAATGGTATAACCACCTGAAAATAAGTACCGACGATAGACTAGCACGAATTTTACTAGAGAAAAAAATCAGCAGGGAGCTGTCAGAGGGAAGACCACCAAACAGTTTAAGAGACAGCTGGCAGTCCACATTATTAGGCTAGTCCAGAATCAACAGATTATCTAGATCTCGAACAAGTAGCAGAAGAAGAAGTACCTAACGTTATTGACATTTCAATGCAACTAAAATGCACAAAATGCACAAATTATAACTCTATAAATGGTTCGGAATATTACGATGGAAGAGTATTAACTGAACTGCACTGCCTCTTCTCCCACTGCTTATCAGAATTTAAAAAAACATTACAAATAGCGCATGTACAGTTTTAGCCCCACGACAAAGATAGATCAATGGAAGGTACATGCGTCCTAAGTTACAACACTATCCGCAACTACCTGTCTTGAATTACACAGCAATTCTTACATAATACATTTTAGTTCAAATAAAAAAGCAATACGCATTTTTTTAAATTTAAAGTAAATACCCATTACAACCAAAATTACATTATCTTGAATATTTATGAAGCGATGCGGATAATATATTTCGCCACATATTTGAGATCCGCCGTTAAATCTAAAAAATGAACGTAGAACGAGAAATAAAGGAAAAACGGCGAAACGAAATTATGTTACCAATGAGCGTTTGGCTTACGATTAAATATTCGGTATTAAAAAATACGATTAAGCCACAAAATCTTGCAAAATCAGTCTAAGCAAGATAATAAATATAATATGCGGAGCCTGTATTTCTAATGAACTTTTCCGAAATTGTCTGTGTACTGTTGCAGCAGTCGTCAGAAAATATACTGCGTTTAAAACGCTGCTAAATAGTCAGTAAAATTTAACACTGCCAGAAAACCGTCGTTGAGTTGAAATTATGTGTTCCTCTTTACAAACTTAATATACGCATACATACATTTTCTGGTTTATCCCACAATATCTGCATAAAAATGTTAAGTGATCCAACCAGGTAGAATGTATGCGGACATTTATATAATATCAGTAGAACGTATTTAAGTAATCAAAACCTCACAAAAAGTTTATTATCTACGCTAGTATCAGACAAATAAAATTGCGATTTCCTTAAAATGCACATCGAAGCACCCGGTTAAATTAGTACCAACGAAATTTTACACAATGCAAAAATAATGTTGTTAGCCCACTTGGAGAACAAAGGATATGTAAATCTTCAAAGTTGTTTATTGTACATAGAGAAACTAGACCGTCTGTCGTATGACTCGCATACAACGACGGATAATTTCTATCCCTTATAATTAAATTAAGTTGCCACAAGTCTACCTTGCCCGGCTACGTGACTTTATATGCTCGTTTAGAAGAATATGTGTTCGTTGATATTAAGTTAATAAAATGTGTATAATTACAAGGCAGTTATTTGAATTATAAATAATTTGGGATGCTACTCAGCAAAGTTTAAATGTGACGATCTTACCACAACGAATTCAAATTAATTATATCAAGCCTAGAACATCCGAATCGCTTAAATACTTTATCCATTAAATTGACATTAAAGTCACGTACCGCTTCGAGCAAAAGTAACTTTTTAATCGTCACATCCAATTGCCACTAGTTGCTGGTACAACTTTATTAAATAGTTGCTGTGCATGGCAGGGAATAATGAATTCCCACGACTATAAATAAAACTCGGAGCAATTGTCCTAAAGGAGCAATAAATAAGGGGAGCCCGTAGTTTTTTGTTGGCGGTTTAAACGGTGTTTTAATACTCCTGTCGCAAAAATTTAAGTTTATAGTAGATATCAAATTTGTCACATTTTCTGAGCTTTAATGATCTGCAATTGTAAGTGTTCGATTTGTAGTATAGCTCGCTTACCCATAAGTTAATTGTATTTCATAATTTCTGTTCGGGGGATCAAGTTGTAAACTAACCTGATCCGGCCTGTATGACCAAATGTTGGGGGTGGCACTTTCCTGAGATTAAATAATAATAATCGAATAAATAATTTGGAGCCAGACACGAGTATATGAGGTAAATTTCCTGCTATTCGAAGGACCAATGTGTGTGGGGTGCCAGTGTTTGGTGAGTATCGTTGAGAGCAGTTGCAGGAGTAAATAAAATCTGCCAATTTCGTATGTGCCTGCCTAACTTGCACGGGCGACACGTTTATTTTGCAACTTTTTCTAATTGGCCTGGGCAGTATGTTCTTTGAAATGGGCTGAGTAGCGTAATTTTAATTGAGTGGGGAACTGTTTCCAATTAGTGCACTTGAGCACTGATTTGATTTGAGGGTGAGGAATTACGGGTTGGGTTTTGAGACACTTCTCTTCCAGCGTCTGCGATATGTACTGCTTTGAGGCGAAACAGTACCGATGTGTATGACTTGAGGTGAAACGAAAACTATGATCTCTGGTCACTTTTGTCGACTGAGGTAAAGAGGAAATCAGAAGTGCAGGGTGAGGGAAACAGGGTATTTCCCACGCTCTGTGCTCGGCTCTGTTGGGTGGTCGCTTCAAATACTTAAACTTTCAATAGTGTTTGCGCAGTAGTCAATGCCCTTTGTAGTAGACTTTAGGTATATACTGCATTCAGTTAAGTGAACTACTTGGAAACGAAAACAATCACCAATTGCATCAAGGCTTTCACGCTTGCCATGCAATTCCAGCAGTGGTACCGCTTAGCGGGGTGTCTGAGATTCCCAATTGTGGCCCGACCGACACGGCCGATTTGGGACCTTCCCGTGAATCGGTAACAAGGGCGCACCGTTTCAGGAACGTTGTTTAAATGTTATTTGAACAATTTCAAATGTGCGAACTTTCAAATTTCTATTATTCCATAGTTCCATTATATTTAACGTATTCACGATTCTATGAATTTTTGTTGAGGGAAATTTTAATTGACTTCAAACGTTTGGAAGAAGGTGTCAAGCACCAGTATGAAGAAGTCCTACATGTCTACGTTTTAACAACTTATGTCATCAGAAAAATTTTGTTCACCTTTAAGCAGTGATTTGAGATTCAAATGTTTTTATAAATAATGAGAACTAGTGATGTGCGGATGACGCTCAGTGATAAATTGTGAAAATCTGTGAGAAAAGAATAGGTTGTGAGAGTACGCATTGAAATCTTAGTCTTTATAGTAACATTTTGGGAATAAAATTTCTCCTTTTCTAAAAACACCTAGGCAACACCACCAGAAAAATGATAACAACTTTAAATCACTGTGTAGATGTTTGTTGTCAAAATATTCGCACACAACAATCAATGATCAGATCTACACCAAGAAAGAAGTTGGACCCAGTATTCATCAAGCCAGAAATGTATTCACACAAATGAAAACAAGATCAGAATTCAGCTCGGAGCTGCAATTTTGTGTGGTCAGGTACTATATTTTCTCGGTTCCTCTGTACGGTTACGAAAGTTGGACTCTTAGCTCTCAGCCCTAGTGTAGACAGGAATCTGCAAGTTTTCGAGATGTAAGTGTGAAGAAGAATGCGTTGAGACGTGGCGTGACAAATGCGAATGTATGGAAACACAAAAGAAATTCTCAGATCTCTCTCGGAATTCTGTCAGAAGACAATAAAGCAAGTAAAATCGATATACATATGAGTTTATTAGAAAAAATTTTGGGTGCACTGCGCCTGAAGAAGAAGTGTATATGTGCGAGAATACCCTTAAATAACCTTGCATTAGAACATATGTACCAATATGTTAGGTGCTATATTTCTTTACTGAAATACGAACAATATCTTTAAAAATATTTGAAGAAAAACAGTGCATAAAATGTATGGACATATTTTCAGATTAGTAGACAAATCATGGATATTAACATGCACTACATCAGAAAAAAAAATCGACACCAAAACCAAGCAGTTTGATAGACATGTCTAAATAGTGATAGGTGTTTTACAAGATATGAATTATGCTCTCGATAATACAATATTTGATATAGTTTTAGCAGCAAAGTTTTTCTCTATCTGGTTAATTCTACCGTCGAGAGTCTTAAAGCACTTACTTTACTATTACTACTAAAGTCGTACATCTTATAGGGCTGAAAAACCATCCAGCAATATAAATTATTGGTCGGGCAAGCTAAGAAACCGTACAGTTTCTAGAATTGTAAGTAATTCTAACACATTTTTGCTATCAATTTATTGGTAAACGATGTCCGAGAGTTTAGTAACAAAGTTGACAGCAACGTGGAAACAGTTTAAAACAAACGTTATACCTACTTATTCAAAGAAATGTTTTCACTTCTCCTTATCTCCCTTTGGTGAAAATTAGATTCGTTACTCTAGCCACTAAACAAATGCAAAATCTGAATGACTCTAAATATTAAGTATATTTGATATTCCACTGGCAGATTTAGTCATTTTTATAGAATTGCAGGGGTAGTCTTCGCGGCAATGTTTTGACAATTCTAAAAAGTGAAATCTGTTTTTCTGAAGGTGGATATAAACTGATCTCCAATCTGCTCTACCAGACCTGGGTAACACTGTGATGAGCTGCGCTTTTGGGCTGATGCCGCTCTGTGTTGGTAAGTTACAATTCATCGCGCCTCACTGTGCCGCACCCCTAGTTGCGCTTGTGGCGGAATCATTCTCCAAATCAGAACTTTTAGAAAACATTTTTGATTAGCTGAATTTTCGTTTCATTCAAGCAGCAGTTTCATTTTTAAGTGATTCGGAGGATTGTGTGTTTAGTCAATATTTATAGTAAACAAAATTAATTCGGTCATTAATTTTAGTTTTGGCGGTGTCCATTAATCATTACAGTTAAGTAAAATTCAGACAAAATAAATGTCTCTAAATTTACAATTATTAAATTAGTGAAAAATAGGCGCTTGGAGCGTTTTTTGTTTAGTTGTTGCTGACGTTCGTTAAGTTGAAACACGCAATTTGCCATTTTAAATATTGCAATGCGAACAGGCATTTTCTACTAAATCATCTTTATTCTGTAATTTTTTCCGAGTATTCAGTTTGCTCCACAGTCGGTAGGACGACATCGGTCGATAATTCTTTGTTCGTGTTAATAGAAAAGATAGGAAATAGGAAACTCTTAGATAGGAAATAATAAAACAATGTGACCATTATGGAAAGGGCGATAGTTTGTGAAAGGGTAGTAACATTTTTTAATATTTATGGGTATAAAATGGAAGATCGGGTGCCAGGGTGTAGAAAGCTGGTAGGAATGATCCCTAATCTCTAAATCTTTTAGCTTGAACTGAGTTTAGTTTTCCGACAAGAAACTGAAGTTTTATGGATTTTTTATATTTATGGCTCGTTGGTCTGCTGATTTCCACTAAGTTGGCTTGGGACATATTTCCTGCTGTATTAAAATCAGTTTATTCTCTCTTCTGTAGTAAAATCAGTGGCACTACGCAGCTTTCGGTAAGTTCGACTGGTGAAAGTGGTAAAGTGGTAAGAATGACTCGGTCCCTGGTTGCCATCCATGTGGATGTAGAAAGTTTAGCCCCAAGAAGTCTAACGGTGTTAAGTCGCAGGATCTTGCGGGCCGATTGACATCAATTACTCTCGAAATTACGCGTCCTGGTAATTTATCCTGCAATAGGGCTCTAACTGCCATTGTTGTGTGATTCGTTGCCCCATCCTGCTGGAACCACATGTCTTCCAGATAATAATCTTCAATTTCTCTCTAAAAATATTCGGTTAACATGCGTCCATAGCGCTCAGAATTAACTATAATGGCTCTTCCTTGATCGTTTTAAAAAGAATACGGCCCAATAACACCACCGGACTATAATGAACACCATACGGTAACTTTTTCGGAATGCAAAAGTCTTTCTGCGATAACCTGAGGATTTTGAGAGCCCCATATACGGCTGTTCTGTTTATTCACGTTATTCACGCACGTTTATTCACACCACGGAGCGAAAAATGAGCCATATGGTTGAAGAAAATTCGGTTCTAAAAATCATCATCAACGGCTTGTGGTTCAATCACCCAATTTGCGTATGTTCTGCGTTGCCCATGGTCTTGAGGCTTGAGTTCTTGAGTCAGTTGGACTTTCGAGGGATGGAGCTTCAAATCCAATTGTAAAATTCGCCACAATGAGCCGTAAAGCTGCGTCCTCACCGACTCGACGTTGTCGACTTGGTGTGTACGTGGCAATCTACCGACAATCGATCTACAAAATTAATCGATCGACATGTCGATTTGTTTTCGATCGCTTGTGGGTAAATATGAAAGAGCAGTCGATCGACATTAGAGTGTGCACGTGTGATCGACGTTCGACATTCGACAAACTGTTAACTCAGTGACGTCTTGCCTTGTTGACATTGCAGCCATGTGTTTTCGTTGGATAAATGTAGTGAGAACACGATAAAGTCATGGCCTTTATTGAGGTATACAAACTAAAAACAAATCTATCGGATTCTAAAACCAAAAACTATAAGTACAGAAACTTGAGGCACGATGTCCTTATGGAAATTGCTAAAGAATTTAACGTCGAGAAGCAAGCGATAAAACAAAAAATCTTGAAACTCAATTTGCAGAAGAAGTAAAAAAAATAAAATACAACAAGAAATCTTGCTCTGGTACGGAGGATGTGTATCAAAGTAAAGTGATAATACGGCATCTTGGTCAGACTTGTTGATTTAGACTGGTCGACAGACATTTCTGTTAACTGTGGTGTGGACAGGTGCAGTTTCATCGCTTGTTGATCAACAATGTCGATCGACAGTGTCGCCTCGGTGAGCACGGAGCTTTAGAAAAGCCCAAATGTGGAGCACGTCGGAGAATCCACGAATTCAGTGACATTTTCAGCTGAACGAATGTTGCGATGATGCACAGGTCTTACAATATCTGTAGCTGATCCAGTCGATTCAAATTTTTCCACTGTGTTCGAAATTGTTTGCTCTGTAGGTCGATTACGTCGACCATAATCTTTTCGCAAAGCCGTAAGCGTGAATCGCCATTTTTATAGTAACATTTAATAATTTTTACGCGTTTCTCGACAGTTAAACGATCGATGTTAGAAAAAGGGCAAACCTGCAACTGAAACAAAAACGCATCGGATGACGTTTACCTTTGACAGATATCAAATAGAAAGGTTTAACTTTCCCAACCTCGAATTGGATAACCCGTGATTTTTACATCAAGCTCAGCTGGAGCTGGTCTCCAAAGAACCGTTTCAGATATCGGTAACTTAACTGGGTTCGAGTTTTACGTTTTTTGTTAAAAAAGTCAATAGTTTGAGTTTTGCCATTTTTTTTATTGCGAAATCGACTGCAACATGGCGCCGCCTTTATTGACGTTGCTCAAGAACCATTTGAGCCACGGAGTTCGTTTTTTTATCATTGGATAGATAAATTGTAATTCGATTCAGTTATAACAACGGGCATGAGTAACTTCTGGTGGATTTTTCTCAAAAGTGACACAAAATTTGAACATCAAACATTTAGGTGCAAGTTTGCGCTTAATTTCATTAAAAAAAAGTCGTGTGCAGAATGTCCACTTTTCTACGGAATTTACTATGGAAGATCATTTTTTTATGAATGGGTATGCACTTGAGTTAAAGCGTTCATTTTCAAATCAACATTTACGAAGCGCATAAAATTCAGGATTTCGTGTGATTTGAATGAATTTTTGAATATTTGAATAACTTTTGTCATTTAGAACGCACTCTTTACTGAACGCACAATGCTGAACCTGTACAGTATTTTTCGTTGCTGATGAATTTATTTTCAAAAACCGCGATACAAAATATATCCGCAACAGTTTATTCAAATCATAGTGAAACCATTCTTAACGATGAGTGAAATTCAAAATTTTGACGACAAGAGCGTACTTTTCTTTACTGAACACATAATTCTAACCTTCGAGACTATTTTTCGTTTCTGAGAAATTTGTTTTTGAATAACTCAATTCGAAATGGGAAATAGTTTTTTCAAATCCTGCTAAAAATTTCTTAGCGATGAGTGAAGTTCGAAATTTTGACGGCATTTAGAGCGCTCGCTCTTCTTTACTGAAGGCACAGCTCTCATGACAAAGACTGCTAATATTTGGGAACAAGATAAAAATATTCAAAAATCATTTAACGAAATATAAATAATATTAAAAATATGATAAACTCTAACTTGAGAAATTTGTTTACCATTTATATAGGGTGATTCAAAATTGGCGTCATTCCTCTGGAGGTGTTGTCTGGCGCTGTTATAGGAGTACAGAAAAAATAGTAAAATAAATTAATTGTTATTGAAAACTGAGAAATTTACAAAAAACTATATCAGAAATACGGCAGTAATGGTTTTCAAGGTAATCTGCCTAATTAACATTGCGCAAATACCTGTTGCTGCGTAATTATTTAAAACTGTGGAAATCTTGGAATCATACACTTGACAATAAGATAGACAAGGATAAACGGTTAATTCAACAAGATTCGTTGACTGCGCAACTGCGTATGTTCGAAATGTCAACCTTTTATCATAACCTCGAATTCTGCGGGGTTTGGTGTTTACATAAATAATCCATACACCAAACATTTGAATGGTTAACTGCAAACAAGCTAGTGCCTGTGCAATCTCCTTATTATCCACTCTTATCAAGCAGCTTCTCGTATTCAGTTAATTAACTCGTGCTCCATTTGTATCTCCTTGTGCTGTGTGTATCGTACAA
>NW_026017110.1:40295290-40303008 GCF_020466585.1 Dendroctonus ponderosae | reverse complement strand
CCAATACTTGTTCCTCTGTGTCTGAAACCCCGAACATCGATTGTCGTCCACCAACTTCCTGGAGCCACTCTCCTCGCTCTTTGTTGGCGTGAGTTCTTTTAGCTTCTGCTATATTACTGTAGCATTTCCCCTGAACTAAGCGCATATCCGCAAATTCGTGAAAGGAAATTCAAAGTAAGTCACAGCTGACAAATTATTGTTATGATTGACAAGGGCCATCCACCTGTAACTATCTGTTAATGACAAAAAACATCAGTGCCGCTGTGCCTTTTCACCAAAAATTGTAGAAGAGAACTTTTTTGATATGAAAAATTTTTGTAATTTGAATTAAAGATCGAAATTTTTCTTTTTGAATGCTTAAGTATTCCAATATGCTACCAATTAAACATGGAACAATTTCTAAATAATGCTTAATAACAAAGTTGAAATTTGATCTTCAACTGTTAATATCTTCTAGAAATTTTCGAAAAACAAATTTTCAATATTTTTCTCATACTCCCCAAGTGAGCCTCTATCACCTCTTAAAAGGAATGACGCCAATTTTGAATCACCCTGTACTACTGACAAATGTCGGTTGATTACCAAAGTTTATTACAATTATGCTTTATAACTACTAGTTAAATTTGACAACGTGTTAGCAGACAGGCGGACCGCTAATTAAATTCTAAATTTAACCGTCACATAGGTAACCACACTTCTATGGGCAACATTTTACCAAATGGGTGTATCAAAATGGTGTATGGTTGGTTGAAAACTAAACAGTTTCCGTCAACATATTGTCTCTAAAGTGTTTCAGAATTGTCAAAATTGAGTCTGAAATTACAGAAAAAATATCCACGCTGTGAACTGAAAACTCAAAATCTTGGGAAAAGTTCGGTGTATTAATTTAATATTACCAAAAATGTTCTACTAAAATACGCATGACAAAATGCATCTTCGCATACAGAACATTTTTTGATCATGTTTAATAACAACGAAAAAAATTATTTTTAAATAATTTTTATTATCTTTGTCTAACGGATCCAAAAAGAGGTCCATTAACCAGGATTAGAAAAGCTGCAAAAACATAATTTTTGTTGAAAATGTGCTTGTTAAAATCAGCAGCTTACGCATTGTCAAAACTTCATTTATTATGTTAAAGAATACCAGAAAAAGCTTCTTTTCGGTAACTGACTTCCGGTTTTTCAACTTGCATTATTAAAATATGTCCGCTTCAATAAAGGAAATTTCTTTCTTAATGTTGGACTAAACTCAGAAGTTTCCTTCGGACAAAAGTTTTTATTAGAACAGTTCTCTCGCAGAAAAATCCTGCCTCTTATTTTAAATGTTAAGAACGCTTGAAAATGCGAAATGAAATTTACTATTGAAATTGAATAAGTTGAAGCGATATTTATGTAGTAAAATTTTCGTGTTTTTTTTCATATTCCACAATTAATTTACAGCATTTTTGACAATTAGTTTTGCCATATACAGGGTGGCCATCGTACGAGCTGCCCAGATTTATTTGCCATCCAGAAGGGTTAGCAGTAACAGCACGTCACATTCTTATTCATTACTATTATATCAACATTGTTGATCAAAGCCTCAAAATGATACAGAAATTAATGACGACATCTACACCACTTTTAGGGGCCATTAACCGCAAACCACTCACGAGGTTTTAATATCCCCGCAGACATGCAGAAACGACACGATTTTTTTCTTCGAAAATTTCTAGAAGATATTAAAAGCTGAAGATCAAATTTTAACTTTGTTATTACGCATTATTTAGAAATTGTTCCATGTTTAATTGGTAGCATATTGGAATACTTAAGCATTCAAAAAGAAAAATTACGATCTTTGCTTTAAATTACGAAAATTTTTGATATCAAAAAAGGTCTCTTCTACAATTTTTTGATGAAAAATCACAGCGGCAATGATGTTTTCTGTCATCAACAGATAGTTACATTTACAGTTATAGATTTAGCTATAGCCCTTGTCAATAATAACAATAATTTGTTAAAATGTGACTTACTTTGAATTTCCTTTCACGAGTTTGCAGATATGCCATTAGTTCAGGGGAAATACTTCAGTAACATAGCAGAAGCTGAAAGAACTCACGCCAATAAAGGGCGAGGAGAGTGGTTCCAGGAAGATAGTGGACGACAATCGATGTTCGGGTTCCAGGCACAGAGGAACAGACGAACAAGTATTGGGCATAATGGAATCAAGGCCTTCCAGGGGCACACAGAGCACAATAACTGACACTTTCCCAAGCACTAAATACTGTTTTACGTTTGTACGATAGACAGAGCACAAAGAGATACAAATGGAGCAGGAGTTAATTAACTGAATACGAGAAGCTGCTTGGTAAGAGGGGATAATAAGGAGATTACACTAGCCTGCTAAGTGCTTAAGCTTACTTAAGCTAACTTAAGCTAGTGCCTGCTTGTTTGGAGTTAACCATTCAAATGTTTGGTGTTGTATGGATTATTTATGTAAACACGAACCCCCGCAGGTTCGAGGTTATGATAACAGGTTGACATTTTAAAAGTACGCTCCGCAGTCAAAAAATCTTGTTGAATTTAGCGTTTATCCTTGTCTTTCTTATTGTCACTGTACAATTCCATGGTTACCGGAGTTTTAAATAATTACGAAGCAACAGGTATTTGCGCAATGTTAATTAGGCAGATTACCTTGAAAAACATTGCTGCCGCATTTCTGATATAGTTTTTAGTAAATTTCTCAGTTTTTAATAACAATTAATTTATTTTACTCTTTTTTTCGTACTCCTAAAACAGCGCCAGGCAACACCTCCAGAGGAATGACGCCAATGTTTAATCACCCTGTATGAGTTATATTGTTTTTGAATCCTCAATTACTTTCTGAATTCTTCATTTTCGTCTTCCTCTGGCTACGAAAGCATCTTGTGGTCGCGACGTCCAACCTCGTACGATCGTTTGCGTTTTTGTGTTCGTGTCCAATTTCAAATGCGGTCGTTGCTTTTTCTGTCGGTTCTCCTCCCAACATCGCTTCCTCACTTTCACCCACCCACCTTCGTATTCTATTCCTTAGCGAGACTCCTCGTGCCTCTTTAAGTTCTTTTATTTCTATTGTTCTGATTAGTAATTTCGTCTTTGATGCTTCCGCTGATGRGCATGGCGCATGTTCTGTAGATATGGACCTTCCAATGTTTTTGTATCAATTTATTTTTCGTGGGGCTTTGTTTGCCTTTGTTTGCTGCTTGTTTCGTTTGGTATGGTTCTGTTACTTGTGGTGTTCAGGCCCAGGTAMAACCAGAGCTGGTGATCTGCCGCTCTGGGCTGTGTGGGATAACAGCTGAGCTGTTGACCCATTCAAATCCATTTCTCACCGCCCGTACAGGGTACTTACATTCTGATATTTGTATTTTGTTCGCCATTAGAATTGATGACGTATTTTCTGCAGACTGCAACCATTAATTATCTATTGTGATCTTTAACCTACACAGGAATCGTTGTATATCATCTTCGTTCTATGCCATCAATACCGCGTTGTTTGTATAGCAGGCGATTTCTAAGGCTTTCTGGCCCTTTTCTGGGAAATTTTATAGTCGATGTTCAAGTTCTACCCTTTTAATTATCTGGTGATATTACATGATATCTGATTTATCTGTGAAATGACATGAAATAGGCTAGGGCTAAGGCTATTTTCCTGTCTGATTCTGATGTTGATTCTTGCTTTATTGGAGAGACCGTCCTCTGCTTTAATTTAAGTTGAGTTTCCTTATTATTCTGCAGTATCGTACGCTTATGTTGTTGCCTTTTAAGGCCCTTATGATTTCCATTAGACGTACCGTGTCGAATGCCTGCTGTAGGTCGACAAAGCATAAAACTAGGAGTATGTGGAACTCTATAGATTTTTGTTCCAATTGAGGCAGTATTAAAATGGCCTCTGTTATTGATATTCTAGCTCTCAAGCCTGGTTGCTCTTCGTTTTATTAAGCTGTTAGTTAAGTTTCTGCGATAGTACTTTGGTTAGTAGCTTAGTAATTGAGTTCAACAACGTTAGTCTCCCTATAGTTTGACTGACGGGTGGTGCTCGTTTTCTACTCATAGGTCTAAGGTCTGCCGTACAATCCTTGGCCCTCCATATTTGATCAGTGCGTTTGGGATGTTATCGGTGCCGTCTGATTTTTTGTCATTTGGTTTCCTGTTGTTTGGTTTCATGTTGGCACTTGTAAAGCCCATGGAACAGTCTTTACCTGCCCGGTGTTAGTTGGGTATTTTTCAGAATGTTTTGAAGTAAGTTGTCGTTTAAATGTTTTTCGGGGAACTGGTAACTTTGTCGCTTGGCTATCAGTAGTACTGTAAATCAATCAGCACCATATTCAACAGTTTAGATTTTGTTCAGTTATATTTTCGTTTTCCTGAAATTCGGGTAGTGGTGTTGTTTTCTTTTGAAGTGGAACGAAGTCGATTGAAGTAAATATCACCGTCAACTATACAAACAAACCCTATTCTTTGTAAACATGTTGTCATGATTTAAGCAGCATGTGGGCAACTGCACGAAGATATTTTATTTCATTTTCGTGGACATATCGTGATCCATTGATACATATTAATACTACCTATCATTTTCTATTTCCAAAATAAACAAAATTTTTAGACCTGAAATTCCTGAAATTAATGTACAACTTGTTACTCGACATTAAAATTTATTTAAATTACCGATTTAAATATTCGATTTAAGTCATTGTTAATAGTAGTAACTCATTAGTCTTAATTATAAAATTGGCAAATTTGTAGTGAACTTTTTTAGATTACCAGCTTTATAAATGTGCAACACGAATTATACACTCGCTTTCAAAAGTCTTGCACCCCCCTAGTTATTTGGATATTTTTAAAATTTGTAAAACCTTGCAGTCCCCGGTGTGAAATGTAGATTAAAAGCTTCTAAACCACGGCAAAATGAATTTATTTTCGACGAATTATCAGTTATAAAAAGAAAATAACACTCCGGATGCAAAAATTTTAAAAAGGGAAAAATGCATTTTTTCAACAACTGAAAGTAAAAAAATCAACAACATAATTATTATTCAGTATTTCAGCCTCTACTTCTTAATGTCTCTAATACTCTACTCTATCTCTCTTAATACTTTACGTCTATCCATTCCATTAATCAAATTATTGATTTCTTCCTGAGGAATATTTGTCCATTCCTCTGTAGCAGCAATAATAAGTTCTTGCGCATTTCTTGGTGGATTATTCCGATTGAAAATGGCTCTTGATACAAAATCCTAGACGTGTTCGATGGGATTCATGTCAAGTGACGTAGCCGGCCAATCTAATCTTGTGATGTTTCGGTTTTCTAATACTTCTTGAACAGCTCTGGTGCGATGTGGCCTGGCATTGTCATCCATAAAGATGAACTGGTCCCCTAATTCATCACGTAAGGGTATAATTCTATGAATAAGAACATTTCCAAAGTAATATGCACCTGTCATCGACCCCGATATGTGAATAAGGTGGGTGCTTTTATTGAACATAATATCCCCCAAACATTTTTGTTCCACCGCGATAATGAGAGCAACTGCAACGGCTGCATGAAGCCTATTTCGGCGTCCTGCTTCTCTCCAAACTCTTACTCGGTAATCATCGCTCACCAATCCGAACCGCGATTCATCGGTAAAGAGCACATTTCTCCACTCTGCCAATCGCCAGTTTTGATGATTTCGTGCCCATTCTAAACGGGCCCTTCGGTGGAGATGAGTTAACAACACCTGATTGTAAAAGTCTTCTGCTGATAGTAGCACTGGATATCACACGCTTATACGTTATCTGGAACTTAGATGTGACTGAGTGCTCTCTACGGGCTGATTGGGAAATATAGCGATCTTCTCCTATCGTGGTAACGTGAGGACGACCACTTCGAGGTCCGCTCACTTGACCAGTCTCTTTATAGCGTCTAATTGTCCTGCTAACTGTGCTTCTAAGAAAGTTCAGCTTAGTGGAAATATTGTGCCTAGATAAACCTTCTTGCCACAGAGCATATAATTCTAGTTCTATCGAAAGCTGACAACTCGTTTCTAGGCATGCTACACGATTCTTGTACGATTCAGATACTAATGCCGGCTACAAGGATCAATATAAAGGTGCAATTTTTGCAGCATCACAATTTTAAAAGGAAAACCATTTTTTTTGAAAATTCCATCAGTTCCTTTACTTGTAAACAAGTATGTATTATTTACCAATAAAACAATTTTGTATAAGTTGAACGTATGTAATAAATGCAGGGGAGGTGCAAGACTTTTGAAAGTAAGTGTAGTTATTAGAAGCAGCAATGTTACTTAACATACAAAAATAAAATGTATCAGAAAGTTTCCTGAACCTTTAAAACGGTGTCGAGTTTAGGCAATTTAGTGAAATAATTGAGTGGTCGACATATCTAGCTACTTATGAGAATTACTAGTCACACATTTATTGAGCTGCTTAAATTGGCAACTAGAAGCATATTGATCAATTCCTACTTGCAAGATTGTTCAAAACATCCCCAAAAGAGTAATACATCGGTGAACTCACATTAGAAAACGAAAATGTCATTCTGCAAACAATTAATTAAGTTTTGGATCCCTAAATTGTGTAACAAACCAATTCCGATCTTTCCAGGTATATGAGTTTACTTCTATTTTGTCGGACTCAGCCTAGGTGTAAAAGTGGCTAAAAACCTTGCAAATACAGCTTTATTCAATATATTAATCATTAACAGTAATGAGAATTGCAGAGTTCTCAAAGTACAGAGCAGCAAAAGTCAAAAACTACGGACTAGTAAAACTTTAACTCAACTATTTTGTGTTTCGCCGCAATTTGAAATTCTTCAAACCCCAATTAAAATGATCAACTAAGAGCCTGAAAATTTTCTATTTGTGATCATTTTTAGCATAAGATTGCGTGCCAGTTAAGAAGTTTTCCAGAAAGGACCGTCTCGCAATTTTCAGTGAAGCAAAAATGAATTATTTTGAGATCTGAATTTCAGAGAAACCATAAATTAGTAATTTACCTGAATTTGCAGTAACTTGGCGGCCTCCCGTAGCGACATTATTACGTCGTTGAGTGCAGACGGAACAATCAAGTCCCCACGTCCCAAGCCTAGTTAAGTCCGGCATTCTGAAGAAGGGATCGGATCTCCCCTTTATCCCCACTTCCCCACAACTCCACCCACCCTATTACAATGTAGTTAATGATATCTCTCCCCGACTTAGTTATGCATTTTAGAGTTAGCTACTCGAAATCTAAGACGTTTTACCCCGGAGATTGACAATTTGGGATGGCTGTGACATGAATACTTAGGCCGAATTGTATCACTTATTAGCTAAAAGTTACAACTTCTCAATAGCTTTTTCTACTGGTATTTTAAAAATCGAGTCAGAAAAATGTTGAGCAACTAGATATATTGGAAATGCTGAATGGTAATCAAAAATTATTCTCAAAAATTATTTAAACTTACTTAAAGGTCTATGCTAGGACTATTTGGGCTCTATTTGGAATCTATTACGTTAAAGTTCGACAAACCATAACTTACATATAACTCTCGGGTGAATTGTACTTTTATAGGGGGCATAAGTTGCTAAAATTAGCAACATAACAGTATGCGAAATTGATAAATTTTTGAGCAACATATGCCAATTTCCAAAAATTTTGATTATATTTAGGAATGGTCTATCGGAATTTCTTCCTGACGTTTCGTCCACAACTGCGGTG
>NW_026017110.1:40288297-40294492 GCF_020466585.1 Dendroctonus ponderosae | reverse complement strand
AATCTGAAAGATACTACCCGAGACTCACCAGGGAGGCCATCGAAATATTTAAACACCAAAACAATTTCAACAGAAAAGAAGAAATTACGGCACTCAATCCAGATTGGAAGCGCGTTTTGCGCCAAACAGCATGTGCGCCTACGCGTTGGAACCCCCACCCATCCCTCACGCATGAGCACACACGGCTGGGCGGCATAAATACGACTGGGAANCCAGCAGTTGAATCATTCTTAGTCGGAAAGCACGGGAGATCACTTCGCCCACTGCCTCATCGCCTTTGAAAATGTCCACCGCAGTTGTGGACGAAACGTCAGGAAGACATTCCGATAGACCACGGCTTCAAAGCCCGGAAAACATTCCTAAATGTAATCTGACCGGCCGTGAAAGCCTTCAAGTCTGATAATTTTGATTATGTCCATTGGTCCATGACCATGAAAATGGTGTGACGAATTGAATTGTGGCGTGAGTGGAATTCTGCGTCAAATCCATTTTAGATGTCTTTTTATTCTATAGCAAAAGAGCCACGTATCTAGCAAATATATTAAAAACTTATAAATTACTGGTTTTTTTTATATCAATTAATCATAAAATCAACTAAATCTTTTTTTTAGTTCAATTTCTTCATTTTTCTAACTGGCAATTAACAATTGCTTTTTCAAAGTGATTAAAACACATTTTGTCAGCAATAATAGATTTAAAATATTCGTTAAAAAGGAAACTTTTGCCTTGATGACACGCGGGAATGCAACATTTTTTACGAGATATTGTTTATATCGGAGTACTTATACAGAGTTTTTGGTTTGGGTGTACTTCAATGAATATTGTTTGCAGAGAAATAGGAGAATATTTCTTTAGATGAATAAAGTAGTCTATTCTCTTTCCAAAAGGTTATTGCAAAAAATACTCGAGCAGCAGCTAAAGTTGAACTCAAGAACTTAAGAACCAACACATAATACATGCAGGATACATCGTCTGATGCATGCTTTCATCACTTGTAACGGTTAAAAATGGAAGTTAGCCAATGGTTCACCTGTCTGCTAACCCGTTGTTCAAATGTATGTAGTAATAAGTTATAATTGTAATAAGCTCTTTTTGTCAACCGATTTTCATTTGTAACTTGGATTTAGTAAGCACGTTTGTCAGATTAGGTTAATAATATTTTGTGGATTATTTGAATTTTGATGTTTGGATATTTGTATCTCTCTCCCAAACATCAGCAGTCTTTATCATTGGTTTGTCTGGCAACGTAGTGGTTGCTCCACCTTCACGGACCACCGTTATTGATGGTAAGGGACGAGGAGTGGACTCCGCAAGGTCACCGAGCGAACGGCAATCAACCGCCTCCTGGTTTCCGACTGGGGCTATTGACTAACTGAAATTGTGGACTGGATAGCCAGGGGCGGTCTGGATGAGATCTGGACCTAGCACGTTGGCATCGGCAGCACGTGGCGGCGACTTCAGAGACTTGCTGGTGTTTGGGGCGAGTATTGCTTTGGCTGTGTATTTTCAATTTGTATTTTTTTGAAATTTTCATTTGATTAATCAGTTAACGTAGGTTAGAGATCAAACGGTTAGCAGACGGTAGTTTGTGGTCGTCAAACCACGTTTTCTTGTTCTTTATTAAGTTCACCATTTTCCTTTTTTTCAGTTCATCATCATTCAATTCAGTTTATGTACTATCACGGTAAAAGAATTGAGAAGGTATTTCGGCAGCATTCCATCGTTGAGTGTTCTAGCTTTGCTGTGAAAGCTAGTGGCGCTCAAATGAACTCACCCTTCGGGCTCTGCACACGACCGCCCGAAATACCCGCTCAAGGGAAACCCTTTTTTTCTCTCTCTATTAAATTGTCATTTAAATCGTTGCCTTAATTAAATAGTTTTTATTAAAGGTTGATTTCTATTCTTATGTTCTGTCCGAAATTTATCGTGTTGCACACTAAAATATCGTTAATTTCTGACTGACTATGGATGAAACCTGAAGCTACTTATTTGTTGTGAAACACAGATACGATTTACTAACCTCTAAATTAAGAAGGATAATTATAGAGAGAAGATCAATAAATTTGTATCTGATATGGCTAAAATATTTTTCATCACCTTGATTGATTGATTCGCTGGGATATTTTGCGTAAATTAGTGCAATAATGGCAACTTATTTTTATAGTCAAATTCAGTTTTAAAATAACCTTAACACTGGAAAACGATCGTCTGAAGGAAGAACCGTAGATACAACAATTCTGCAAATAACTTTAATTGTTAGTAATGAATTTCCCAATAGCTCAATCGAATAAATGGCCGAACTGACCCAAACCAATCCATACTAAAGTGCTTTAGAGTAGACTGTACCATATTTTAAAATGATTAGGTGCAAGCAAAGACGTTATAGCATACCTAGACACATTAGTTCATGTCGTCACACCAACTTAAAAGCAAGAAACGGAGAAATATGTAAATTAATGCAACGCCACCCCCTGCTTGTAGAATTGTTTTTGCCAAAAATATTCATTGCATTTTAAATCGCCGTTGTTATGCAAAATCAGATTTGTCGACACATTTTGATCCCAATCGATGGACTATAGAAAGCGTCTTCCTACGTGTCACATCAGCCAAATTTAATACCTTTACCTACAGTCCACGTAGCTGTTCTATAGCTTTCGAACTTCACACTCACAGAACGCTTTGAATACTTTATGCTGTCTGTTTTGTACGGAAACGTATTACTTTCTCAAGTGTATTCAATAAAATATGTCAAGGATCGATCTAACTGGAAATATTAAAACTAAGGAGTTATATAAAATATACTTAAAACTAAGTAGACCACCTACTTTTCCACTAACGCTCAAAAACCGATAGCTGGACTTTGTTTCAATCTTTCTAGTTTATATTCAGTATGCACATGGAGATAAATAGATTTTTCCGCAGTAAAGTGTACATAATCGGAGCTACTAAACTACAAGCATTATACTTAAATTGCAGCTTTTGAATGAAAAATTAGTTATATATTTGAAATGAAACTAGAAAAATGATGCATAACGTACGCTATTTACGCACCCCCAGGGCGGTTTAAACCTATTCACATTAAAATTGTATAATCATTACATGTTATTGTTAGTTGCTAACCTCGGGCACGTGTAGAATTTAAATATTACATCAGAAATATTTAATTTAGCCGAAGTTAAACTTCAGCTCAATCTTTTCAGACGTATGAAGTATCACTGAATTTACCTAATGAAGATATGTAAGATATATTTTTAACAGTTAAAACTAATTAAAATATGATTGCACTTAGACAATTTACTGGAAATCAATTACTTAATAAAATCAATACAACCCGTACTAATTTAATACAATTTTAATGTCACCGGCAGGTAAGAAATTACTTCCCAGCCCATTAACGGTCAGAGACTAATGACGGTGCTGCTTTCTTTTTCCGAAGTTGGCGTTAGATCTGGGGCTTGCAATCGATTTTAAGACCAGCAGGTGACTTTAAGGAAATATCACTGATAATGAAGCCAATCCAAGAACTTTACTGCTAATTTCCTTTTGAATAATAAGGTTTACAGGGTGATTCAAAATGGGCGTCATTCCTATTAAGGGTATATGATAGCCCACCTAGAGAGAACGAGAAAAATATTGAATATTTAAGAAGATATTGAAGAAGTTAAAGAACGAATTTCAACTTTGCTATTAAGCATTATTTTGAAAAGGTCTCACGTTTGATTGGTAACGTATTTGAATACTTAAGCATTCAAAAAAAAATTACGATCTTTTTGTCAAATTATGAAAAATTTTTTATATTAAAAAAGTACTCTTCTACAATTTTTTGATGAAAGTCATAGCGGCAATGGTGCTATTTGTCAAACTGTGTCAAACACAAATATGCGCTTCGTTATGGGAAAATGCCACGGTAACATAGCAGAAACTGTAAGAACTTATACCAGCAAAGGGCTACACACTAGATGAGGGGCCCGAAATGGACGCAGATAGTGGATAATCTCAAAGTGCGCGGTTTCCAGACCTAGGGGAACAGGTATTGGAGATTATTGCAGCTGAGCCTTCCAGGAGTACTTGAAGCATTGCATAACAACTGCACTTTCTCAAACACCCGATACTTAATTGTCCCGATAACTCCCCTGAGGAAGGGCATACATTCCTACCATGTATGTAGTATGCACATGACACTAAAACCGGTTCAAATTGAACAGCAGTTAATTAACCCAACACGAGATGCTCTTCAAAATATGAGCCCAGACTCAAAGTGATTGGAACACAAAGTTGTTTGGAGTGAAACGGGCAGGACTTCTTGCTCTTCGGAACACTTGTGTTTTAACAACAGAATTGTATTTTATTTGATCAATAATATTGATCAATTATACATAATGTTTAACAGGTGGTTTTGGATAACAGTTGTGACCGATTTACGTATATCACTATTTTGCCCCAAAAAGATGGCAGCACTCGGGGGGTTGTTTTGTCGCAGCATTAACCGCAAGGTGACACCGTTATCCTAACCTCAACGCATGTTATTGTCTCATTTATTTGGTTTGCTTTATGTTTATCCATTGTTACCGGAGTTTTTAATAATTACGAAGGAACAGGTATTTAGGTACGTAATGTTAATTAGGCATATTACCTTAAAAAACATTGTTGCCATCCTTCTGATCTAGTTTTTTGCAAATATCTAAGATTTTAATAACATTTAATTTTGTTTACTATTTAAAAAATTTAAAGGTGTTAGATCTGGAGACATACGGGACCAAATCTCTGGATCATCTTTGCCGATGTTAGGTTACAAAAAATTACGGATTTCTACAAAAAGTGTGCAGGCATTTGCTTGCGAAATGATCAAGCAGCTGGTCTGTGCTATCGATCAAATGATAATCAAGAATAGCATCCCACACCTTAAAAACCCGTTGTTGTTAATGTCTTTCAGTAATTTTTGCGTGCAAATTTGAAGGGGGGGGGGGCTACTTACTTTATTTATTGGGATGAAGCATGTGTATTCTTAACCTGAAATGCCATTTCGTGTTAAACAGCCGTTCATAAAATAAAATCTCATGAAGTAACCACTAAGAAAATTTAACTTTTAGTTACGAACGTTATTAATATAATATAGCCTGTCATGTAATACTCACGAAACGGAAGCTTAAGTTACACCCAGATCTTGATTAGTTTGAGGTGCCCTAATCGAAGATTACGAAGATTAATTTGCTACTTGTCTAAAAATATTGTCCTTAAAATTCGTTGATCTTTCTGTTCTCTCTACACCAGTAGTATGCTGTTTCCGTTTTGTTGTGCAAACTGCCAAGGGTGGTAAGTCGTCGAAGAACTGCAATACAAGTTTGCGCCCAGAATTTCGCAATGCGGTGGAGCGTTGTTGCTAAAGGCCTGATATGCGAAATGCATATCTTGCCGTATATGTTCGAGGTTGGTGTAGTTCTCCATACAGAATCAATGAAGAACATCTACCCGGATGACATATGCCACACAGTACGAAAAAAATTATCATTGGTAAACCTAATATCTCAAGATTGGGTCAACGGATTTGGATGAAGTTTGGCTGGTTGGAAGAGAAAAATAACGGGTTTCGAGGTTGGGAAAGTAAAACCTTGCTATTTGATATCGGTAAAGGGTAAAAGTAGTCTGACACGTTTTTGTTTTAGTTGATGGTTTGCCATTTTGGAATATGGATTGTTCAACTGTCGAAAAACGCGTAAAATTTACTAAATGTTACTATGAAAATAATGATTCTGCTGTATCAACGTTTAGGGCTTTACGAGCACATTACGGTCGACATAATCGACTCACAGAGCAATCAATTTCGATCGCAGTGAAAAGTTTGAAGAGACTGAATTGGTTACTGGTATTGTAAGGCCTGTGCGTCATCGCAACATTCGTTCAGCAGAAAATATCGCAGTTGTTGCTCAAAGTGTGAAGGAAGACCCGAATTCGTCGATTTCCCGTCGTGATCAACATTTGGGCTAGTCTTACGGCTCATTCTGGCGAATTTTGCAATTGGATTTCAAGCTCCATCCGTACAAAGTCCAACTGGCTCGAGAACTTATGCTTCAAGACCATGGGCAACGCACAACATACGCAAATTGGGTGATTGAACAGCAAGCCGTTGATGATGATTTTTCGTACCGAATTTTCTTCAGCGATGGGGCTCATTTTTGGCTCGGTGGTTTTTTTTTT
>NW_026017110.1:40284699-40287298 GCF_020466585.1 Dendroctonus ponderosae | reverse complement strand
AAGCCACGGGAGTCGTTGCACTGCAGGCGGTTTGCGGTTTGTGCCACGAGCTGGTCTGCGGCGACGGCTTTCGATCCAGATCCGTGGGTTTTGTATCAGGACTTTCACGTATGGCCGTCGCTAACCGGTCAGACGTATCTGACCGGCCTTCCCCCTATCCGCCGCCTGGGGACGCGCCCGATGGGTAGCTCAACCTGCACGGGTGGCTCGGTGGTCACATGAATAAACAGAACAGCCGTACATGGGACCCTCAAAATGCCCAGGTGACGGCAGAAATGCCTTTGCATCCTGAAAAAGTGACCGTATTGCGTGGTGAGCATCATGGTCCGGTGGTAATATTGGCGCGCATTCTTTTGAAAACGATCCATAGCAGTCAATTCTGAGTGCTATGGGCGCATGTTAACCTATTAATTTTGGAGAGAAATTGAAGATTATGATCTGCAAGACATGTGGTGCCAGCAGAATGGGGCAACGAGTCACACTGGCAGTTAGAGCCCTATTGCAAGAGAAGTTTTCAGGACGCGTAATTTCGAGATTGAGTGATGTCAATTGGCCCGCAAGATCCTGCGACTTATCACGTTAGATTTCTTTTTGCGGGGCTATGCAAAAGAATGTGTTTACGCCAATAATCTTCAAACCCTTGAGCAACTGAAAGCTAATATCTGTGAAGTTATGACCGAGATATTACCGGTAATGTGCCAAAACATGATTCAAAATTACCTCAAAAGGATTGAGGCTTGCAGGAGGTCCCGTGAAAAACATTTAAATGATATCTTTTTTTACGGAGAATGGCAATGTTTAATCTTTATATTGAATTAAAGTTTTCGTCTCTGTCTGAATATTTCATGTGGTTTTTTACTTTACTTTCCCAAGCATAAAATGGATAACCCTGGATAAGTAAGACCTTAAAAATAAGTTCGACAGCCCGCAATTTTTTGCACAAATAATTTTGGTTATGCATTTTAATCTGCTGAACTTAAACGTTTTCTTCAATTTATGAATACTTGAATGGGAAAAAGTATGTATGAATACTGAAGAGTTTAACAACAAAGTAAAAGAGTCATTTTACCTCCAAAAATCACGTTTTTCAGAGTTTAATCGATTTTTCTAGATCGATCATAATAATTTGAAGGCGCATTTTGCTTAAATTTGGGTTCAGCAGATTAAAAAACATAACCAACATCGCTTGCGCAAAAAAAAGTACTTGCTTTAAAGCAATGCTTGACTTTATAGCAAAAAGTGTAAAATACCCTATTTCCTCATGAATTTGCCGGCTGTGGAAAATATTTTTAGATCTTACTGTCATTTTTCTCTTATTCCACATTAGGTCAAGTATACTCGCGCCAAAGTTCATCCGACTCACTTGGCTCAATCTTGAGACATTAGGTTTACAAACAAGAATTTTTTTCCGCATTGTGTGCCATCAAACTCATTTCGCTTGATAATTTTGGAGAAATGGAATACTGTCTTTAATTATTTACCACATTAAAATGATTGTTTTTACTTAAATTTTACTGGAGCAAACATTTTTGTGTCTATGGATGTTACTTGCAACTCATCGATACTAGAACTCCATCCTACTTTACCTTTCTTACGTTATCTTAAAGTACGGAGAAAACAAATATTAGTATGAGTAAACACGACCCTCGGGTAAAGTTAAATGGGCAACAAAATTCGCAACGCACCTGCGTTTTCACTTTCAAAACTAATTCCTTAAATTACATTAAAAGGCCCAAAAAATCAGCAGCCAATTTACACCACAGTTATATTTATGAGGAAACAACTGCATTAAAGAGTTGGGGCTTTACTATTTAATTAAAACGCTTAATCCAATACTTCGATAAACATTAATAATTATCGCAGTTAAATCAAAAATATGTTAATAAAGCTCGTGAGACTGCCTGTGAAATGGTAATTTCAAATTAATGTTCTCGCTTTGCTTAGTAAGTTAAATCAGCAATAATTTTTAAACTCAATCAGCCACACACTAACTGATCATAATCTTAGTACTTTTGGCTGAATTCACCAGCAATTATTCTGCCATCACTATATTAAAAAATTAGAATTATCACTTGTCTATGCAGAATGACGGCATACTGAATGTCGATTTCATTGTAATTCGTTTGCTTGTAATCGTAATTTTTACGTTTTCTGGGTTTCGCTGACCTCTTTCTTTCCATGTCAAATAGAAGAGACAGTAATTTTTTTTTTAATTTGACTATAAATTTGATCAAACGCGCACTGACTTGACAGAACGTGATTTGGGTAGAAGACCAAGAAATTGGCTCCTAGAATTGCAATAATTCGCTAATTATTTAGACCATCTTATAAAACATATTTTTATTCATCTCCAAAAAACACTGGACCGCTGTGCTGTTTTCGCCTATTGATAAATATTATTCAGCTAAACTTATTACTGCTAAACAAGCCATCTAAACGGTGAATATTTGATACTTTAGTCTTTTGTTGGGTATAACATCCAACGTGAGATATATGCTGAGGTCCCCGTGCAGGTTGAGCTACCCATCGGGCGCGTCCCCAGGTGGCGGATAGGGGGAAGGCCGGTCAGATACGTCTGACCGGTTAGCGACGGCCATAA
>NW_026017110.1:40259679-40283700 GCF_020466585.1 Dendroctonus ponderosae | reverse complement strand
TTGCAACCGTACTTTTTTAGATACTATCAAAGAGAAAAATCTTTTCTTGTTCTTTCCACACTCAAACTTTCACTTCTTGAACTTCAACTTCTTCATTTTGAAGATAATTTAATTCTAAATATTGCGATTTTAAAGCTGCTTCTATCATCTGCGTTCATTTAAGGGCTCGTCTGTGTGGACATTTACCGACTACATTTTATGCTTGTTTGCTTTTATATATTATTTTTTATCATTTTTTATTGCCACCATCTAGAGTAGTAGTGTTAGTTTTATTAAGGAGTTTAAGGTCAGTAATCTCTTCAGAACATGTGTTACGCTTATTGTTATTTTTCTATTTAGTTAAAAAACATAAATAATAATAATTATAGGATAAAATAAAATTTAGAATATGGTAGTTTATTTCTGAACTAACAATTCCTTCAACACACTCACATCGAACTTAAAAAAGATTAGAAAAAGATATTAACCGATAATAAGACAAAGTGTAAAAAATCAAAGATATCATGTGTCGTCGCTAGTGTACATTGATTGAACTTTGGCCATCCCATTTTCACATCTAATTTAGTAAAAATTAGAAAACATGTTAAATACAACGGTTGTAGATATTAACATCCAGTTTATTTTAAGATAGTAGCAATTGATGCAGAGTGTCTCAAATTCAAGTGACAGACCAAACTTGCCTGCTTTAAAATGGAATGACTTTCTTTTTATTCCAAATTAAAATCAAATCCTGGGTTCTTCAGTCATTTATTGTTCATTTATCAATTAAAAAAAAACGTTTCGGTGTTTTCCACCATCATCAGTTTCAAGGTGTAGCGTTGTTGCTACTTTACGCCTTGGCATGTATTTATTTTTATTGCATATTCCAGATATTCGTAAAATTCTAGGCCTATTCGATATAAATCTTCTATAGTGACTTTCAACTGTTTTCGAGTTAATAACCAATATTGATTAAACTTTGGCCTGTTTTAACATCTAATTTGAAAATTAGAGGAAAATATTTAATAGAAAAGTTGTACATATTAACAACTAGTTTATGTTAAGGTAATAATAGTTGCTACAGGGTGTCTCAAATTCAAGTGACAGACTAAACTCATTTTTTAAATGGAATGCCCTAATATTTAACTGTTATTATTATTCAATTGTTGCTAACTCAGAAACAGTTGAAGATCAATATGGAAAATGTGTATCCAAGAGGACCAGAATTTTGCGTATAGTTCGAATATGCAATAAAAAGTACGCGATTCCATTTAAAAAAAACTTAAGTTTGTTTTACCACTAGATGTTTGTTTTACCACTAAAACTAGATGTTAATATCTAGAACTTTTGTACTTAACATTTTTCTCTAGTTTTCAAATTAGATGCAAAAACGGGGTGGACGAAGTTCAATCAATAACCCTGTACATCCGTTTTAACACATATATTTGTATTTACTTCGGAAACATATGTTTGAAAATTGACGCAAATATTGAGATCGAAAACCAAGCAGTTTTTCATTTATCGTAAAAGCTTTCTTATTTACTCAGCAATTTCATTTGTTTCAGGCCTGTTTATCCGAAACGTGTTTGCATGCATTGGATTTTTACGGATTTCATTTTGATTAGCTTTCTGATCAACTTATAAGCATATGAATAACTAAATATTGATTTAAGTGCTTATAAATGCTCGTTGGTACTTGATTCCCCTTCGTTGGGTCCTCATCCTGGGTCGATTATTCGTCCCTTCCATTCAAAAACGGTGGCCAGCGAAGGTGGGGCAACCACCGCTATGCCAGACAAAACCATGACAATAACATAACTCCTGATATTTGGGAGCGAGGTACAAATATTTAAACATTAAAATATAAATAATACTTGAAATATGGCTAACTTAACCTGAGAAACGTTTCTTAGGTTAAGTTAGCCAAAAAACCAAGCTATTCTGAAAAGTTAGCTCTGAAATTAACTTTTATGAAACCACATGCAAAGCTAATCAAGGAACAGAAAAAGCAGTCAGTTGTGTGCAAAATCCTTACAAAATGAGCTTAGCCAAACGTAAAATTAACATCCGTACACAAATAGGTTAATGTTTATATACACACTAGACTGATCTAAATCTTGGTAATCACACTCATATGTAAATATTTGAGCAGTTGAAAGTCTGCCGTTTCATTGCCAAACTGACATTGTAAATTTAGTAAATTTAGAATTGTTCTACGCTTGTATATGAAACACGTAAGACATGATCCTGTTGTTTAGTGCGAACTCAACAAGGGCAGCAGGTAGAACTTAAAGCTGTATCCTGAAACTGAAATATGGGATTTTAACATATTGTATTTGAATTTTAACAGCATTACTTTTATCTGTAAAGAAAACTTTTTTATTTTCGTTTTTGTCGATTAAGTTCTAAGTCCGATGATAGGAATATTACGCATTTTATTATTTTATTCTAGTACATGGATGTTGCCGATGTGTATTCATAATATGTTACGGAACTTTCTGGGCCACCTTAACAAAAGGAATGCAATATTTTTGGATGTTGACCGATATTAACTTTTACTAGAATTTCGAAATTAGAGTAAATCTGAAACTCCATTTAAAAAATTAACTTGTAATTGGTACATTCAGTGAATAATTTGCTGAATTATACTACATTAAATTTTTGGATCAGTGCGTTTAAATTGTAAACTTGATTTTGATGGGGTTTGCTATAGATTAACGAGATATTCACCAACAATTTTTTTTAGTAGACACTTCTTCTATGCAAAACTCATAAGAACCAGAACCTACCTACAGAAACCACTTTATCGACAAAAATTTCTTACAATTTTATAATCTTTAGTCGCTAGCATATAGATGTTGACATTGAAGAGCTGACACTGAACTAATTCCCTTCTTATCAGGCTGCTCAGAACGACCCATTTTAATTTCCTTTTTGGTTAGCGAGTCGTACAACTTTCGGATATTGCGAATAATATAGATAATTTTATAGTGATTTGCATAATGATGACAATTAAATTATAAAGCGCAAATAGTACAAGGCTGCTCGGCTGTACATGAGTACAGGACTTCTACGAATATCTAGTATCCTGAATATTTAGAGAAACAGAAATTTATAATTGGCACTGCATGTTGAATTACTACGAAATATATTTTTAATGACATCGTCCGGATGGCTTTCCAGCTGAAGCTAATTTCTAATTTAACAAGTGCATCTCATGTGTCAATGGAGTTCAAACCATATTTTTTATACGCATAATTTTACATTGCGGATTCCGGTCTTATGCTTAAATCAGTTGTATACATGTTCTTGTTGGGGATTTTCTGCTTATTTAGTTAATAGTTACAAATGGTATTCAGAGCTAGTTACAGGCCTAAACTGGAACTAAACTATTTGGCACATATGGTGTCCAAGATAGGGATGAATTGCATGGGGATCTCCGAAACCATAAGAGATACCAGGTCGGATAAATTAGGAAAAAGCTGCGCATTCAAGGGACCATATACAGGGTGATCAAAAATTGGCACCATTTCTCTGGGGGCGTTATTTGGGTGCGCCTTGGGAGTACAGCAAAAATAGTAAGAAAAAATTAATTGTTATTAAAAACTCAAAAAAACAAAAAAAATTGCAAGAAACTAGATCAGAGGGTTGTAACAATGTTTTTCAAGGTAATCTGCCTAATTAACATTGCGTAAATACATGTTCCTTCGTAATTATTGACAACTCCGGTAACCATGGATAAACATGAAGCAAAGAAAATAAAAGACAATAATATCCCTTAAGGTTAGGATAAGGGTGTCACCCTGCTGTCAGTGCTGCGACAAAACATCTCTCCGAGTGCTGCCATCTTTTTGGGGCCATTAATTAATATACCTAAATCGGTCACAAGAGTGACCCAAAACTATCTGTTAAAAGTTATGTATCATTGAAAATCATACATCAATATCAATATATAGTATCAATACAAATTTGTTCTTTTAAAATTAAAATTTTTTATTATTTAAGTCCTGCCCGTCTAACTCCCAACATCTTTGTGTCCCAATCACTTTTAGTAGCCTTTTGCAGCTTCTCGTATTCGGTTAATTAACTGCTGCTCAATTTGAACTGCTGTTCGGAGATCAGAGATTTAACTTGTTCTAGTGTTTTAAGTATATTACGAACATGATAGGAATATAGGCCCTTCCTCGGTGGAGTTATCGGTACAATTAAGTATCCGGTGTTTGAGAAAGTGAAGTTGTTGTGCAATGTTTCAAGTACTCCTGGAAGTCTCAGCTGCAATAACTGTTCCTCTAGGTCTGGAAACCGAGCACCTTTAGGTTTCGAGACACTTGTTTAGTGTGTAGCCCTTTGCGGGTGCAAGTTCTTACAGCTTGTGCTATGTTACTGTGAGATTTTTCCATAACTAATCGCATATTCACTAATTCGCTGATGGTTTACATTTTGTGAAAGAAGCTTTAAAACAAGCCATAGTTTGACCAATGCTTGTTATTATGGACAAATGCTATCTACCTGTAACTATCTGTTAATAATAAAAACATAATTGCCGCTTTGACTTAGCATCAAAAAATTATAGAAGAGAACTTTTTTAATATCAAAAATTTCCGTAATTTGATAAAAATATCATAAATGTTCTTTTCGAAGGCTTAAGTATTCCATTAGGCTACCAATCAGCTGTGGGACCTTTCCAAAATAATGCTTAATAACGAAGTTGAAATTCAATCTTCAACTATTAATTTCTTCTGAAAATTTTCTAAATTTTTTTTTTATATTTGTTTTGTAGATACTCTCTAAGTGTGTTCCTATATATCCTTAAAAGGAATGACGCTCATTTTGAATCGTTTTCGATTAAGTTTTCATTTCATTTTCGCGGTATTTAGAAATAGGCGATTTTTCGGATTTTTGTTTTTATTCATGTTTGAAGTTATTTCAAATCATATCAAAACATAGCTAATACTTTTTTAGCACCTTTTCCACTACTATAAGCACGTGTCGCTGCATGTTTATTCCAACGCTTCGTTTCTCAAAAACCATCATCAACATTTGTTTTTCATATGGACCGAAAAAATAACAGAACTTATTGGGTAGCTCTTTGAATCCCGAGTTCAACTATGTACAGTAGGGCTCGGAATCAAACTCGAATAATTCAAGTATTTGAGTATTCGAATATTCAAAAAGCGAATAATTATGTGTAGTCATAGCTCGAATGTTCGAATTTTCGAATACTCGAATACTCGAATACACCAACATTATCAAACGTGATTCGCGCCATCAACTTTTGCGCGGTGTTACAGTTAATGTGCCGACAAAGGCACTTTTTTATCCCTTGGGGCTAGTTGCCAAAAATGATATGAGATAACGATTTTTCATCTTGGAAAACGGTGAACGAAAAACGAACACTCGAATACCTAACGAATATTCGAATACTCGAGTATTCAAATATTCGAATATTCGAATACTCGAATATACGAATACTCGAATACTCGAAAATATTTGAATACTCCATTATTCGAATATTCCTTAGATATTCGAATATTCGAATACTCGATTATTCGAATATTCGTTAGATATTCGAGTATTCGAATAATTTTACTATTCGAATAAACCACTAAACAAATATTCGAATATCAGATTTTTAAAAATTCCTTGCCTTAATGTACAGTACGATTTGAACAGGTTCTTGCGACCCACTTCCAAATAGTCAAGATTAATTATTTGTTAATGTAGCTATGAAAGCCTTCATATTTTTTTTATCATAGATTGTAATTATAATTGGGATTGTATGTTATGTTGTAACTTTAATTGTATTGATTGTTTTTATTAATTTAGAAATGCTTAAAACGGTAAGCGCTGCTAAGGGCTCGAAGAATGAAGCCAAATTTAAATATCCATCAAATTATTAATTAATTTCAACATCTCTCCTGGTATCATAAGAAAACTTAAATACGTTGAACCTTAACTGTTTAACTTTTCTTGTCCGCTTTTAAAAGCTATAAAAAAGATAACAGGAGATTTCGGTAATGTAATTTTATTCAACCTAATTCAATTTGTTAAAATAAATTCTCGCTACATATAGTATTTAAAAATTATAAGTAAAATATTAAAACGACTGTATTTGACATTTTATATGTTATATCGTTTTATATCGTATTGTTATTCGATTGGTCTTCCTGTGCATACATTGCTCTGATTCTAGACTATGCCAGCTGGAAATATGAATTAATTATCTTACGGTGATGGCTCAATATATGTAATAAATAAGTTATATTTTTAAAAGTGTGTTAAATATAGCATGCATGATCACATCCATAAGACTCAAATTCAATATAAACTCCTTTATATCATAAGATAGGGGTCTTTTGCGACGCCGGCAACGTCGAAGCCGACAGTTGCAGCTTCCTGAAAATATTCTGAGCACGGAGAGTCGAATTAGCTGTCGCCATACAGGACCTGACCTGAATTTGTCATTCCTTTACCTGCTTTAGCGCCGAAACAGGCGGAGAAATATCGTCTAGTTTTCTTTGCAACACACACATGTGTATAATTCAAAAATAACCGAATTGTCGCATAAAGCAAGGCGACATAGTTTAGCTCCGAGCGAAAATATTTAGGTGAATTTGGAGCTTATTACTGACAAATTAATAAGTTGGAATATACGTTTTGCATGTTTTTTGAAAGCACTTTTTTTGCTAGGTGACGTGACCCTACCTTTGAACTAAGTACGATAATAAATTGTTATAAATTTCTCTCCACAATTTAAGTTAGGCATCTTAAGAAATCATGTGTTCTTTACAAACAGACGCAAAAGTCACTGTATGTACACACTATTGTATAGAAGGTGGGTAAACTTAGCCCCATTAAAACCGATCTATTGGAGATGCTAATCCATTTAATTCATCCATCCATCGATTTTATGCTCTCGTGCAAACATTCCTATATATGGGAAACTTTGTATAGCAGGGGACTGGTTTTTGTACGATTGCTATGCTATATGTAATATCCATATTCACGTGACAATGGTTATGGGAAATGCCAGGGAACTTGTAATAGTAGGTAGATAGCAGAATTAATAAATAATATATGCCAAAATATAAAATAGATAAAACTCAATGTAAAATTTAAACATCTTTTTACGAACTTTTTTTGCACTACGTTATAAAAATTTGAAACAATTTCGGAAGATTAAATCGAATTCCGAATCGGATGTCTGTTGGAACAAAATATTGGCAACGCCCGCGTTCTAAGAATACAAAAGTTGCACACTGCGTAAGTTGAGTTGGATGAGCAGCGAAGAAAAAACCAACCCGTGCTTAGTAAGAAAATCGTTTTTTTCTGAATAGTCTTCATTTTGCTTTATTTCGTAAGTAAGCTATGAAATATTATGATAACCTTAACGCAATGACGCCTCTATGCTCAACGCCGCAGAGCAAAGTGCCGGAAAACTGAAACTCCACATAGATCTACAATATACGCAGTAAAGTTATGGAAAAAAGTGCGACAAACATATACAGGGTGATTCAAAATTGGCGTCATTCCTTTTAAGTGTATATAGGGACACACTTAGAGAGTACGAAAAAAATATTGAAATTTTGTTTGCCCAAAATTTCAAGAAGATATTTACAGTTGAAGATCGAATTTCAACTTTGTCTTTGAGCATTATTTTAGAACGATCCCACGTTTGATTGGTAGCCTATTGGAATTATTAAGCAGTCGTAATGAAAAATTACGATGGTTTTGAAAAACCAGCTTGTTTTGAGGCGCTAGTTCTCCCGGATCTCGTGTATGGATGCTCAAAAAATGTGCTCAGTAGTGACACTAAAATTCACAAATTTTTTGATTCAGCAAAATTTCGGAGCAAGTTGTTTGCTGAAGTGCTGATATGGCTGACGACTTTCAACTTTCAATTGAACCCAACCAAGTGTAGTCCATATGGTTGTGCTTAAAAACTATTCACAGACTAAAAGTTAGTAGATCGGGGATAAAGGCAGTAAAGGCTGGCAGAGGTGACAGATCGTCTCCCACAGCAAGTGTTATTTGCCAGGGATGACTACCAGACCAGGTCATGTGTCGTACCTTCCCCCCCCCGAAGATTCTTCTGGAGTTCATTGAATACACAGGGATAATGAGGGAGTAAAATACGAGGGCACAATAGGGCAGAAATGACCGCGATACAAGGCCAAACACCACCTCGGCGGTGATAAAAGGGTTTTAGTGGGTAACAGCTTAGCTGAAGTCCCACACAACCCAGAGCGACAGACCACCAGCTCTGGGAGTGCATAAAAGAGCATTTCCCAAACCTCATCGGAAAAAAAACTATTATTGATCAAAATTCCATTATTTCTAATCAAAACAAACAGGCGAGTGGGACTAAACGTGGCCCTGTGACAGAAAGGGCAGTAAATACCGCTATCCCGCAAGCTCAACAACTAGACACGCTAAATAAGATCCAGGAACATGGAGATATTGATGTTGGTGATGACTGGAGTTTGCCTATCAAATACGCGAACCATACAAAAGGCAGAAAGTTTCTGGTAGGCGGCGATTACACTCATAATAATATTAAAAAAGTGGCAAAATACATCTCTCGACATTATCTAGACTAATCCCAGAAACCAAACCAGAGGACTTCTTGCTGCACACTTTTCTGAAGTGAGTTGTGAACCCCATCAGTCTCAGCATCCACATCTCTAAGCATCTATAAAGGTCAGCATAAAAAGGAACATTTTGCGGATGCGTGGAGAATGGGGTTAGTTTTGAAGGGAAAGTTATGGGTGTAAGGAGCTATAGCAAAATCGGAGACAAAAAGCTAGCTCAAGCGTCAACCTCACCTACCCGAGCGGTTGTAAATCTTACAACTCGGTGCAACTTGATAAAAAACTAACGAGGTCCTGGCGACCGAGTCGCAACGGTATAACTATACAACCGAAACTGAGGAAATGTTGTTTCGAAAAGTAGTGTCGCCTCTATCAACCCGCACTAGCCAGTTTGCTAGGATTATCAGCTAAAAACGCCCCGTATGTTATGGAAAGACAACAGCAGCAACGGCCCTCAGTCCCCAAAGGTTTGCTAAACCCTGATCAAGGTAGCGGTCAGACAAGGACGCAGACCGAGATGCTAAGAATCAACGGAATCGACTAGCCTACCATCGGAGACTACTGCTAATCTCCACTCTGAACACTACAACACTGTCAACAACAGAAAAACTACAAGAGCTCGAAGAAGAACTGTCATATGTCAGGTAGGATATTCTCGGCAACAGTGAGCACAAAAGAAAAAGTAACGAGGAGTTAATACTACAGTCAGGAAGTATGTTTTATTTTAATGGATTGGACAATGTCAACGACGGCGGTGTAGCTTTCTTAGTGAGCAAGAACCATGCACCAAATATAACGCAAATTAATAGCATTAGCCCAAGAGTGTTCTACCTCGTTTATAAATCGAACATCAGACACAATCTAAAAATTGTTCAAGTCTATGCCCCAACATCCACTCACTCATAAGGAGAAGTAAAATGCTTCTATGACGATGTAAAGACGATGTATACACTTCCAGTTGGCGACTTCAATGTCAAACTAGGTCAAAAATTGGACTATGATAAAATGTCTCTGGATACACATGGGTACGGAGACCAAAATAAAAGAGGTCGAATCATGCTTGAGTTTCTGATGCAGTGCAATATGTTCGCAATTAACACGTTTTTTGATAAACCGCCCCAACAAAAGTTGACCTGGTTAAGTCCTGATGGAAAGACGAAGAACGAAATAGACCTTGTAATATCGGACAGAAAGGAGATTGTGTACGACGTATCGGTTTTGAACAAGTTCACAATTAGTAGCGACCGCAAAATGGTTAGAGCACGTATAGTGTTTAATTTAAAAAAGTCCAAAGTTGATAAGAAGGAGTAATAAATGGAAACCCCTAGAAAGTCTGACAGACTTCCAGCAGGAAATAAGGGCACAAATAGAAATCTTTAACACCGGAGAAGAACAGAATGTCGAGTCGCTAAACACCCACCTTACGAAAGCCGCTTTAAAAAATTCAAAAAGGACAAACTCAGCGAAAATACAAAAACACTTATAAAAGAAAGACGAGAAATGTCAAAGAAATATGCGAGAAATGTGGGTCGATTTAGAGAACTGAACAAGAAAATATCGAAGGATGTCAGGAAAGATATCAGAACATTTAAGACAAGAGAAGTAACTAAAGTAATAGAAGGAAACAAGGGTCTGAAGTCAATAGAAGAACGTTCACTGAGGACAAGAAGAACATAACTACGTTAAGGCAACAAGACGGACAAATCACATCAAACAAGATATTCTAAATGTGGTTAGGTCTTTTTATCAAGAACTCTACAACAACACGAATATACCAACAAACGCTAGCAACACCAATATACCAAAAGTAATAAATCAGGGAGATATCTGAAGATATCCCAGACGTAACACTTGATGAACTGAGAGCAGCCCTGTGCGAAATGAAAAACAATAGAGTGGCTGGCGACGATCAGATTGAAATAGAAGCTATAAGGCTGGGCGGAACCCTACTGCATCAGATGCTCTACAAGCTCTATAATACTTGCTTGACCAGTGATTCACCATCCCAGTGGAATTGAGCAGTAATAACAATCATGCTCAAGAAAAGTGATATAACAAACCTAAAAAAATACGACGTATCGGTTTTATCGTCCCATTATTCTGTTCTCCCATCTGTATAAGCTGTTTATGGGAATAATTATCAAGCGAATCACCAACAAATTGGAGTTCTACCAGCCACGCGAACAAGCAGGCCGATCGGGTTTTGGCACTAAAGACCGTCTCCAAGTTGTTAAGGCTCTTATTCAGAAATGCATTGAATATAGCAGGCACCTGGTCCTCATCTTTGTTGATTATGAGAAAGCATTTGACATGGTACAGATACGATAATAGCATCCAAATTGTCTATAAAAATGCCAAGGCTTGCATAAAACTACATGACTAGATGGAAGATTTTCGCATTTAAAGAGGTGTGAGGCAGGGTAATGTTATATCTCCTAAGCATTTTACAACTCTATTAGAATACATGTTCAAAAGATCGATTTTGAGTACATGGGACGAAACATCAATTGACAATCAAAGAACGAATCAAGGGACGAGGAATTGACAAGTCGAAGGAGATGCTCTGATGATAAACATTTGGGACATAAAATTCTGATAGGCAGAAAGATCCAAACCCGGGAGATAGCACGAAAAATCGGCTTAAGTTGGCAAAGTCGGACATTCCAACCTGTCTAAAGAGAAAGGTCTTTAACCAGTGTGTGCTTCCTGTGCTAACTTACGAAGCAGAAACTTTAACACTAACAAAGAAAACCATAAATAAAAGGCGCGATGCGCAGAGAGCAATGGAGAGAGCAATGCTGGGCATGTCATTGAGAGACAGAGTCTCTAATATCAGACTTCGCCAAATGTCTGGAGATACCGTTGCAATCTAACGCATAACAACGTCAAAGTGGAACTGGGCTGGACACGTGGCGAGAATGACGGACGGGCGCTGGAAAAGGCAAATTCTGGAATGGAGACCGCGACAAGACACCTTTCGGAAAAGAGGTCGCCCACCCACAAAGATGGGGCGACGATTTTAAGAGAATAGAGCCGGATTGGATGAATGCAGCACAATCTCGAGGACTTTGGATTGGACTACGGGAGGCCTATGTTCAGCTGTGGACACACCTGGGCTGATTGATGATAATGGAGAAGGGAGGTGTGTCGGAGTGGTGCTTTGGCCTCTGGTTTTTTTGTGAAGAAAAGAATACCATCACAGAGCATGGATCCCCAGCTTTAGAGGTTGAAAGTGATGACGTCTCCATTGATGAGCTTCCTGTCAAGTCAAGCAGTTTCACTGTTTATTACTAGAACGTTCGCGGTCTTAGGACACAAACTGAAAAATTATCACATTGTGGTCTTCACAGAGACGGTATATCGGATGATAAACTTTTCGATATAGATATAGGGTTTTTAGAATGGACAGACAGGTCAGCAATTAAGCAGAGGAGAAGGAATACTTATAGCAATTAAGCAGAAATTTTTTCATGAAAGAATAAGCGTTGACTGTGATAGTGACAGCGTTATAGTTTTCTAATGAAGATAAACTGACTGTAACACAGATTTATTTTAAAACTTCTTAGACAGTCTGGGTTGTTTGATATTAAAAATGAAAAGGTGTTAATCATAGGAGATTTTAACCTACTGTCTATGTAAATGAAACTGGGTGGCAAGTATGGATTGCTGCAACAATTTTTGTGCCTCCATGGTCTGAAACAACTAGACAATTTCAGTAACATTGTGAATAGGTACTTAGATCTGGTAATATTAAATGGTAAAGTAGCAATTAATAGGGCAGGCAATTTTCGGTTAAACGAAGATGCTTACCACCCAGCTCTCGTTTTCTCAATTTCACTCATTGGATATCTAAAACCTGAAAGTTTGCAGGGACATGTAAATACATATGATTTTTCAAAGGGTAACTTTGTATTGCTATATCAATCGCTTAATCAATGTGACTGGTCAAATGTACATGGAGCACATGTACAAATGTCTAGATGCTTCTCTACAAATGCCAGTTTTGGGTGTTTCTAATGGCGGAGGCGGAGATATTCTTCTTGGTATGCCACCTATTTGGTTCGAAAAATGAGCAGAAAGAATCATCTTAATACATAGGAACAGCAGCAGAGCTAGCAAATCTGAAAAAAATGTAAATTAATAAATAAAATAAATATGTCCTTGAAATGCACTGTTTTTCCCGGAAGGCTCAAGAAAAGCATAGTATTTTCAAGAATGGCTGAGAAGAAATACATAATTACACCTATCAACCTGCTAAACACTCTTAGCAAGATATTTGAAAGAATCATATATAATTCTATGTTTTCATATTTACATGGGAGAATATCCAAATACGAGCACGGTTCTTTGCCTAACAAATCAACAGTCACAAATCTCTGTGTTTTTTCTGAATATGTAGCGGGCGCCATGTGTAATAAACAACAACTGCATGTCATCTATACTGATTGTGTAAACGCCTTTAGTAGGGTCGATCACGGAGTTGTCTGTGCAATCTAGAAAAGAGCTGATTGTAGGCTGGCGCGTTAATGTTTATAAACTTCTATCTATTGCATCGAGTACACGTACTAAGAGTGGGCTCCTCATTATCTCATTGACATGTTGCTGCCTCTGGAGTTCCCCAGGGCAGTATCCTGGAACCTTCTTTCTTTTTGATAGTCATTAACAATTTGCCGGAATGTTTGCGGGGTATACTGATGACTTCAAACTTTCCAGGCGATATGTGTTGAAGGGGATCATTCTTCAGGGCGATATAGACCTGGCTGCTGGGTGGTTTAGGAATAACAAGATGTCAGTAATCATAGAAAAATGCTGTGTTGTCACCGACAGCAGGAAACTGACGGTGGCTACTGGAGATTATTATATCGAAGGTCATAGATTGGGAAGATGCAATGAGGCCAAAGATTTAGGAATACGATTTCGGAGCAACTTTGCTTTCACAGCATTTGACTGCATGATAAACAGTGCTTTTAACGTGCTTGGAATTGTGATGCGTAATGCCAGAAATTTGAATATTCAAACAATTATAAAACATATTGTTTATAGAACGTTTATATCACACAGAACATTAATGAGATTGAGAAGGTTTAGAAAAGGTTTTGCGTTACTTGTACCGGGTGCTGAATAATGACTTCCCACCCTTAATATCTTTCTTGCAGAAAGATCCCGGACCCGGACCCGTAAATTGAACGCCCTTTAAAACGATGTGCCGCTTGACCCCCCTTCCTATTTAAGATTCTGAGGGTGACATCTACTCGTCCTAGTGGGTTGAAGCAAGGAGGCGAAAAATATTATTTTAAAGTGTCCATGACGGGTCTCCGATTTTCCATATTGTCAACTTCACGAGTGATATTAAGGGTGAGAAGTTTTCAAATTGACACCCGGTATGTAAGGGAGAACAATGTATATATTTTTTAACAATTCCATGTTAGACAGATTCGACTTGTGTGCTTAGAGTGCTTGGAGAAGAACCCAGGCTGCTCTATTTGTACATTGTATTGTAAATAATTTGAAGTATTATGGATGTGATCTTATAAATTACGTTTCCTTTAGAGTTCCCAAGGTTAACCGAAAAAATTTATCCACCAGCCTGTTTCACATTTATGGCTGGGCTGCTGTATCGCCACTCACCAACTTGGCGCGTATATGTAAAAAACTGATACTGTAATAATTGTGATACCTGATATTTTCAATTTTGGCTTTAGTAAATTGAAAATTATTTTCTTACTGCATCAACGTGTATATTAGTATTGGGCTCACGCTTATGTGGTCCTTTTCTTCAAAATTCTCCTTTACTTTTAAGTACCCATCAGAGTGTTTGTAAAGTGTACCTTTAAATAAATAAATAAAATAAGATCTACGAGACGGTCTTAGCAGCATAAACCTGAAGTTGTTCACAAAAGACCGGGTCCAGTGGAGACACGTGACAGAAGAGTACCATTTTCTGCCAACCTTGGTGTACGACAGCAAATATAAAATGTTCAAACTTATGATCATACACATTTTAAATACGCTATGAACCATTCACATTATTTCGACAAATATTTTATTTTCGAAAATGCCTAGCCGTCTTTTGTAACCAAATTTGGCGTGCTCTGCGTGTATTAGATAAATCGCATTTTGCCCTGTTCCTAATCTGCTGATTTTTTCACAGCTAACATCATGCTTAATAGGTATAGAGAAATAATCAATTTGAATCAGTTTCGAATTCGTTTTCCTCGTAAACGTTTTCCCGTAAAGAAGCATCTGTTAGTTATTAGACACAGCTTGATTCTATTTTACAGTCAAACTTGATTGCTAATTGTAATATACGCCATGTGATTTAATGCCAAACAGGAATGATAAAAAATAGAACCTTTTTTTGGCAACTTTTTAATATTTTCTGTATGGATAAAATGTAGTCTTCTCTGTAACTGAAATACAATCCAGCTAGAAAATCTGCGCTTACTGATTGAGGTTAACGATGATTAAGCTGTGCTGGCTTAGTACTAAAAGAACATAGTTGAACAGTTGTAAGACGAAAAACACCAGGACTAGGAAAAAAGTGTTCCTGATTTTGTAAGAGGGCTTAAATTATTTAACTGGCCGTAAGCGATCGTTCCACGGTAAAGCAATTACCGAAACTGAATTTTTTTTGCAATTGCTGCACGCGACAAACAAATAAATAGATATATTTCCGAGTTTCTCATACACTATTTAATATTAATAAAATAATTATTTTTTTAACTGTTTGACCCAATGTAAATGTTAATGTTTGACCCAATGTAAATAAAACAATTTGTTTTTCATATAATGATTGGCCATTAAGCGGATATTAACGTTCTAACTAGGTCAATTTCTATGCACGTAAATGAAGTCTAAAGTTAAAATATATGTGTGCATTGGAATATTGATCAGGCTAGCAAAAGAAATAGTAAATTCCGGTCAAATGCCAAGTTGCGCCAACTAATTCAGTCCATAGCCCATTGGATATTCTGAAGGAGTTGCATTTTAGATGCCATTGTCGGCAGGGTTGGAAAGGGGGGACAGCTTTATCCCCAGTGGCACTTCTCAAGGGCATTTGCTTTGATTTGCATGTTTCAAAGCGGCCGGCAAACTTTGATGTGATGTCTCCGGGAAAAGGGTATAGATTTGCAGCTATTCGTTAGTGATCTTACTCACTCAGAATGTCACATCGAATTTGCTTCAATTTTCGAATCGTTTACAAATTCAATTTTGGTTGTAACTCTGCGAAATTCTCAAGTTTCAAAAGAAAAACTGTCAGTCTGTACATAGTTCTAGTGAATTGTCTTCTCACTTTTATCAGTTTCCACTTTTTGATGAATATTTATTAAATCTATCGAAACCGTTCGGATGCTTCAAACGTTTTAAAATGCGCCTTTTGCAACTAGGCCTAAATAACTTATCCGAAAACAGATCTGAAGGAAAATCAATTCTAGTTCTAAATGGTATCGTGCCGCTTTACTTTACTTGTGACTGTGGGCATTCGTAAACCGCGCATATATTTAAAACATTTTTCGACGTTTGACAATTTACAATCTTCTATCTTAAAAGTCTGAAGTTTAAGGCTACCGACCGAGTGAAGCATATACAGGGTGGGCCAACGAAACGGTTTCACCTCTATTTATGACTTTCCTGGCGACCAATTCTCCAGTTTGAGAGAACGTGAACGATGCCACAGCCAATGTGACGTTCCCTTCCCCGGCCTTTCTACTATGGTTCGAAAATCGTATTCTCAAATGCCTAGGAAGCTATGTGATAAGCGTTTACGAAATGCGTTGTTGCCAACAACTTTATCAGATAAATGATATGAATGTATGATAAAAAGGCGAAGATTTACCGAAAACTGTCGGCGTTTCAGAAATATTATACAAGGTTTTTACTGACCATGGGTCATACGTGCGCTGGTTTCTCCAATTAAATGTGTACTTTAAGTGAAATTTACTGTGTTAATTGCAGAAAAGGGGAAAAGACGACGTCCGCAATGACGGCATGAGTTGTTCTCCTGTTTTGTCTAGTAGCTTGCAGGAGTTAAAAAAAGTAAAAAAAAAATTTTCAAGTAAACAGTTGATTAGAAATAAATAATAAGTCATTTTTGCTTCCTTTTTTTTATGTATCTAGTAGCAGTGGGTAAGATTGGTGTGCAAGTATGAGTCCGTAACGTATTAATAAAAATGTAATTTTTTGAATTATCCATTTAAATAATAAGTGTTAAAAATGTCAATCCCATTAATTATGGAGATGATATAAAACTACTGTAACCGTAAAGCTAACCATCTCCTCTCTCAACAAGATGGGGCACCAGCTCATTATGTTGCTCCTGTAAGGCAATTTTTAGACCATAACTTTCTTGGTCTACGGATTGGTAGGCGAGATCCAATTGAGTGGTCATCGAGATCCCCAGACTTTAATCCTTTCGAGTTTTTTCTTTGGACTTTTTATTTGAGAAGTAAAATTAATGACTCGAAGCAAGAGTCGATCGAAGATCTTCGTCACCCGATTACAAATGAGATCACAAAAATAACTTCAGGTAACTTGGCAAATGTGGGCAAAAGATTTGACACCATTTTAAACATTTATTACCGCATTCGAGTCCATATGCTTGCCTAATAAACATTGTTCTTGATAATACTAAGAGTTATCTAATTTTGAGGACTTTATTAAATATAGAAAATTTGCTATGAGTCATCATGTAAAATTAATTATTTACAGCAGATATTATTGCAAGAGTTCCGAGTTTTAAAGTAAGTGTGATTAAAAAGAATATTTCACTAAAATTGTCTAACGTCGCAACATATCGATAGTTCAGTAACTTCAGAGGTTCATCTAGTACGTTTGTAGTTCTCTAGTCAAAATAAAGTACGCATAGACTTGAGACATTGAGACTGACTAAAGCAGTGAAGGATAAAATTTGACAACGTCATGCACCCTTCCTTATGAATATACACACGCACGCGCACAAGCTTCTGCTTATCACGTGCCCGATTTGGTTTGCTTGTTGACAACAAAATGTCCATATATATTTTTAGTTTTTCCCGGTTACCCCGTTATATTAATAATAATCTTTTATTTGTGCAATGTAGTGAATTTTAAATGGCGCGCGTTATGCCGGGTAACAGCTAACAGCAAGGCTCCCTATTAAACCATGAAAATTAGTTTCATTGATATCTTTTCTGATAGGTATCCTAGGTGGCTGAAATTTTATGGCGCAACTTCACTACTATTAATAAGTATGGGTTGGTTTTTTTTATCTATATCTGTTTTTTACTTCTAAAGCAGAGGAATCCCCTTAAGGTTATGAACTTGGAAATAAAATCAAAACAATTCAAGGCAGGTATAAGACATGCTAGAGTTCTTATTCATGCTTAAACAAAGAGGCGATTACCTTAACAAAAATTTTCAATATTTCAAAATTTTTGCGAATCGAAAATCGTTATAATGAAAGATGTGCAAGTTAAATTGAAGAAAGGTTTAAGCACTGACACTTGACGGCGACTCGTTGTTATGACTAAAATGTCATAGGTCTTTATAGAAACGGCCATCTGCGATACTTTCGAACGGCTCAATATCTCAGTCATTCAACAACAAACGCAAATAAAATTGAAACTGATGAAGATGGGTATACGACATGCTATACCAAATTGACTACAAACTTCTGGCAGGATCAAAAAATGACATAAAACCAGTAGGTTTCCATTTAAAAATCAAACGTGTGACGTAGTATTTTGTTTATGAAGTACCCTGTATAATGGAATTACAGTCAGCTAGATGATCCCTTAAAAATCAAAGTTGACTATTTGGAGCGTGGGTTTCTAAATCTACCGGGAGAGTCATAAATAGAGGTGTGACCTTTTCGTTGGGCCACCTTCGCTGTAAGATAGTTTTTTATCACAAAATGCCGCACAATGAATCAATGTTTGTGTGCATTGATTCATTATTTTTATGTTAAATGTTGACAAATCGCAGATCTACTGCTACAATAGATTTAGATTAATTACTTTCTGCATATGGGACTATAATTTATTTGTAATGAAACTTATCAAAGTAGTATGTCTCCTTGATTTAGAAGCTTCAAGGGAATTTATATAAACAAAGAAACACTCTATGTAATATTTGGTATATTTGCAGAAAATTGTTCTGGTGTATTTGTGCCGTTATTATATTGAATAACATCGGCTTAAAACATAAATGGATTTCCTGCTTAGCGTCTAAATTGTCCTTCTTTCTTTCACAAAATTGGATTCACTTAAAAGCTCTCCACGATTCCAACATTGATTACTAACAGGTTACTCTAGGCTTATAATTTTATTTGAAATCGATCTCTAAACCACTTCCTGACTGGAAATAAGACACTATCCAATGGTTGAAAATCCCAACAAAGATGTACTGAAGAGTTCGTTTTTCTCCTTTTTATATTTTACTATTATTTAGATCTCACGTTTAATATAAAAGTTAACACACATTCACAAGTTTTCATTTACGTATTCACCCAATTATATTTGATGTTATTTCTGCAAACGTTGATGTCACTGATAAGCTTATTGAAATAGTTTTCGGATGATATGCCTCAACCATACGCTAGCAATAAAATAAAATGATTTGGTATTTTTCGAGCGCATTTGAGTGAGGGAGTGAGTTAAATACGCAACACACACAACATACCGACATAGTTTATTAATATTTTTGTTAGTGGTGTACTTTTTAATATATTTATAACATTTATACTTTCAAAAAGTATACTTTATGTTTCTTCTGATATACAGGGTAATTCAAAATTGGCGTCATTCCTTTGGAGGTGTTGTCTGGCGCTGGTATAGGAGTACAGAAAAAATAGTAAAATAAATTAATTGTTATTAAAAACTGAGAAATTTCCAAAAAACTATATCAGAAATACGGCAGCAATGGTTTTTAAGGTAATCTGCCTAATTAACATTGCGCAAATACCTGTTGCATCGTAATTATTAAAAACCTCCGGTAACCGTGGAATTATACAGAGTGACAATAAGATAGACAATGATAAACGGTAAATTCATTTACGGTCAATACATTATTGTGCTCTGAGTGCCCCTGGAAGGCCCTGATTCGATTACGTCCAATACTTGTTCGTTTGTGTCTGGAACCCGAACATCGATTGTCGTCCACCATCTTCCTGGAACCACTCTCCTCGCCTTTTGTTGGCGTGAGTTCTTTTAGCTTCTGCTATGTTACCGTAGCATTTCCCCTGAACTAATCGCATATCAGCAAATTCGTGAAAGAAAATTCAAAGTAAGTCACAGTTTGACAAATTATTGTTTTTATTGACAAGGGCTATCCACCTGTAATTATATCTGTTAATGACAGAAAACATCATTGCCGCTGTGATTTTTCATCAAAAAATTGTAGAAGAGAACTTTTTTTGATATCGAAAATTTTCGTATTTTGAAGCAAAGATCGTAATTTTCTTTTTGAATGCTTGAGTATTCCAATGTGTTACCAATGAAACATGGAACAATTTGTAAATAATGCTTACTAACAAAGTTGAAATTTGACCTTCAACTGTTAATACTTTTTAGAAATTTTCGAAAAAAACGTTTTCAATATTTTTTTCGTACTTCCCAAGTGAGCCTCTATTACCCCTTAAAAGGAATTACGCTAATTTTGAATCACCCTGTACATATATATATTCGGCCAGTCATATGGGTCAGGCCTTATAGGTCATAACACCACTTATTACAAATACAAACTTTCAATATACATTTACTTTATAAAGTTGCATCTCATCACAGTAAAATGTGACTCGTGTAGTATTGGCCGGATTTACGTTTCTAATTGGAAAATGTAATTAAACTCTTCAGGTGAATTTGGGTTACAAATTCCGTGTCCTTTTGTCAATCCATCCGCTATATGTTATACAGGGTGATTCGAAATTGGCGTCATTCGTCTTGAGGGACAATTGGGGAATTACCTTGAAAGGTTTATAGAGTACAGGAAAAATAATTAAAAAAAATAATTTCTATCAAAAAGTAAGATATTTGCAGGAAAGTAGTTCAGAAAGTCGGCAACAATATTTTCCATAGTAATCTGCCTCATTAATATTACGTAAGTATCGACTGTTTCTTAAATATCAAATGCTGATATAACCGCAGATCAACACAGACAGTGAGATTGAAATGCAATGAAACAGGTTAGGGTGACGCGTCGTAACGGACAATTACCTCCTATGAACAGTTAGCTTACATTGCGGTGATTGGCGCTGAAACCAAAGTCCACACCTCACAAGAGGTACTCGAAGGTACGACATGGAACCATTTCAGAGTTACATTTAAAAACAAAGTTGAAATGTGATTTTCAATTATTAATATCGTGTAGGAATTTTCGAAAAAAAATGTTTCTAATTTTTCTCTTGCTCGTCAAGTGAGACCCTATAACCCCTTAATAGGAATGGCACCGTTGTTAAATCATTCTGTATATCAAGTATAGGTATATAAAATAAATTTTCTTTTGTTCATGTTATGAAGCTTTTTTGCACATTCAGCAAAAAAGTTTGCTACTTGAATTTCTTTGTATATTTGATATCTCCCCGCTCTTCCCCACACGAATTCGAAACAGATGCGTCAAATAACTTCGCTGGAAAACTTTCTGGACACACATTGTTTCTTATAAATTTTAATAATAAACTATAATACCAAGCATTCAGATTTAAGTATTAAACAAAATGTTAAGCCCGAAAGTATTCAAACCAGTTTCAATACTGAAATGTAATTAAACAGCATCAGCTATTTTCAAACAAATTCAAATAACATCGTGAAGCCATCTGCACTTGACATTGTGCTTGTTGATTATTGGGAAAATCAATAAATTACCTATAAGAATTATCTAAAATTTTGTTTTTCAATATCGGGGATTCTAGTTTTCAGTTAAACTAACACAAGCTAGAAATCAGAGTCGTAAGATGCGCTTAAATCTCAAAAATATGCTAGAACACAATAAGCTACAAGGGTCAACCTTCTGTAAAAATGCGAAATGTTTTACCATCGTTTGCTTCATAAGGCTCACTGTATACTTGCACAACCTAGATCGGCCTTGACAAATTGTTGGTCATCCTATATCCAGCTTGTCACTCCTATTTTTCACTTTACAATTTTCGTTCCATGACGTGCCTAACCGTGTTGGGCTGTAACTTGCCTAATAAATAACACTCTCAGACAGTTCGTAACTTTCAACATCTTATTTAACTTGTTATTAATGTAAGACACATAAAGGTGATATTTTTTTCTTTGTGTGAGCAGATTCCACCAGTGCAAAAGTGAACATTCTTTATTATTCTGAAAAATACAATTACATACAACAAAACAATACAAAAATACAATTTTGAAGATAACCTGATATAACGTTACCTGCATCTGAGACCTATTTATTGCATAAATAAAATAGAATAATATAAATGTTAAAATAATAATACCATATCATAATTGCACCCAGATATACTCCGAAAACGAACGAAAGAACGAAAGAAAACCGGAAGACAAATCCAGAATATTTTTTTCGATCTTCAGTTAAATTCAGAGTGATTGATTGACGTCATTCCTCTCGAAGTGTCTGGCGGTTTTTTATGAGTACAGAAAAAATTGTAAAAAAATACTTGTTATTAAAAACTGAGAAATATGCAAAAAAAATGTATTAGAAAAACGGTAACAATGTTTTTCAAGATAATCTACCTAATTAACATTACTTATATATCTGTTGCTTCGTAATTATTTAAAACTCTACCTCTGTAATCACCTTATTATGCACTTTTCTCGAGCAGCTTTTTGTATTCGGTTAATTAACTCCTGCTAAATTTAAACCGATGTTCAGAAATCCATTGGTTTAATGTGATCTTGCATACGTGGTAGAAATGAAGCCGGTATTTATTTGGTGCCTGGGAAAGTGTCAGTTGTTCTGCAATGTTCAGTGTGCCCCTGAAAGGCTCTTCTGCAATTATGTCCAATACTTGTTCCTCTGTGTCTGGAACCCGAACATTTATTATCGTCTATTATCTTCCTGGAACCACTCTCCTCGCCTTTTGTTGGCGTGGATTCTTTTAGCTTCTGCTATGTTACGGTAGCATTTCCGCTGAACTAATCGCATATCCGCAAATTCGTGAAAGGAAATGCAAAGTAAGTCACAGTTTACAAATTATTGTTGGTATTGACAAGCCTTATCCACCTGTAACTATCTGTTAATGACAAAAACATCATTGCAGCTTTGACGTTTCATCAAAAAATTGTAGAAGAAAACTTTTTTTAAATAATTTGTTTTGAAATTTTAAGCAAAGATCGTTTTTCTTTTTGAATGCTTAAGTGGGACACTTTAAAAACACTGGAACATGGAACACTTTAAAAATAATGCTTAATAACAAAGTTGAAATTCGGTTGTCAACTGTTAATATCTTCTAGAAATTATCGAGAAAATTTGTTTAAATATTTTTTTCGTACTCTTCAAGTACGCCCCTATTACCCCTTGAAAGGAATGACGCCAATTTTGAATCACCTGTATATCTGTCTTGCTCTCGATAGGGTTAGTTATAAATTAAGAACAGGGTCAAGTGTTGCCTTCACTAATTTAAACTGAACAAAACTTGTTTAGATATGTATGAATATTTAATAAGCAAATTGTGGACCAAATGGAGCTAAAAATACCAAAATAAAAATGTGCCGGTCATTAAGCCGAAACATTTATGAAGAAATACGTTTTTGAACAAATCCTCTTTTTGACGTTTTAAATATTGAAGAGTTAATACTCAGTGTATTTCAGGAAATATGACGCCCAGTGTCAGAGATGCGAGTATATGAGATGGACGAATAGAGAGAGAAAAGATAGCGAATCGAATACAACAAAACCTAAAAATAAAAACCAGTAAGATTTTGAAATTGTCAGAAAAAAGTTTTTATGTACAGACATCTCGGTAGTTTTATTTAACGAACCCGTCGACGGCCCTTTGAAACGGGTAGTTTCTTTTGGTGCACGACACAACATTTGGCGACCGCGACAAAACATTTTCTGGAAAGAAATAGTAGAACTTTTCGGTCTGTGCATAAACACCTGTGTAACTCTGAAAAGTGTGTGGAAAATCGGTACCAGCGTAGTTTAGTTTTGCAAACTTTTACCGGGTTTCGAACTTTGTCCTTTTAACCTCAAAACTTTGAGTTATTTTGAATCGGGTTTGCAAAACGTTTATCATGGCTACGGGGCTTGAAGTTACAAAGAAAAGCCGTACCGCGTACCGGAGTGCGTTTCCACGAACCGCAAACGAACTAGAAGTGGAGTTACAGTCGAAAAATCCTCACAAACATTTTATACAAGTTTCCCTCGAAATGTTACAGTCAAAATTCGACTGACTGAGCAAAATTGACTGTGAACTGTATGACCTGTTGTTGGAAACGTCGACAGCCGCCGAACTTGAATCTGATATAGAAAGCTGTGATGTCTATAC
>NW_026017110.1:40244406-40258680 GCF_020466585.1 Dendroctonus ponderosae | reverse complement strand
AAAGTGATACCGAGTTGAATAAAAGTTGGAAGCTGAAGAAAGTGTTTGATTCTCGGCCATCCACGGTACAATATCAATGGGGATTGTCATGTAGATCTTGTTTTTAAGGGTACCCCATAGAAAATAGTCCAGAGATGTTAAGTCCGGTGAACGTGCAGGCCACCGAATGGGTCATGCATTGGCAATCCAACCAGGAAAATGTTGTTGTAAATATTCACATACAACTCGTGAGTTGTGTGGAGGTGCACCATGGCAAACGGCAAACTATCCAATGTCATGTCCAAACATGTCTTCAAATTCATTTTGTAAAAAGTGTAAATATCTTTTGCTATTTAAATTGTGATTATAAAAAAATGGACAATAATTTTATCACTAAATTGCCATCATCAAATTTCTTGTTTCCAGCGCTTTTGAATTTTTACAGTTAGAAAAAGAGATAAACATAGGCACAGTTATATCGTTAAATTCAGAAAAAAATAAGGATTTTGAAAGCCCCACAGCCAACTATAATTACCATAAAAAACCATAAATTTATTTTTTATCTCGTAAATCAAGTTGACTATGACAACGAGTGCTAGTGTGTTGGCTTCACCGCAAAAAGTTCTACCCAGTGCAATTTTAACTTGTTTTCTAAGTGAAGCAGTTTCCAAGTGAAGCATCTATTTGAATAATTGAATTAACAATCAAAATATCCTAACAATAAGTATTTTGGTAGTTAATAGTATTAAAGCACGACTGTGGATAGAAGAAGATCGATGAAACCTAAAAAAAATATGAAATATAGGCGTTCGTTGAAGTAACCCTTTCGATAAATAAATTTTGCAAATCCAAAAAGCCACTAAACGAGTACTTTATCAAAAAGTTTTGTATCAATCAAGTATTTTTGTGGTGTGAAAATGTGCACTTTCAGCCAACTCTGTGTAACTTGACAAATTGTCATGCCTAAGAACGTTAAAAAGTTGTCCCTACAAGGATATGGAAGTCATCTGTTCAGTATTCATGACATAGAAGACAGTAAATTATCTCGTTTTTACGCCATTTAGGCTTTACTTATCTGCTTGTATTCACAATATAAATCAAAGTTGCGGGATTAAACCAAGGATTCAAACATAAAAGCTCGAAAATAATTTACAGTTATTAAAAAATTATTAAATGATGAAAAATAAAAATTCTTAGAACCATAGCTTTTTCATTGACTCTTCACGGTTAAAAGAGAGGGTAGAAATAATTTGAGATTTATGTTTTTTTTAATACAATATCGACAGGCAGCATCTGTCCTTTAGTTATTTGCATTTTATTCTATTCTGGGTATTTGCCATCCATGGAAGTCCAGACACCTTTTTTATGTCGTCGTACCAACGTGTGATAGGTCTTCCTGTCGCTCTTCTGCCGCTCCATGGTCTCCATTGCAACACGATTCCATTCCACCTATTATCCTTTATTCAAGCGATATGTCCCGTGTAGTCCCATTTAAGTTTTGCTGCCCGGTCCATTATATCTGTTAATTTAGACTAGCTTTTAATTAACTCATTTCGTTTTTTGACACACAGAGAAATGCCCAATATTCTTGTCTCTATATTTTTAGAGAGCCTTTAATACAATAAATAAATTATATCACTAGGTTCACACGGCTATCATTATCAGCATAGTTAGATAAGTTAGATACCAGAGTTAGTTTAATATTTGTCATTTTTTGACATCAAGTTTTGGATTTCGACACAACTCATACATCCATAAGATCCTTACTTGTTGTGCCGCATGATTCAGGCACGACACCCACTGACGCTTAACAAACTTGAAATCAGGCAGTTTAGAAGGTCTTCTTGCTTTCAAGGCTTCAAAACTTCAACCTACTGTCATGCTCGAAAGGCTCGGCGCAACAAAAACGTAACACTTTATGTTAATATGTTCAAAAGTGAGTTTCTCCGGACGTTAGGACTTAAACAAACAATGTTCCGTATAATTTTATTGATTAATTTGAAAGTTCCGTTCTTACAAACAGTTTTAGTCCAAATTAATGCAAATTTTACATGTTATCGAACCTATGACTTATGACTGTGACCGCAACTATCAGAAGACTAACTCTATACTGACCCTCTTACCACTTAATTCTGGTAAAGTAAAATTTTATTGACTGACTTCTGACCAGACCTCAAATGCTCGTTTCTGCTGTGATTTATTTTTTATTTAAAGTATGCAGATCATAGCAGAAAGGATATTACGTCCTATTTCAAAAGAATAGTCGGCATAAGTGGCCATATAATTATACCAAAATTTTGTTTCGGGGTTGCTCCAAGTCCTAATTAATTAACTTTTGAAGAACTACAATGTATTAATAGTATCTATTGGCCATACCAAACGACATCAGGCCTGGACCCAGCACGAACTGTAATGAACCTGAGCAGTCACTTATCAGGAAAGTATCTCGAACAGCGGAACAGCATTGCAAGGGACCTCAGAACAAACGGCAAATAAAATATGTCTGGAAACCACCCAAATGCTGCGTAAAGTGAAGCCAACATCCGGCAACTTAAGCAGAGAAGAACAACATGCGCTCAAGGAAATACAAAGGAATACAAGCCTTGTCGTCCTGCTAGCTGACAAAGGAAACGCTACAGTCGTCATGAACAGAGAGGAGTACGAGCAAAAAATCCAAAACTTTTTGGACCCAGTCACGTACACAAAGCTCAAAAAAGACCCGACTCGAGCCAAGCTGAGAAACATCAACCGCCTGATCAAAATATCCTCAATAGATGAGAACATTATGAAGAGGATTATTGGGTTAGAAGCCCTCCCCCACGTTTGTATGGATCACACTAAGTAGATCAGACAGACCCAAGACACCTATCGTCAGTGCCCCGGGATCACGAACTTACGATATAGAAAAATATCTATCCTCTCTTCTGCAGCCACACTGGAGGTCCGCAGAAACATACATCAAGGATTCCGGACATTTCATTAAGAAGATCCAAGACCTCAGACGGGAACCTACGGACATGCTGGTCAGGTTCGATGTTGTATCTCAATTTACAAAGGTACCCTTGGAAGAATCCATAGAGTTAGTGTCGGAGCTATTTCAAGAGAGTACAACAAATCTGTTCAAGTCTTGTTTAAAGGGCAGCTACTTCCTGTGGCATGCAGATTAGTACGAACAAAAGGAAGGAGCAGCCATGGGAAGCCCACTCAGCCCGGTGGTGGCGAATCTCTTCATGCAGAAGTTTGAGGAAACAGCGTTGAGCACTGCACCCCTTAAACCAACGCTCTGGTACCGATATGTCGATGACACCTTTGTGCTATGGAGACATCGACGCAAAAACCTAGACATCTTCCTCGACCATCTAAACAAACAGCACCCAGACATCCAATTCACCATGAACGTTGAACAAAACCACCAACTGGCCTTCCTGGATGTTTTGGTGTCTAGGCAGAGGAATCGTTTGGACCACAAGGTATATCGAAAAGTCAGACAGATATCTTCACAAGCTATCTAACCATCATCCGCGTCAGAAGCAGGGAATCAATCATTAAGACTCTTACGGAGAGAGCCAAAAAAAGATGTGGACCACATCTAACCACAGAAGTACACCACTTGGAAAAGGCTTTTCTTCAGAACGGATATTCCTAGTTGGACATCAAAAAAGCTGTAGGAGTGGGCCGTGCTGAAAAAAGTGAATCCACTCTTAAGGCTTTCCTGCCCTTTGTTCCCAGGGTTACAAACAGAATTGGGAGGCTCCTGAGAAAACACAACATAAGAACAGTCTATAAGCCCACAACAAAGATTCGAGAATGGCGAGGGTCAGTTAGAGACAGAAGACCCCCTCGCAACTGCAGGAATCTACTGGATTTCATGCTCCTGTGGAAGCGTCTACATAGGATCTACTAAGAGATCGGTTGCGACAAGAATAGAAGAACACCGACGGAATTGTAAACTGGGGCATGTGGAAAAGTTGGCAGTAGCGGAACATGCCCTCAGCGATTAAACACACAGCATATGTTTCGGATAGGCACAGGTCCTGGCCACAACAACAGGGTACCGCCCCCGATTAATACGAGAAGCCCTTGAAATCTGCAAAAACGACGACAATTTTAACAGAAACGAAGAGAAAATGGCGCTAAACAGAATATGGTTTTCAGCACTCACCAACGTAAAAACAGCAAGAAAAAGCAACAGCTCACGACAGGAGGGAGAATCGAGTACACCGGAAAATAGCAACAGCCAACAGAATGCGCAAGCTCTGATGACATAGGCCACGTCATCACAAACGACGTCATCGCAACCGGTTTTTAAAGACCGACTGGGCCCGATCAGTCGCATCGGAACAGTGTAAACGTTCAAGCAAACCACTTCTGAAGATTAAAGCCACTCGTGCTTGCGAAACGTCAAGACGAAATTCAACCAAACGACGGCCTAAAAACCCATTAGTTTCAGTATCTATTGGCATTCGATTGTTTATAAACCCGCACAAGTTGGTTCAGAAATTTTATTTTTTATATTCCTGGCCTGAATTTGAATTTTTGCGATGCCAATAGAGATCAACTTTACTAAAAGGAAAGTCCAATAAACCAAAAACACAAAACAGCTTTATATTACTTTGGACATGTCGTCAACGAAATCTTTCTTGCCACCGCCTTGCACAAAGAAAAATTTCAACATTTATTGTATCGATGGTTAAGTATACTTAATCTAAAGCTAAAAGCGTTGCACGTCATCACCCGTCAAACTGACCCTGTTTCCAAGTTGCCATGAAAATCTTGTGTAATGAAAGGGATTATTGAATTGGTTTTAGATCAATAATAATCGCTTATAGTATAATAACAGTACAAAAAACACAGGTTTAGATCACTTTTGAACACTTTAAAAGACTAAAAGCTAACAAAAACGATTGAGATATGGGAAAAATTATCAAAAATTTATAGGCATAATTTAAAACTAACCAAACCAAAAACGAATCGATAAATCAAATGTCAACCTGACAACACAGTAATTCGCTACCAACGTATAAGGTTAAAAATTTCTCCAAACCGAATCGAACAGTAATGATTCGTTTATTGACAGAACAACTCTCTTTAATGCATTTTGCTATAAAAAAAGTGACGTATAACGATATATAATACTACGTTATATTTATATTAGTAATATATTTTTGTTTGTGTGGTATGAAAATTACTAATTTGGGGTCTTAATAACGTGCAACGGTTTTAGTTTCAGATTAAGTATATTTAATTCCACACTTCAATAATGTTCGGTGCACCAACGATAATTTTAAGTCGGCCCGGCCAATTTTGGAGAAAATTATTTCGAATAGTATGAAATACGATCTAAGGATGACCTAAAATTTTACTTACACACTTAGGTTTCGCGTGTTCGCTCCAATTGTATTGTAATCAATTGACATATTTAGCAGAACAAATTATTTTTTCAGACTTTTTAGTAATCGACGGCACATAGTTGTGACGAAATCGATGGGTGCTGTACCACACTTATACGAAAAAATCGCTAGTCGCTAATACCAGTTATTTTCTTCGGTTAAGTACCAGCTGGCTTGACAAATGTTGCTTGCATGTTCACTGTCACATTGTTAAATAAAAAATAACTATTTAGTGCCAACCCCTTTAACTACACAACGCATCTTGAAATTTTCTGAAACCCTCGTTTCACATTCAATGTAAGTTTCGTTGAGCAAAATCGATGCGCTGATAAAATTTTCATAATTTCACCACTGCTTGGTTTTTCAACAAGCCTCGCTTTTTGTAGTTGCCTTAATAACAATCCCATTAATTATTTAGCATCATTTTACTGTTATTCTGCTTTGAAACCCAATACCGCATTTTTCGTGCTCTCGCGAGACTGACTATTCTACCTTACGTTAAATATGCTTGTGGTTTAGTATTAATAGTAATTTATAGCAGATTTAGTTTTTTGATCGTTGTTTGATTTTGTTTTGTGTCGTTCTACTTCCGCACCCAGAACCTATTGGAATGCAGAATCCTGTTATGATTTTTAAAGTCAATATATTGTCCAACAAAAGTACATTTAAATCTCGACAAGTATATTATTGACACGCACACTAAATAACTAGCCCTCTGCAATACATATCTTAAATCAAAACTTGTTCATGCAGAAAACCGTATCTGAATAAATATTTCGATTATTTGATGTTGAATTAATACTGTCGCTGCTTTAAGAGCGATCGATAGAACGATATTGGCTCCATCTAAAGCTTGAAGTAATATTCGCTCTTTGTGAGTTTTTCTGATGCCAATATCTTCTGTCCTTTAATTTTCATTCCCGGGAAAATTGGCAGATGGATGTGAGAAGCTCTACGCGTAGAATGTGTTAAGTTTGCTTAAAGATGTGGGATTGCAACGTTTACATTTTAAAATTGGCTACGAAAAAAAATTGTTTTATGGAATTTTTGGAATTGTGCGCTACAAATCGTAGGCTGAAAGATAAAACTGAGCAAGTCTAGAATATCAATTTTTGGTAAACGCACTTTTTTGCGTTTATAGTTACTGTACGTATACAACGTACTGTTTTTTTAGAAACTGGGTCATTGGAAACATATTTTAGTGCCCGTGTTTGTGTAGCCTTGCTTGACTTTTTTCTGACAAATATATATTTTTTTAATTACTTGTTTTACTCACAAATACGGCAACTTTAAATTTGGTCACTTTTTTCAAACTGACGATATGTATCGTTGCTTTTAACTCAGATTGAATGTAGGCTACTGCACATTTTAAATAACTTAAAAATATCGTACAAATTAACATAGCACTCTTCCTGCGTTTTCATCTTTATTCTTCAGTTGAACATCCATCATTTGAAGTCCTGCTAAGCTTTGCAAACCCAAAATAGCCCGAACGCTGGCAAAATCGTGGCCGTTCTATTTTCATCGTGGCCGAAAGTAAATAAGTATCAAAAAATGTTTAAATAAACATTATAATGTAATATTATGTGCGTGCCCTTATATACCTAAAAGTTCATGAAATTTTGCTGATAACCGAAATCTCTTTGAATTCTGCGAATTTACTATGTACAAAGCAGTTTCATAAGTATTTAATTTTAACAATTGATCGGCAGGACAGCACAAACTTAAACAAAAAAATATATACCTTTTTACATGTAGGTACATTTTTAGTTCAAAAATTAAAAACCAGAGAGAACGTGGTGACTGAATTCCATTCTATAGTATCTGCTCAACTTTTTAAATTTATCTTTTTTTCGGCATCAATAGCACAAAAAACTAAAATTCTAAAAGTTGGATAGATTCCATAGAAAATAACTCAGTCACCACTTTCTCTCCTGATTTTCATTTTTGAACTAAAAATGTACGTGTAAAAATATGGTTTTTTTCCTTTCCTTAAGTTTGTAATGTTCTGCAGATGTTTTTTGAAATATAAATACTTATGCAACTGCTTTAATCATTTACATTTACTGACATGCATTTTTAAATTAAACTTAAACTTCAACAAAGTTATGGTTGTCACGAAGTTAAAGTTTGGTAATTGTAACCCAATTACACTAATTATTTTTCAGGTCTTTGCGCCCGCTTCCGAACCTTTTGGACGGTTTCTATATGAAGAATCACCCATGTTTTCCAACGCATCAGTTGGTGTTTACAAAATTCAGGGTAATTTGTATACCTGCAGAATTGCTGTAGAATAGTTCTGTTTGTACCAAATCAATTACTACAGTAATTGACGCTTTCGTAAAACAGTCGTTTATTCAAAAATCTTAAAATCTTGTTTCACAATGCAATAGTAAGTAGTTCAGCTCACTATTAAGCCATTATCATTGAAGGACAGCGAGGAAAATACTCTTTTCTGGTTGATATTTATTTTCACTGATAATTGCATTAATTTGTACATGCACTATCTATTGGTACAAGTTACATTTATGGATTTAATAATTATAAAAAAGTAAGTAATCAACGCAAAACAAGATAATAAAAATGATAAACTATTATTATACCAAATTTAAGCAATCTTGAAAATCATGTGTAGGTGGCAATAAGGAAAATGTTTTATTATACACGGCTAAACAAACCATTTCCACAGCAAACAATTTTAAAATATTACAGAAGTTAACCTGGCATTTGACTCTATACTGTTTATATGCATTATGTGAAGCAATCAAAGATTTAAAACAAAAATTCGTACCGTTCTTCTGTTCAAAATAAATAAATTATCATCTACATACTGTATTCTTTGAAATTATTTTTTTTTAGTCTTCATGGTTTCGTCTTTGAGAATGTTGCTTATTTCCTGAAAATAATAAACATCAATTAAATATTACATAAATATGATGAATTTGCGTATTGTAATGTTTACCACCCACTTCATAAAACAAAGCTGATCCCATTTCTTGTAAAGATGCATGTGTGAACAAAATATCTAGGGGCCAATTGCATGTGAATGCTCGTTTTATTTGAATAAAACTGGGAATCATATCATACACAGAAAGAGCAGTATAAAGTATAAATACGTTACAATTTTCTTTGTAATTTTGGAAATTATCATGTTTGTTTCTTTCTGCAGATGAAATGCGCTCTGGTTTAATGCGAAAATAACAATTAAACGTGAATTCAACCCCCCAAGTTATGCTTTGAACATTCTCCAAGAATGGAGGACCATCGTTAGTTTGGGTTGAATCAGAATGTTTTGTCAGAATCGACGACAATCGTTAGTAGATACCTGATTAGTTATCAGTTCAAAATTTGATAGTGCGAAAATGTTTTGATCTTTCACGACTAAAGGCGGGGAGAAATTTATCCGATCAGACTACCTTCCGTCGATGCCCAAACAATCGGATCGGTGCCGGATCGGAAAGGGGAAGGCACACATGTCATACACGTTTCAGCTTTCGTACCGATTTTTTTGCTTCGATAGTCATATACAGTTGCCATTCGCAAATCTAAATGCAATATTGCAGCGGAGCTTTGGTAAAATATTTACCATTTTTTGCGGGTGTGACTTGGCCATGGTGGCACTTTGTCTAGAAAACAAAGCAAAAGAAAAAAGGAGATATTTGAGGGAGGACAAAGGAAAACGCAGATTTTAGGTCCATGCTGCTGGGGAAACAAGACCTCATGAAGGAGAATTTTTTTCACTTTTCTCTCGCGTTGGACGATGAGACGAAATTTTGTCAATAGCTTAGAATGTCCGTGTCGGCGTTTAGCTTATTGCAACAAAAACTGCTGGAGAAAATACAGTACCGAATATTTCCTCATTTCTTCAATTAGCTCCTAACGTTTAATTAAGCTCATTATTAAAACCAGGACAAAATGTATCACTGACGTAACCTAAAACGAGGACCGTTTTTCCTTCCGGCAATCGGATAGCAAATACCCATCGAATAGCCACCAAAATCGGAACATGATTGAATTCAAAAACGGAAACGGATCGGACAGGTAGCGTAAAGATTTAAATTACGGCGTTCAAAGTTTAGTAACATTTCTGTCTCAGATCTTCGTCCGATCGTATGATCGGAGGCGGATCGGATAAATGTGTCCCGGCCTTAATGTGATTGTGATAATCTGTTTTAATGTTACGTCTTGCCAAACTGGCAGGTACTGATCTTTTGTATCAATTTAGCCATTTACTTTGATCAATACACAATTTGATTTTGTTCTTTTACTTTTATTTGGTAACCATCAAAGCGTCGAATATTTTAAAACAGTCATCCTGTAAAGACCAGTTCTAGTGATGTTTTCAGAAAAATGGCGCTGATGTTTGCATATTCCATAACACCAGATGCCAGTAGCCCCTGTGTCTTTTATTTATTAATTATTTATTAACATTTGTCTATGCTAATCTAGGCAAAAAGGTATTCATAAACGGTAATTCGAGAATTTTCAAAAAAGCTTACAGCGATAATTTAATCAAAAATTATTTACCATAACAAACAAATACATAATTATTTTCACTGCAGCATTAACATTGTATCACATACCTTTCAGTTGGCAGATCTTCGGGAATACAAATGACGCTCATATACATGTCAATATCGTTTTCAGTCAACCTTGTAAAAGAAACTGTTACTGAGTTGTCAAAAGCCCCACTTGATACTAAGCGTACAGTTGTCGTCTCACATCCGATATACTCCGCGCTTCTGGCTGCAATAACAAAGTTAAATTAACATTTAATTATTATTATTATGTTAATTATGTTACTCATTAATAGCCATTACAGAGAACGTCAATAATTTGTACAATTACTTATTTTCATTTAAACTTTATCGAAATTTCAAATTAGAAACCTTTATGACATCAAAACTATTAATAATTTATGTTCCATTAGCATCTCACATTTCTGAATCAGATAAAATTGTTTCAATAAATTATCAACTATTTGAAAGTAACGTAAGTGGTATTTAAGTATGAAACAGAAAAGTAGACATGTTTATTTTGGTTCTTGGTATTTTATTATACTAGATAGCAGAGAATATGTGGCCAATTTGACTAGTGATAAATAATGTTGGTGTAGCCTCTTTAGTTCTTCGCAAAACCTTGAATATCTAAATCCGTGGTTTAACCTACATAGCCATACTTTATGCCCTCTCTATCAAACAGCAGATTTCTTCTTCTTCTTCTTCTTCTTCTTCTTAGCCTGTTGACGTGCACTCTTGAACGTAGGCCTCTTTCAGTAATTTGTCCGCCTGCACCACCCAGCTCCTGGCCATGCTTGGGGTCTCCCCACACTTTCCTTTGATCCTCAAGGTCTCCATTTCAATTAGATTCTAGTCCATTTGCTGTTGTCTCTAGTTACGTGACCCGCCCATTACTACATAAGAAGCACCATTCGTTCCACCACACTTGCGACCCCTGTTCTCTTCTTAATCTCGTTTCTAATTTTATCCCTTAGACTGACCCTCAGCATTGCCCGCTCCATCGCTCGCTGGAAAACCCGGAGTCGGTTTGAGCTGTGCATCGTTAGAGTCACAGTTTCGAGATGAGAGAATCATGCACCTTCAGGTTAACAGGACCCCTGGCTCTCAGAGAAATCAGCTGAGCCTGCCGCATGCCACCCCGATTAAGCCGATACGTCTGGTGATTTCTACTGCCTGGTTGGCCTTTCTCAGATTGATGGTGTGACTTTCTTGAGTTTGTGACATTCTCTAGAGTTTGGTACCCGATGGTGACTATTACACTCCTCGGACCTATAATTTTAGTTTTGGTAAATTAAATTTCGGTCCCACAGTCTGGGAGGCTTCTTTGAGCTCACGCACCATTATTTCTGGTTCATCTGCCTCGCTGTTGATAAGAACAATATCGTCGGCGAAGATGATTGAAATTGTTTTCATCGATGTTAATTATCTATTGTTTCCAAGAGATATTCTTGAATATGTCTTCTAAAGCTAGGGTAAAAAATTTGGGCAAGATTATATCGCCTTGCTGGACGCCTCTATTAAGTGGTATTTTTCCTGTAAGCCAGCCGTCTTCAACTTAGGCATGCAAGGTAGCGTGTTCGTAGATGTGCCGAATCAAGTTTGAGTATGTGGAGTCAATACGGGAACGGTCCATTGTCCGAAGCACAGCCCAAGTTTCAATCGAATCGCAGACCGTCTGGTAGTCCACAAAAGTCATATGGAGGGGAATACGGTACTCCGTGCATTTCTCGATTAATGTGTACACTGCGCGGATATGCTCAGTCCTGCTGAATCCCTTCCTGAAGCCAGCTAGTGAAAGTCGAACTTCTGGGTAAGACGACTGGTGATAATTTTGGATCACAGCTTATAAAGGATGGAAAGCAAACTGATTTTTTTAGTTTTCTATATTCACACAGTCGCACTTCTTCAGGAGCAAGATAATCCCTACACTTTGCTATGAGTCGGGAACTCTGCCCTCCTCGAGACATTTGTTCAATGTTCTTGTTTCAGCGTCTCACCACCGGGTTTCAGCATTTCGCTCGTTATCATATCCTGCCCGTTGCTTTGCCATTCTTTAGTTGGCCTAGTACAGCTCCCAGTTCCACTTTGTCGATTCTCTAGAGTTCCTCGGATCCTACATTTAGGTTGAGTTTCCTCGGCCCTCCCTGTCGCCTTGGGGTTGAGTTACTTGAGCATAAGGGTTACGGTAAAACTGTTCAATGATTTCGGTAATTTTGTCCCTATCCGTGATAAAATATTTTTGGCCGTTTTTTATTTCACATATAGTTATTTTCCCCTTTGACAGTCCGGAGCGCAAAACTCTTATATTGTTATTGTTCTCAATGGCTTTCAGAAACATAAAAAAACGGATACTAAATATTATTCCAAGAAGAATGTATCAAAGTTCTAACTGACTGTTAGCTGGTTAACTACAATTGTTATTATCTTAATTTCCTTCCAGTCACAGTGTGAAACATTTTTTTTTGTATATCGTTTATTTCGTTACGTTTCGATTTTTTGAGGAAAGTTTTTCTAAATGTTTAGCTCTCCCGAAAGAAAAGTTTCCTTTTCCTCAAGAACTAATGAATATTTTAACACTATACAAATTATAGTTTTTGTACAACATATTTTAATTGCAAATTTATGTTTGTAGCTTAAATTAATTTTAAAATCTGACGGCGCTGTGATTCGCGTGTTACGTGAAACGTAACGAAATAAACGATGTACAAAACAATTTTTGTTTCACACTGTGACTGGAGCCCAGGAAAGAAAAATAATATAATAACAATTACAAGCAGGCAGGAAAATAAATTAAAAAATAGAAGTTAACTACACTGTTTTAATTGTCTTATAATGTGCGCCTTATCCCACGAAAATATAAAAATATGCTTTTATCAGACATTATGAATTTTGAAGTAATAGTTATGACAGTATCAAGAACTTGACCAATGAGCATATTTAATTAGGATAATGGCAAATGCCAAGCAATTGGCTTCTTCATGGCTCAGTAGAAAAACCGATTGTTGAAATCCAACTTTGCACTATCAACTTTACTACTTAAAACCCGTTTTCTTAATGATATATGTGCAATTTTTATAAATGTCCCTAATTCTCAGATCTAGTTGATCCAGTATAATTTCAAGACACTTATATTGCAGTCGATTGTAAGCAAATTTAATTACATTGCGCGCCAATTTAAAAGCAGGTTTAAGGCAAAGTTAGTTTGGTACCTGGTTGGGAATTTAAACCACATACGGAATCTGCAAGTTTCATATTGCCATTGTCTAGTCCAAGAGATCCACCTATTTGCACATAATCATCCAGTCCCCGCTTTTGACACTAAAAGAATGCAAAGTAAACTTAATATTTCCTGGTGAGATAATTTGGAATGAAAATTATCAAGAAAAATGCAGACAAAGCGATTTCCATTAATCCTATCATGAAAATTGGCACTACTCACTACTTTTAAGCAAACCGCTACACAAATTATGAACGAACATGCTGCCACAATAAACATGCAAGGAAGCACATTGCTATATGTATTGCAATCTTCAACAGTTTACAGCAATTGGCGATTAGTTGATTATCCAGGTTAGGACATAGGCGATTTAATAAATCTCGGCAAATTCACTTACGAATTAAGTTGAAAATTAAAAAAAAGTTTCATTCGTAAGTAATTTCAGTAATTTCATTTCATTTAAAAAAAAAATTCAACAGCTTCTTTTAGCATTTGCTTAAAAAATATATTTAATAAGTAGATAACGACAAATGCTGGATATCTTAAGAAAATGTTTCCATATCGTGTGCTTCTGAAACCCACTTCTGCTTATAGGACTGTGAGGTGCAAATGCTCCCTCTATAAGTAGGAGTAATTTTCATTATCTGAACAAACCTGTTTTACAAGTGTTTGCACTTTACTCTTTGATTATTTTTCACAATTCTAACCCACTTATGAATCCACCTACTAAATTTTAATAATTTTCAATATAATTCAAAGACGTTCGTAGATAAAATGTATTAAATGCTAAAACTAAACAAAAATGTAAATCTGGGCTGGAATCATTATAAATTGCAAAAAAATCAACAAATATTTATGTTGAGCTGGTACTATACTACTAGTAATAAACAAATAGGGTTCTAATGTAATAAGGACTTCATCTCAATATTCGATTCTTTGTAGAAAATTGAGTTTTTATTTCAATTTATAATAAATACAATTAACTTTTAGCGAACCTTGGCAAGATCGAATGGCCAATAATTCCAATCAGTAGGAGAAAACATGAAATATAAAGCACCTACTATTATAAATAGTATATTACGGTACAAGAGACGAAAGTCGAAGTTCCGCCACTGCTTGAAGTTGACGCCCGCGACGAATCCGAGGGCTTCATGCACGCAGTGGCGGG
>NW_026017110.1:40238679-40244324 GCF_020466585.1 Dendroctonus ponderosae | reverse complement strand
GGCCGCGACATTCGTCTCGCGTACCGTATACTATTTTTCTTGATCCTCGGTGGAAACTAGCCGGAAAAGTATAAGGTTTTGAAAAAAAAACGATGAAAAATGTTATCAAAACAGCCAGCTGACGGTGGCGAAAGTACGTACTTTCCACCAGAGGATCAACAAAATACACTTTTCTGAAGGTTTCGGGAAAATTGCAATCCGATTCGCGACCAATGCTTGCTTGTAATGCTCCTGAGGAATATAATTCTTCAGCTCGACTCTGATTTGCAATATGCAAATGATAGTCGACGGTTACACTTTATTCAAAACGATTTCTCAATTTGGGAGAAAATATTATACTTACCTGAAAGTAGAGTGTGATTTTATTATTAAGATTAATAAAGATCTATGTGGTTTTGGCAATATTATTGATATCTACTACTGGGAATTGGGACACCCAGTGGAAAATACTAATATACATGATGCTGTATTGCTTTTTATTCTAATACGATACAATTTTCAAAACAAATTTTCTAACACAGCAACGTGTTAAGGTTTATAAGCGTCACTTTTGAATTGTTCTCTTCAAAACCTAGAACCTATAAACAACAATGTCGAAAACTACATCAAGGGTAGGTGCCCCTGTTTACGGTGACCCTAAATAGGTCAGATCTTATACATAATAAACTTGTAAACCTGTGTGTTGCTTGATATCAGCTAATTTAGCTAATTTCCCTGAGAAAGTAAAAGCTGATGTAGCACTTTTCCAATCTTTTTCGCTAAACGTTTATATGAACATTAAATTTTAGTTCGAAGCCAAACAAAGTCAACAGTCATTCACCCATGCTTTTCTAATTTGAATTTGTGTGGTTTTCTGCACCGCTTGTAAGTGGGGGTTGACTTGCTTTGATGACCTCTGTGCTTGTCCCGTCCATTATGATTATACGTGCTCTGTTTTGTATTGTTTTTTCGCCATTGCTGACTGTCTTTGTACGTACTAGGTATATTTTGCAGCATTTTCCTTTTTACTCGCTTTGTGCCTAAAATTGGTAATTTTTTTTTGTGGCAATAAAGCATGTTTTTATTTCATTTGAAAAGTCTTATCAGACCTAATTAACCGACATTCAAAACATTACATTTCTGCGAATCAGTTCCAAACTTTAATAAAGCATAATAAAAAGTGTGATCGTACATGCCATCAACTTAATGAAAAATAAAAAATCTGCGGGTCCGGATGATATGTACTCGGAAACGTTTCACTTAATTAACGAACAAAACCTTGAAATGATCGTACGACTCTTCAACAACTCCTATTTCACCGGACATATTCTTGAAGACTGGCCCCGCTCCACGTTCATGACAATACCAAAATCGAACAGCTCAATTTTGTGTAAAGACTACCGTCTCATCAGTTTAATGAGCCATTTTCAAAAACTCTTTCTTTGAGTTTTACAAACCAGACATTATCGATTGACTATGAGAAGGCATTTGGCAACGTTAAGCACAATCGTCTGATAACGTACCTTAGAGATTTGGGACTGGATGGAAAAGATGTAAGACTGATTGGTAATCTGTATTGGCACCAAAAAGCAGAAATCTGAGTAAGCAACTCTGGAACAACTGAAGACTTTGAAATTAAAAAATCGCCAGGTATGTATCCTGTCCCCAATGCTGTTCAATCTGTACGTGGAAAGGACATTCTCCGATGCAATCTCAGATAGCCCATTTGGTATTAAAGTAAACGGAATCCCCATAAAGAATATCCGATATGCGGATGATACCGTGATAATGGCAGAAACCCACAAGATCTCCAAAATCTGTTAGATCGGGTGAACGAAGAAAGCCAAATACTAGATTTGAAACTTAACATTAGCAAAACCAAGTTTACGATTGCTAATAGGAACGATCACACACCCGAATTCATATTAATGAAGAGAATACCGAACAAGTCACACAGTTTAAATACTTGGGATGCATAATAAATAAAGAATGGGATCCGGATCAAGAGATAAGGTGCAGGATCGAGCAGGCTAGAACAACTGTTCTAGGACTTCAAAATTTTCTTACAGACAAGAGCTTAGAGTTTAACTTCAGATATAGGACAATCAAGTGTTATATTTGTTCCGTTCTCCTATACGGGGTTGAGGCATAGACGATCAAAGCAACAGTCATCAACAAAATAGAAGCCTTCGAGATGTGAATTCGGCGCCGAATGTTCAAAGTGCCGTTGGTCGACCATATTGACATTCTCCATATGAAGACATTCTCCGAAGAGCCGGTATTCTTCAAGGTAAAATTGAGGGAGGAAAAACCGGAATGGGCAGAAAGACATTATCTTAGAAAGGCTACAAATATCCATGAATGGACGGGGATAAAGGACTTCCAGACATTGCAGAATGCTACAATTAATAGAAGCATATGATGGGAATAGAAAAGGATTAACTCCTACGCAGGAATCTGCACGGCACCAAAAGAAAACGTTCCAAACTTTAGCATCAAGTGTATGTATAATTTTTAGCTAAGACCGAGAAATGTAAGTTTTTAATTTTGGTTGCTCAACTTATTTTTTAGTTCTCGTACTTTTTATCAGAGCAATAGCAGGATTGCAAAGTTATGGATCATATATAACTACAGCATGACGAGCGGTTGTTTCCAGTTGATAGTAACAACTGCCGCTCTCGTAAATTCTCTTTAAATGCATTTACGAATTTCAATTTCCAACAAACATAAAATTTGCCTTCAAAACATTTCGAGTTAATTTTTGTGCTATTGTAGTCATACCAAGTAATTAAAACCAGTTTAATTGAATTTTCCCGCTTGCATTCCACCTTAACATATCATTACATTATGTAGACGTCATATACAATTTTATAAGCTGCATTCAGAATAAATGCAAAATTTGGTGAAATATTAAAAATTTCATCCAAAATAATTGTTAGGGTTTTAAATTATATTTGTTCGTTAATTACCATTCACTCACAACTTATACTAAATTCACGACATTTCGAATTAAGGCAGGCAATTCATTCTCCGCTTGGTTATTATGGTTATTATGCAAATATGCAATCATTGTTCCGAACAAACGCATTTAATTATTGGCTTTTAAAATGTCTTGAACTCTCCAACGTGTTTAGAATTACAGTAAGGAATAATTTTTAAAAACAGATTTGTGGCGACGCCTGAGATTTGTCAATGTCTGAGGTATTCCGACCGCGTCGGGTTGCTGATTCTTCTTTAAACTCGTTTTTTATTTTGATAATTTTTGTATTTAGTGTGTTCGAGGCCGTTACGAGTTGTGATTAGGTTAATAATGGCGGGGATAAACGATTTGTTCTATTTTTGGTCATTTCAGTTTGCTTTGGGTTTGTAAGGGATGCAGGTAGATTTCGGTGAGAAAGTCGGTAGGGTTATTGAGTCAACAACGCTTTGAAATTTGTGTTTTTGAATTGAAACACATACAGGGTGATTCAAAATTGGCATCATTCCTTTTAGGAGGTAATAGTGGCTCACTTGAAAGGTACGAGAAAAATATTAAAATTTGTTTTTTCGATAATTTCTAGAAGATATTAACAGTTGAAAATCGAATTTCAACTTTGTTATTAAGCATTATTTTGAAAGTGTTCCATGTTTAATTGCAAACATATTGGAATGGGAAACATTAAAAAAGACAAATTACGATCATTGCTTCAAATTACGAAAAATTTTTATACTTAAAAAGTAATTTTTTACAATTTTTTGATGAAAAGTCAAAGTGGCAATGTTTTTTTTGGCATTAACGGCTAGTTACAAGTGGATAGCCCTTGTCAATAATAACAATAATTTGCCAAACTGTGACTTACTTTGAATTTCCTATCCCGACTTTGCGGATATGCTACAGTAACATAGCAGAAACTGAAAGAACTCATGCCAACAAAGGGCGAGGGGAGTGGTTCCCGAAAAATATTGGACGACAATTGATGTTCGGATTTCAGACACACAAGAGCAAGTATTAGACATAATTGCAGCAAAGCCTTCCAGGGGCACTCAGAACATTGCACAACAATTGCCACTTTCTCAGGCACTAAATAAATACCGTCAAAATTCCTACCACGTATGTAAGTTTGACATTAAACCAATGGATTACTGAACAGCGGTATAAATTAAACAGGAGTAAATTAACTGAATACGAGAAGCTGCTCGCGAAGAGTTCATAATAAGGTAATTACACAGACACTTGCTTGAAGTTACACTCCAATGTATGTTTTTGTAACTTGTAAACACATTAATAGTTCGAGGATATAAGTTTTGAAATAGATTCCTGTTGAATTTACCGGTTACCCTTGACTATATCATTGTCACTTTCTCTATTTATCCATGGTTATCAGAGTTTTAAGTACTTACGAAGCAACAAGTATTTACGTAATGTTAATTAGGCAGATTACCTTGAAAAACATTGTTGCCGTTTTTCTGATGCAGTTGCAGATTTGTCAGTTTTTAATGAATTTAAAAAATTAAACGCCAATTTTGAATCACCCTGTATATCATATTACTTTTAAAAGACTCATTTGCGCCTTCTTAATTATGTATTACACTGCATGAATATACTTTTATTGGATTGACATTTTTCAAGGATTAACTACACGTTTTTCTTCGCGTTTAAACTTCTTGAAGTTTATTATCTGTTATTTTAATTGGAAATATTATATTGCAATTGTGAGTTATATCATCTCATGGAAACCACAGCCTGCCAGACATTACTAAGGTTAAATCCAAAGTAACTGAAAAACGAAAAACTAGGACCAAAATTATATTTTCTGCAGCTCCTGACTATCAAATACAAAACTGAAAAAGCCAAAAAAGCAGTAACGATTAACACTTGATGAAAAATACATGTGCATGATATAAATATAACTGATATTTTAACCAAAAAATGTCATCTCAAACATTAAGTATTCTAAATCTTACTACGGATTGCATGCACTACCTCAGACCGAACCTTGTGTAAAGTGCCCAATTCAAACTGTGTGCCTCTTTCACGAGTGGGTGTAATTCCTACATTGATATCCAATATCTTAACACCCGCTGGAAACAAGGAACTAATACTGCAATTCGATCTTCTATCGTAATTTCGAATGGTATAAGTTTCATCTAGTTGTAACAGAATGTTGCAGGCTGAAACAAGAAATTAAATTATTTAGTGGAAGAACTTGCAATGGTACAATTAGTTTGCCCCATTGAACAGATTAGCATGTGCTGTTTAATTACATTCCGAGTTTAAGCAAGTTGTTTCCATAAAATGCAGATCAGCAACAGTGTATAACAAAAACTTCAAAATTACCGTCAACTTTACAAACAATAACAATAACAAACGGAAAACTCGCTCTTCCGACTCGCGGGGTTTAACCTCTTCTGCACCCGGTCGTTGCTGTCACTTCACTGACTCCCCATGGTTCTCGGCGCCGCTTATATAGTTTTTTCCAGGTAAGACTAATTGCGAAATTTCCCGCTTGTCAGTGTCATATTTGACAGTAAAAGGGGCGCAAATGGAGCTTTCATTTACTGTAATACCATGAATTTCGATCCCCCCATTCCAAACTTGAGTACCCCAGGCCATTTCCGTTACACTGCCCCCCTTCTAAACCCTGATCGCCCCGATTAGGTAATTCCTGGATCATGGTTATATCTGG